>NC_041398.2:220650749-220999499 GCF_900747795.2 Erpetoichthys calabaricus | reverse complement strand
AGACATTCGTAGAGAATTGGCTAAACACTACAAGTTCCTGGCTGCAGTATGGTGCTGGTATGGGTTTCTTCCATGGATTATGCTCCCACTCCAAAATAATATGCTACCATGGCCGTCAAGGGTGTGCGTCTATTCTGGCGCTGCATTGTACCTTTTACACTTTGCTACTAGCCCTTGGTGACCGTGATTTGGATGTTAGTGTGGAGTATCGGCAGAATAAAAATTTAAGTGTAGAGCATTGAAATATAGTTTAGGCATCATATATGACAAATGCTGTAGTGGAGTTGTATCCTGTCCAGGGTTTAACCCTGAAGTTGCTAGGACAGGCCCCAACCCCACAACCCTGAATTTGAAAATGTTACCAATTGACAGCTCAAAGGTTCAGTGTTCATATTTAAGCTCAGGCACTATTTAAGTGGCAGTTTAAGCAGGTGTTCCATTTCCCCAAACGTTACGTGAGCTGAATTGAGTGAGAGTGGCTTTGTGAATACGTGTTCCTTCTAATAAGAAATCTGACGTATGAGAGCAGACCATTTAGTCCGTCAAGCTTGTTTGTATAGCTAACAGATAAACTGTCCCAGTACCTCATCCAGATACTTCTTAAAGGTTGTCAAGGTTTCTGCTTCAACTACATGTCTCTGTAGTTTGTTCCAAATTCCTAAAGTTCTTCGAATAAAGAAGTGTTTCATGGCTTCAGTCCTAAATGCACTTCTCCTTAATTTCTACCGGTGTCCTCAAGTAATGTGATTCACTGTTAAGTTGAAAGAATTCTGCTGGATTTATTGATGTCTTGGAAAATTGTGGAGACCTGGATTAGGTCCTGACATAGTCTCCTCTGCTCGAGACTAAACAGGTGGCAGTGTAGGACATGTCCTTAAGTCCTGGGATGCACCAGATTGGCCCTACTCTGCTCTAATGAACTGGCACCACACCTGATGCTGCCAAAATAGGCTTCAGCCCATGTGATCCCATATTGGAATGAGCCAGTTTGGAAAAGTGAATGAATAAATAGCCGAATGAATAAATGACATTAATAAGTTATTCTTTGTCTCGACTCTTCAGTATTAGAAAACAGCAACTCAAGGACTGCTAGGTGAAATGGCTTTGTGGATTGGACTACTGTGTCGTGCATTTGTGTATGTCATGTAACCAAGGATCCCTACTAATTAACGTTCAGCGTGCTTCAAGCATACCAATAAGAGTAGTCAAAGGGGGTTTGGAGTGGTTTTGAATATTAATGGGAGAATGACATCCCTTTCTGTAATTGTATAGTTTAATTAAATTGTCTCGTCACTTAAACTTTCGGTTTTTCATTTGCTCATATCGAGGACGCTATCTGTGCCCATCACATTTGTATGCAGACTTCCTTTGGCAGCAGGAAAAGCGGAGACTGTTCTAGGGTTACTTTCAAGGCCACATTTAGCTTTTCCAAAGTTAAAAAATAATGATAATGATTCAGACTTTTCATTTTGTGCCTTCCAAGTTAATTTAGTCATGATCAATTTTTAATTTGCAATCTTGAGCAACAAAATTATACTTTCCCTTATCTTCCCAGGGGATCACAATTTATATGAAGGCTTGGCAATAAACTTTGTTCTTTTTAGCTTCAGAAATGTTTCAGTAGTGGAGATGTTATTCACTGCAATGCTTTCTACTTAAGATTAGTTTTTTTCATTTTTATTGCTATTGCAAAAATGTAATAAACTACAACAATAAATGTTTTTTTAAAAGAAGAATGAGAAAACAAGTAAATGAATAAATTTATTTTTCATTATTGAATGGGAAGTGGTGCAGTGGTCAGAGGTTTTGGTTCACAGCTGCTGGGATTCGGATTTGAACCTTGAACTGGTCACTTTGTGTGTGTGCACTTGGTTTGCTCCAGGAAATCTGGTTTTCACAAAAATCAGGCATGATGGAATGACTGGGAATTCTAAATCGGCACAGCATGTGTGGGTGAGTGTGTATTGTAATAAGCAAATATGAATAATAAATGTATGGCTGACCTTCGTGTTTATAGTGCATGTAGGAGTCACACCCTGAGGCCCAGAAACACCTAAAACGTGAAAACTTAAGGATGCACAGAAAAAGACGCCTCAGGGTATCTTAATTAACAAAATTATTCTCAACCTTAATCAAGACCGATAATTGATGTAGATAATTAAAGTTCATTTGGTAGTTACATGCGTTGTTCACAAAAGAAGCAAAGAAAAACTATCTATTTAGATATATATAGATAGATCTACTATCTAAAAACTAGAGTAATTGAAACTGAAAAACTGAATTAGAACTAATTGACAAAATGAGTTAGCTTCAAGAAGACAATTTCATAAAAAGAAAAGAATGGAAAGGAGAAGAAACAAAGGAATGAGGAAAAAGAAAAGAACAAATGAAAAGAAAAAAGAGACTGAAAAATTGAGACAGAGAAGAAAAGATAAAAAATAAGAAGAAAGAGGAAAAGAACAGAATAAGAGAGTAAAGAAGAGCAAGAAAAAAGCATACATAAGAAAGGAAAAGAAAAATGGAGCAGAAAGATAAAGAATTGAAAGGAAAGGGAGAAGGAATAAAAGAAGAGAAGGCAAAGAAAGAAATTAGAAAGAAAGAGTTAACAGCAGAAAAGAAAAGGGAAAAGAAAGGGTTATAAAGAGCAAGGAAAAATAGAAGAGTAAAAGAGAAACAAAAAGAAAAGGTAGGGAGGAACAAGGAGAAAAAGGGAGGGAAAAAAGAAAAAATTACAAAAAGAAAGGAAGAATGAAAGAAAAATGATAAAAATAACAAGAAATAGAAGGGGAAAAAATTAGGTTAAAAATGTTAGTTAAAAATTAAGTTAAAATTAGGAAAAAGAGAAAAGGGAACATTACATCCCAAGTAAGAATCCTAAATCAAACAAATTAGGTTCAGCTGTACTTCCTGTGGAAGTTCAGCCCGGACACAGACAGACAGACACCAATGGTTCAAACACACACGTATTTATTTACACCAACAGTCCCACACACCTCCGGGTGTGGCAGAAGTGCTGATTTCCAGGGATCCTCAATCATCTGGGTGCCGCCTGGCGGTGGCCATGGGCCCCTATAGGGTTGAGTTTCCATGCTCAATTCCCGTGGCCCCCATACAATCCAGGGCGACTGCCCTCTTGTGGTCCGGGGGAGGCATAGTCCCTCTCCCGGTCCTTCCAGGTGTCCCAGCTGGGCACAGCCCCCAGCTGACTGCCACATTCCCAAAGTTAAGCATTGATTCTCTGAGTAGAGGAAAACTAGAAAAAAAATCACATGTTGAAATAGTTAATACTAGCCAACGCCCGCCGTAGCATACGGCGGTGTAAGAATAGGAACGGAAAACGCACAAAACAAAAATCTCAAACATGATGATATCTGAAGGTGCAACAAGCCTTATAATGCTACTGGTGTCAGACCTGAGCAAATTAATTCTGACACTGTGTTTCAGGGGTCACCTAAACTCTGAAGCCGAGTTATTGCAACACTAAGGAGGTGGAGGATTTTGACCACCAAAGTGAGTTGAATGTTAGCTGGAGCCTTTTCAATGTCAATGTCAACTACCAGACTCAAATCAAAAGATTTGGGTATACCACAGAAGCAGGGAAAAAATGCCTCCTTAATATCTTTGTGTATTTTTAGCACCACCCAATGCATTAGACAGGCTTGGATTAGATGGCAGAAAAATCATAACTTATTTGAGGAAGGAGAGTAAGAATACGGGGAGCTCTTTCAAGGCACACACAGAATATTGATTTGAATATCAGTGCACCCCACCAGTTTTGCACTATATGGAAGGTATTGACAGTCTCAGTTCCCCTAACATAAGTAGTAGTAGTTGTAGTAGGGTCACATTTACAGATTACAGTTGTGGAAGGAGGCTGGGGGCCAGACCCAGCCGAGACGCCTGGAAGGACCAGGAGGCAGTCTGTACGTCCCCCAGGCCGTGAGGGGGCAACCGCCCTGGATAAGGAAGGAACCACCAACATGGAGCAAGAAGGCTCCAACCCAGTGGGGCCAGTGACCGCCTCCAGGGGGTGCCCCGAGCATCATGGAGCCCGGGAGATCTGCACTTCCACCACACCTGGGCAGGTGGAGGAAGGACCTTCCAGGGATGCCCGGAGTGCTTCCGGGTGCTAGTGCGGCACTTATGCCACACCATGAAGGGCCGCCGGAAGGTCATCAACAAGCACCTGGAGCACATCTGGGTGATTATAAAAGGGGCTGCCTTCCTACAGTCGCGGAGCGAGAGTCGGGAATTGGAGCAGGGCGAAGCTCCAGTGGCTGGAGGAAGAGAGGGAGCCCACGGACATTGAAGGAGCCCGTGTGTAGGGGCTGTGTGGGACTTTTTGAAGGTAATAAATGTGTGTTTTATAAAGTGCTGGTGTCTTATGGTGTTAGGGCGACCTCTCACACAGTGAAATTCTTACTTGCATGTCTGACCAAAAGGCAACATGTCCCCACTTTCTGATGCCATGATAAACAAGAATGGATTAAAAAAAAACTGTAGTTCACAAGCCAGCTTACCTCTTTCTTCCATCCCACTTGTTGAGTGTATCGTAGTTGACGATTGTGTGAAGTTTACTGTGTTTGATCACCATATGTCCTTCTCTAGCTTATGTACATCATGCACATATTGTAATCCTATCCAGGGTGAATTTCAGCTTTGTGCCCACTGCCCCTTGATGTCTTGTGGTATAAGGCATTTCCAGAAAACAAATTGTTTCAAGTTCTTTGTAGACCGTTTGTACTTCCACATAACACTATAACTATACACTTGAAAAAAAAGAAGACAATACAAAATGAACACATTCACATTTGTTTTTTAGATGGCGCTTGGTGCACTGGAACATCTACAGTTGCATGGGGGGAAGTATTTATTTATTTGGTTTTTAAATTTATTTGTTTGCTTATTAAGAGCAGTTTAAATTCCTCTGCCTCAAGCATTCCTGAATTACAAAGTCAGTCTGCAGAAATTTACATTTTAATTGAGGCAGGAGACAGACCACGTCATGCAGTTTATTTTCATGCAGTACTGGAGATGAGCAAATAAGATATGTATCAGCTGGAGTGAAGCAATGGCTGCTCATTTTTTATCGCCTCAAGCCTGGCATCTTCAAGCTGCACTATTGACATCTGACAGTGAGGCGGGGAGCGGATGTTGGGATGGAGTAAGTAATAAGTAAAGCTTTACAACTCTCTAAACTGCTGTGAGAGTTTAGAATAAATGTACGTGTCCGAGTGGTTTTCTGTAAATTTAGATGTTATGCAGTCATCATTTTGTTTTTCTAGCAGGGGGAGCTTTTTTTCTCATTTGATTTATGTATTCCTGAATAAAATATGGAAATGAATTCAGCTACGACTGTACATTTAGAACAGAGATGGAAGGTACACTGAGCTCTTCTATTGTGACATTGTGTCATTTGGCTGGGACTCTACCTGTAACCACTTCTATTACCGTCATTTTGCCCCCAGCCATGCATATTAGTGTCTTGAGCATCATTCAAGTGATGAGAGAAACAAGAGTCATAAAAGAGGAGCTTGAGAGAGGTTCTTCGCACTAGCGTAGTGCGCCTTTCCTTTGTAAAAGGCTCTCTTAGTGCTTACTATTTAATGTTCTTCACCTTTTGTCTACTGTTTTGGATTTTGCATTATTCTAATGTTTTGATACATTTGCTTGTGTTATGCTTTGCTTTTTAACCTCGGCCGGTTTTTGAACATACTTTTTCAGTTTTGGACTGTAAGAAGTACTAGCTGCATTCCTCTGCATCGCACAGGAAATGTCTTGAGATAATCGGCCTTAGTTATAGTGCCATCATTTAATCAGGTGTATCAGAAAGACTATGTAAATAAGTACTTTTGTGTATATAATATTTGTCAGGTTTTTACCAAAGACTAATATTATTAGCAGGCAGTGTGGTGTAGCTTATTAACTCTTTGAACCTAGGATTTCAGACCCTACTGACATTGTGTGACCATGAGCAAGTCACTTCACCTGCATGTGCTCCAGTTAGAAAAACAATACAAATGTAACTAATTGTATGTTGGTTTGGATAAAGGCATCAAATATTCCACAGTAATAAACGAATAAATATCTGTGTGTCTTTCTAAGTGTGTGTCCAGAGGCTATGTCTGTGTTATTCCGAAAGATGGTGCATCACAATCATTTTTACTAATCAAATGCATTGCATTTGTCACTCCAACAGATGCCGCATCACAAACATTAGCACAGCATTTATGAGTCCCATACCAAATGGCATATAACAGAGACCTATGCATTGCCTGGTGTCCTGTAAACACTGTGGTCTACATTGATTACTTAGATTACAGAACTTCTTAAGATGCGTAGCACAGAACGTAAGTAGTAATAATATTATTAGGTCACTGCCTCTGCTTAGTTTTAAATATGTTATACTCAGTTGTCAATGAGTATAACATTACTGCATTAGATCAACTCCTGGTTTTCCTCGTGACTTTGTCTTTATTGATAGTCATTGCAAAACACAATTTTACAGGAAAGTGTATTCTTTTGAATTGAAATGGATAATCAGTAGGAATAATTATTAACATTATTAGATGTTTACAGTTTTCACTTGCTTATGTCGTTCTTCTTCTTTTTGTGCTTTTCATAAGTTTTATGTTCAATCTTGTATTATTTTATATTTGCCATATCCATTTGCTGACAATAAAATTCTAACATATCACATTTTACTTTAACTTATTACAAACAAGAATTACTTTTATGGACTGCACATTTAGGCAGCCCATGTAATCAACTGAATGATTTTACTTTTGGGGCCGTTTTCTCTAGTGCTTGAAGTGGAGGCAAATAATTGCCAGTATTGTCTTTTGGAGGCTTCTTAATGATTGGGGGTCCCCCTTTAAAGTCCGCAGATGCGAATGTATGCATAAACAATATTGGAGAGTGGTCGAGTGAGAATGGTGGGGCATTCCCTTTCAAAGTCTGAAGATTCAAATGTATATTACAATGGAGTAATGTGTGAAGGACCCATTAGGCTTAAACTTACGCCATCTATCCTCATTGTCTTGGATCCAAGGGCAGCACTTCCACCTTTGCTTTACTCTCCTTGATTTTTGGTTTTGGAAAAGCAACAGCAATGGTCACAGACACCGTGTCTGACGCCTACACATTAGTTTTATGGTGTGTTGCCAAACCTCCTCTTCTCCATTACATACCCCACTGTAGAGGGTCCACTCTTTTGGTAGTGTTGCTCTCAGTCATTTGGATTTTCATAAAGCCTTCTGTCAGCCCAGCGAAGTTAACATAGTATTAATAAATATCAACAAAAATGTATCGACACATAAAAAAACGTTTCAGCTAATTTTCTTTTTTCTATAATGTCACCAAATTTCAATCAAATAATTCAAAGCCTGTTTGTGATTTTTGAAGTTTTTAGTTTTTTTGTTGTGTTTGGGGGGGGGGGGGGGGGTAAATATTGATATATCAAAACATCCTTTCTTGGTGTATACCTACTGACCGAGATGTATAGTCCTGCCAAATTTCAGCTTTTTAATTAAATGGGATAGTATTTTGTTGCTGTGTGAGTGAATGAGTCCGTCAGTCAGTTTGGCATTTTGTACTGTATATATGTAGATCATATACTGTGACGAAATAACTGGACAAAACCACAGAAAAAGAGTTGGGGAAGCTTTCCCGTATAATAGCCAGTGTGCAAAGTAGTCAAAAAAGACTGATATTGTAGTCAAATATTGAAAACGTGTGACAAAACATCAAGACAATCAGGGCTATTTAAATAATAGTGGCAGAAAGGAAGTGGTATTATCATGGCCAGCTGGAAGTGATGTCATCAAAGGTGCACTGGAAGTGACATCATCGTGGCTGGCCGGAAGTGATGTCATCATGGCTGGCTGGCTGTGGGGTCATCAAGGGTGGGCCGGAAGTGATGTCGTCAGGGGTGGACCGGAAGTGGCATCATCATGGCTGCCCAGAAGTGATGCCATCATGGCTGACCAGAAAGTGACATCATCAGAGGGGAGTCAGAAGTAGTGTTTTTATGAGGAGCCGGAAGAGATGGGAACAAATTGGACTGGGGTGGAAAAGAATTAGCATTAGCACTCCGTTCTAATCTATTATCTTTTATTGTTTCATGCTCACTTGGACCCTTTGGCTGCTCCCTAAGCGCATGTGTGTGACAATACTATCCAGAGTTCTGTGTCTTTGAAATTGTCTCTTGTTTGTCCTAATTTTACATTGCCTGTTGCATCTTGGTCTCTCAAGAAAAAAATGTAAGCAAATCGACACAAACTTAAAATAAATTAAAATTGTGAGATCTGCCCATAAATACAATGGCGGTCGCAATGTCACTCACCATCATATGTTGTTGTGCACTACAATGACACGGCAGTGATTTTAATCTCAGAATGTTGAGAAGGCTTATGTTTTAAGCAGGGCTGACACCAGGATAAACAAAACTAAAAACATTATTATTATTAATGTATTTTTCAGTGAAGTAGCCTTTTTCTTGTAACAAAGGTCAGAAATGTTAAAAGTGCAAGACTCTCATTTAATCACAGCTATACACAGACAATGTTCACATGATGACTCATCTCACGGTCCCAAAGGTATCACTGATATGCAGTGCCTATAACACAAAATTTTAATAACCAAATAAAATGAATGGATTTTTTTCATGTTTTAAAAATAACTGTAAAACATGACCAGATCCTGACACTGTTTTCACTATGAATGCACGTCTGACATCATTTAGAACCCAATCTCTCACCAACACTGGAAACTTTGAGGCTTGTGGTGTAAACCTTCCACCGGAACCTTTCCGTGTCCAGATGGGGTCTTCAATGCAAACAGCCCCTGGAAGTTTGAAATAAGTTTAGTGTCAGGGAAATTACTATCATAAATAAAGAAGAGCCAAGATCACTGTTATTAATGAATCCAAGATGGACGATGTTTATTACAACAAGCTTGAGGGAGCCTGCTATGTACACAGTTCAACATGACAAGAATGGAGAATATGATAAAGCAACGATCTTAAGCAGGTTGGTTCATTTGCATAACATAGTTAAGAAGCTTATTATAGCGTATCTGTTGTGGTGCCCAGATGGGGGTGGTACCCACCCGGGACGCCCAGGAAGACAGGAGGAGGGCTTATTCCTCTTCCAGACTTCGAGGGGGCGACTGCCCTGGGGACTGCGGGTACAGAGCTGGGAAGCTCGACCCTGTAGGGGCCCGTGGTCTCCGCCAGGGGGACCCCAATACCTGGAGGACCCTGGACTGCAGCACTTCCGCCACACCAGGAAGTGCTGGGGGGAAGAGGAACAGGGACACCCGGAGTGCTTCCAGGGAGACAGCTGGCACTTCCACCACACTGGGGCGTGTCGGTGGGAGATTGCCGGGAACACACCTGGAACACATCTGGGTGCTTATTTAAAAGGTGCCACCTCCCTTCAGAGATGGACTTGAGTCAGGTGGAAGAGAGGACAAGGTTGCTGAAGGAGAGAAGGAGGCGGTCTGAAGAGACAGAGAAAGAAGGCATTGTGATAAGGCCTGGACTGTGGGGTATTGGGGCTTGTGAGTACTGATGGAGTGTATAATGGAGACCCAAAATAAACGTGTGTGGGGTAATTTAAACGTGTCTGCCTGTCTGTGTCAGGGTCATATTCCACACTGTATCATTTCTATATCTAAAACCTAAAATAATTGAATAGTTTAAAAGTCTTTGGCACACATCTACTGTATATCTAGATGTGTGCCATTCCTTCGATAATGTGCAAATGGTACAAAATGTCTTAGTTAAACAGGCACATTCAGTCAGAAGTAAGTTCAGGCAGAAATAATATAACACAACAAAATATGTTCATTTTTATGCTACAATATGCAAGGAAATTTGACGTGGGTTCGCTTCCCGGGTCCTCCCTGCATGGAGTTTGCATGTTCTCCCCGTCTCTGCGTGGGTTTCCTCCTGGTGCTCCGGTTTCCTCCCATAGTCCAAGGACATGCAGGTTAGGTGCATTGGTGATCCGAAATTGTCCCTAGTGTGTACTTGGTGTGTGTGTGTGTGCGCCCTGCGGTGGGCTGGCGCCCTGCCCGGGGTTTGATTTCTGCCTTGTGCCCTGTGTTGGCTGGGATTGGCTCCAACAGACCCTCTTGACCCTGTAGTTAGGATATAGCGGGTTGGAGGATGGATGGACGGATTTGCATTAAATGCCGGGTTATTTGGACTGGACTCCAAGATGGGGGTTGCGTGGGACATGAGAAAGAAAGAATTGATGTTGCCTCCTCATCCTGGGACAACTAGTCTGTTGGTGGTTTTGGACCCGCTCATCCAGATGTCCCAGCTGTGGCAGGTGTGAAGCAGGGCTTACATAAAAGGGTAACTCGAGGAAGACGTGGAACACATTGGAAACGTCTTGTAAGTGGTTCATTTTAGGCAATAAACAACAGGTACAATTTTACTGGTAGCCTGAAAAGAAAAATGTTTGTGAGATACAACTGAGGCTTTAATCTCTAAAAGATTTTAATTCCTCTACAGGGAAAACACAAGAACTTTTACTCACATCACCAGAGCATGCAGCTACAGCGAGTCATTCATTATGACTAACATGCAGTACGTTGCATTTTTCACGTGTAACTATTAATATTTCAGATGGCACATGAATAATCCATACATTAGATATTCTGCACCCAGAAGACCAAAGAGCTCAATATTCACTATTTTCTAAGTATTACACTTTTATAAATATTAGCACTGAAGTCATAAATCAGAGTTGCAGTTTAAAATGGCTGTCCTCTGATTTTTTAGTACTTATTGTGTGGATTGTTGAGCACACTACCTACTGTCATAAAGACAGCAAATTTACTTAATGCCATCAGTCTTATTATAGTGCACTTTACATGAAAGAGCTCTGATTAACCAAACTTAAAACATTATCAGAAATCATTTAAAATATTCAAAACAAATTGACAGAGGAGTCTATAAACAAAATAATATTTTCATTAATGTGTACTCTCAGGGTTGCCTATATTGAGAATGTGATAATAAGCCAAGATCATTTGTTTTACTGTATAGCTGAATTACTGCTTCAAAGCATTTTATAATTCTGCAAACTGTGAAAAGTGTTATAAACATTAAGATACTTTATACTTAAAATAAATAAATAAATAAATTAAATAAACAGACTTGTTTGTCTGACAGTTTATACAGATTCATTTATGTTTTTTGAGTAGTAAGTAAAGGAACTACAGCAATAATAATATTAATAATAATAATAATAATGATGATAATGATGATGGTATAACTTCACTAAATACACTTTTGACACGTGACAACAATATAAATATAATAATAATGATAATGATGGTAATATAACATCCTTACAGTACTGAATGCAATTGTGGGGAATGGTGATCATAATAATAGTAATAATGATGCACATTTATTTGTTAATTCCCCTAATTTGTGCAACAATTACAATAAGCCTTTATGAGAACAAATGTGACAATAATAATTATGTATTTTGGTTCACTGTATTAATGGGTCACATGTCACATAATAATACTAATAATAATAATAATGAAAGTAATGCTGATAATTTACTTGAATGCAATTATAACACATGACTATAATAATGATGATGATGATGATGAAAGTAATGATGATTTATCAACATCACTGAATGAACTTACAAGACATGACAACAATAATGATAATAACATAAATATAATAATGATGACTGCGGTGGGCCCCTGCCCAGGGTTTGTTTCCTGCCTTGCACCCTGTGTTGGCTGCGATTGGCTCCAGCAGACCCCCATGACCCTGTAGTTAGGATATAGCGGGTTGGATAATGGATGGATGGATAATAATGATGATAATTTATCTGAATGCAATTCTGAGACATGGCAATCATAATAATAATAATAATAATAATAATAATGTACTTTTATGTATTAATTGAGTGCTTTGAGTAGCGAGAAAAGCGCTATTTAAATGCAAAGAATTATTATTATTATTATTATTATTATTATTAATTTCCCTTATCTACTTTGTACAACAATAACAATCGACCTCACTGAAATGAAGATGTTGGATGTGACAATAATAATAATAATAATAATAATAGCCAAGTCATTGTCTAATCCACTTAATCCAGACCAGGGTCATACGGGGTGCCGGAACCTATCCCAGCCAGCATAAGGCGCAAGTCAAGAACAAACTCTGGATACAACGCCATTCCATTGCAAGAAGAACACACACACACACACACACACACAAGTACACTGGGGTCAATTCGCCTAACCTGCATGTCATTGGACAATGGAAGCCAGAGCACCCCAAGGAAGCCCATGCTGTCTACTTACTGTGAGGCAGCAGCACTAATAATAATAACTAGCCAACCCACGGCATAGCATACGCCGCATAATCACGCCGCTATTTTAATGAGTTTTAAGCACAGGGAAAAAAATGAACATTTGAAAAATCCGTAATTTAATAAACCACCAAAAAAAGTAACATTGCAACAATGCACGCTACGAACCAATATACAATTGTCCGTGACTGAAAACTATAGGACCGCCGTCGCGCCTCCACCTCCCAGAGCGAGGGACGGGGCAGGACGGCGCCCGGGCGCGGAGGGTGGAACGGGGGGAGAGGGGAAGAACACCCATTCCACCCCCTCCGTCCCCTCCATCCCAGCCCCCCTGCCATTCATTGTTCTTTGCGGTTCTGGCTGCTTTTCTATATATAATCCACCAAATCACCTGACCATGGTAGTAGCGAGGGGGGGGGGTGTACAAAGGGCAGGGATGTAATCAGTGCAAGCATATTCCTCGTTCGTGGGGAACAATTGCAAGCCCCGGTCTCCATCACGAATGGGGTTCAACGACTTACCCATGCCTGTCGACGCCGGGTAGACACACGTTGATCCATTCAGTGTAGCACGTGCAGTACCGGACATCCAAGGGCATCACAGACCTGATAATGCTCAATCTCACGTGGCTGAAAGCCACTTGTCCCTCTAAGAAGTTGGACGCCAACCGCTCGGGGGTCGCGTAACTATTTAGCAGTAGGGAGTCTCATTCATTTTCGGAATTAACCAGACAAATCGCTCCACCAACTAAGAACGGCCATGCACCACCACCCACAGAATCGAGAAAGAGCTATCAATCTGTCAATCCTCTCCGTGTCCGGGCCGGGTGAGGTTTCCCATGTTGAGTCAAATTAAGCAAAATTTGTGTGTGGTGAGTTGTTTCGTCCGGGCACATGAGCAGGCACTGTGAATGCCTTGAGAGTGTGGGTGGACACATGCCGGGGAATAATGAGTACCTATATATCTTCTTAGATATAGAAAGCGTCTGATGCGGTGTTTGGTGAATTGTTGGAGTTTGTGAGTTAGCAGTTTTGATGGTTTTACACTCCAGTACATTGTGGGGGGACGCTGGTAACAGTCAGGCGGGCAGGCGTTCTCGTCCCATGGTCTTAGAGTTGTTGGGCGTGTCTCTGTATCGGTTCGAGTTGTTGGGCAGTGTTCTGTCGTTCGTATCCCATGGTCGGACGACTTGGTGGATTATATAAAGAAATGCAGCCGAAACCGAAAAGAATAATGAAAAGTCAACGTGGCTCAGTGGTGCATGTGTACTGTAGCAGAGACGAAAGCGAGTTGGTGAGTTGTTGCGTCCGGGCACATGAGTAGGCACTGTGAATGCCTTGAGAGCGTGGGTGGACGCGTGCAGGGGAATAATGAGTATCTATATATCTTCTTAGATATAGAAAGCGACTGAGGTGGTGTTTGGTGAATTGTTGCAGTTTGTGAGTTAGCAGTTGTGATGGTTTAACACTCCAGTACATTGCGGTGAACGCTGGTAACAGTCGGGCGGGCGGGCAGGCAGGCGTTCTCGTCCCATGCTCTTAGAGTTGGTGGGCGTGTTTCTGTGAGTTGTCGTCGTATCCTATGGTGTTAGAGTTGGTGGGCGGGGCTTTGCGAGTTGATGGACATGGCTATTTCTTGTGTATCCCATGGTTGTCTTCCGGCAGTGTGAATGCCTAGAGAGACAGGGTGGCAGTGTTTGGTGAGTTGTTGCAGTTTGTGAGTTAAAAGCTGCGATGGTTTTACACTCCAGTACATTCATTAGAGTGGGTGGGCGGGTCTCTGTGAGTTGGTGGGCGTGGCTATGCCGTGCGTATCCCATGGTTGTCTTGCTTGTTCTGTCGGCTTAGTGAATTATATATATAGATAATAATAATAATGGTCCCCTCTGCATGGAGTTTGCATGTTCTCTTTGTGTCAGCTTTGGATTCCTCCAGATGCTCCAGTTTCCTTCCATTGTCCAAAGACATGTAGGTTAGGTGAACTGGGTGGTGATGCTGGGTTGGCCCTAGTGTGTGTTTGGTGAGTGTGTGTTCACCCTGCAAAGGACTGGCGCCCTGTCCAGGGTTGGCTCTTGACTTGCGCCCTGTGCTGGCTAAGATAGATCCCAATACCCACGCGCCCCCTGCACTGGATTAAGCAGGTTAGAACATGACATCCATCCATCCATCCAAACACAGGGTCACGGGGGTCTGCTGGAGCCAATCCCAGCCAACACAGGGCACAAGGCAGGAACCAATCCCGGGCAGGGTGCCAACCCACCGCAGGACAGAACATGACATGTCATGAAATAATAATAATAATAATAATAATAATAATAATAATAGGGTTAGCGTGATTTTATTGCCTGCATCTTGCATTGCTTTAAAATCATTATTGTGACTCTGCATCACCAAATATGTGTAGATATGAAATGATTAATTACTTAAGATGCAGTTTTTTTTTAAAATTTGGATATGGTTGCTTTCTTTTTTAATACAAATTGCATTTTTATTTTGTTTAAGGAAAATAGAGTTAAACGTTCACAGTAAAAAGATTCTTCTTAGAAATCACATGGACCATGAATATGATGGCTCAGAAGGCTCAACAATAAACGCGATATGTATTATCTTTAGGGAAATAAGCGAGCAAAGAATAATCTTTCATCCTCAAGAAGGCCTCCATGCCGACTCACCTTTTATTATTCACTCATTAAAGACTATCAGGATGCAGTCATTTATAGAGGAGACTATTCTACATTTTACTTTCTTAACATCCCTAAAGTCATTTCCTTATTCAGGTACGGCCCCATTATGTCCTGTTGATCAACTATGGCATAGCTTACTCAGCTGGCATGAGAGTCCTTCAAGCAGTTATTCCCAAATGCACCACTTTAGAAGGTATAGGCACTCAAAACTGTACCTGTGCTGCTTGCCATGCTGCCAATAAATTAGAATTTTTTTTATCTCCCAACTGGGACCCATTGATTCCATCTTGTGCTTCAGGAAAATAGAGTTGTGCCACTGCCAATCCAGCAGCATGCTGCCCAATGCTCCTGATCCATTTCCCCCAGTGAATAAATTTTGCCCTCAATAACCTTTGAAAATGTTCTTTCCCTTATTTTGTATTCTTTTTGTGCCTGCTCTCTCTTGGGTGAACATTTGTCAGCTTCTCATTACAGACATTTGTATAAATCAAAATGCCTTTTAAAACATGCATATGACTAAATTTCTAGCTGCTGGGTACAAAAACATTATGCAGGGACCTTACTTGCCTTGTTAAAGCAGTCTTTAAAATGTACCTTATAGTAAATATTTGTATAATTTCTTATTGGGTTTATGTTCTGAAATTTAAGGCTACCTGAATTGTTTTCTTACATTTTTCAATCCCACTTTTTCCAATTGGAACCATTTATAGACACAATGCCAGTTCCAAGGTACACCTATCCACAGTCATCTTGACCCATGTCTGATGTCCAGCCCATCAAATTTCATACCTTTGTGCTTTGGGACATGCAAATTCTGTGCAGACCCGTCAACACTGGGTCTAAGAGCTGTGTGGAAGAAAGCATAGCAGCCGAAGCATGATGCTGCTCAGGATACAGCTAATTGAGATGATACCACGCAGCTCAGTGAGTTAGGTGTGCAGGATGGTAATCCACAAGGCTTCCAACACAATTCGCACCAATGATTCAGTTTGTTATTCTATGAAAGTCTCATAACCTTTCAGTATCTGAGGAATAGAAAAACAGAATCATTTTAGATATCTATTAATATGTTGCATTGAAAGCATTCACAGATATCATCCTATGCCTCAGTTTACATTCTAACATGATGTCAGACACCTATGGAGAGAAATGAGTTTGGATGTAGGATTTTTTTTTAAGTGTGATATTACCACCTTTACTTTTTCTTATTTAAGCCACCAGCCCTAGTACCTGCACTTCAGAACAGACAATCAACCTAAAGGAAAGCATGTTCAGGCCTAGCCATTACTTGGATGGGAGACCATCCAGGAAAAACTTGAGTTGCTGCTAGAAGAGTTGTTGGTGAGGCCAATAGGGGATTCTTACCATGTAGTCTCTTTGTAGACCCCCAATGCCCCAGTGCAGTGATGGGGACACTGTGCTGTAAAAGATGATACCATCCTTTGGATGAGATATAAAACCAAGGTCCTAACTCTGTCCTTGTGGTATTGTGGCCTATTAACCAGGGAAGGTGCCATCAACCATCCCAGCCAGGATACCAGCACATCCATGCCGTTATCTATCTATCTATCTATCTATCTATCTATCTATCTATCTATCTATCTATCTATCTATCTATCTATCTATCTATCTATCTATCTATCTATCTATCTATCTATCTATCTATCTATCTATCTATCATTTTGTTTCTTTCTTTCTTTCTTTCTTTCTTTCTTTCTTTCTTTCTTTCTTTCTTTCTTTCTTTCTTTCTTTCTTTCTTTCTTTCTTTCTTTCTTTCTTATGAGCTGTTGCTTGTACGGCGGTGCAGATAACTCAGGTTTTCTTGTAGCCTGATGTGTAGCACATTGGACTAGAAACCATAAGGCTGGCAGTTCATTGTTCAAGCTGCCTGTGTTCCCTTGTATAGATAGATAGATAGATAGATAGATAGATAGATAGATAGATAGATAGATAGATAGATAGATAGATAGATAGATAGATAGATAGATAGATAGTAATTTTTTGATCCCCTAAGGAAAATGCACTACAATCACAGACATCTCAAGAGTAAGACTGTGTAAGATATGAGAAATGCAATGTAGTAAAATAATCTTTTATGCAATAAACCATGGATTATTCCACATTTAATCATTCTGTGTCTCCAAAAAGCAATGTGGAGACTTTCATTTGCTTGATATATTTTGGAAGATATAATCTCAAACCTCAGTGAAGGCCCAGATTTTTTAAATTATTTTTGCCATGCTTTTCATTTAAACTCGGTTAGAAATCAATTTACTGTATTATTAGAAATAGTCTGAGGAAAAAAAATGCTAAAAATGAAAATTCTGGAGACTACAAGGTTGCTTTACATGCGGGTATGAATCAAAATTACAGGGAGTATTGTATGAACAGAATTGTCCAGTAATGGAACCATGACATGACAGCATTAGATCATCTTTGTTTAAGGGTACTGCAGAGACGTTTACATGCTATGGGTGCATCTCAATGCCCTGAATCTTCTTTCCTACTTTTCACAGCATTTGAAATATCCACTGAAGGACTCAGTCCTCCATTCTTCCATTTGTTTATTCATTTCAGTATCACATGGCGAACCAAGCACTGTCGTAGATGTTAAATCACAGTCGGCACATATTCTGCCTCCTTGATTTCCATTTGTGTGAACTTTATATGAGTTTTTCTAGTTTACTCTCATATAAAGTATCTTCTGCTGCTCTAGGTTACTTTTACATTTCATGATGAGTTTTCTTCCCTTATTCAAGTTAGGTTTGCATGAGTTTTTTTTTATCAGTTCCTCAGGTACTAAGTCAAAGATAAAGCTTGACTCCTTTTTGCATTATGTTCTTAAGAATGTTTTTCAGGTTATGCAGTCTAGTCTCACAGCCACAACAAGAGTGTGTGTTTTATGATTATTTGTATTAGGTTTACTTCAGATCCTCTTATTTCCTTCAATATCCCATAGATGAACATTTCCTTCACAATATATTCATGCTAACTTCACATTAAGTTTTCTGGTTTCCTTCAGGTGCTAAAGATAATATATATATATATATATATATATATATATATATATATATATATTATATATATATATATATATATATATATATATATATATATATATATATATATATATATATATATAAAATAATAATATATACATATATAAAACAGCAGTTTCCCTAAAGGAAAGCATTTTTAAATTCTCGTAATTCTACCATGTAAATAGAGGGCCCTGCTTTGACACAGTAGTTAGTGCTATCTCATTACATTTCCAAACCGCGGATCATGCATGGTCACCCCATGTTTGTGTCGGTTTTTCTCCTACATCTCATGGATATTCTGTACATGTCAAGATAATTAGCCTGTCTAAAACTGACAGAGTGTGAGTGTATATTGTGATGGGTTGACAACATGTCTGGAGTGTTCTGCCTGCCATTATTTTTTGATTATCCACAAACTTGGACACAGATGTAAATGCGTAACTGACTTAGATACTGACAAGTATGTGATGTCATGTGATGCACCTATCATTCACGACAAGGTAGCAATTGATTACTACTGCTGCCAACAAAACAATAGACATCTGTAACACAAAATAGTTGGATGGAAACATCAACAAATTAGTGATCAAAATTAAGCAAAGCAAAGGTTCAAAAATCAAAGGGAATACAAAAAAAAATAAATGAAGAAATGTATTCATCACATATTCAAACCCTAATATTCATAACATAGAACTGCTTCCTAAAATAGTCCAGGATGGACTGAGACCAATTTGATCAGAATTAGTTAACTGGGTGAAGAAGATGGATGGTCAAAACCTAAAAATTTTGAAGAGAGTGGACCCTTCAGCCTAAAACAGCCTATTAGTCCCTATTCAGAATATCATCAAGCTAAAACTGGAAGGTTACCACTTAAATACTACAGGATCTACTAAACCACTAGATAACAAGTTAGATGCCTTTTTGGATTTTTGTATAAAGAAATTCTTTCTAACAGTGCTAAACTTACCCTTAACCAACACAATAATATTAACTTAGGTTTCTCCAAGCAACATTGAAGATCATTCTTCCAGAATTATTTTGCAGGCACTCTCTGTGGTGCTAATAACATTTTTCTCTTGACAGATTTGAACAAGAAATCCGTATGAAAGATACATTTCTTTAAACAGATAGTAACGCAGTAACAATGTAATATGAGGAATTGTTAGAAACTGCTTTTGAAAGGAATACAAATTGTAAATACATACCAGAAGGGCTGTTTACTGTGGCGTACTTTTATTGTTCTACCATTCCTTCATCACTAACCTTGAAGTTTATCGTACAAATGTATTGTATACTGTCCCCAATAACGAGGCCCCAGGAGCTGGTGATATTTCATAGATGTGCTGAATAACAAGTTTTTAAACAGCCTATGCAATGGACCATTTAGAAAGGGCGTTATAGTCACAGAATCGGAACCAGCTCACTTGCAAAACCGTATGGAAGAGCATTAGGCTTATTGGATGGCCACCAAAGTCATTTACAGAGTTAAATCAATGCATGAGAAGTTGCCAAAGGAGGCTTAGCAGCTTAAACCTATAGGGAGGGTTTGAAATTAATGGCATTTGGATGGCAGCATTTGATTAGATTAAAAACTGTGATCTTGAAAAAAGCAGGGCATTTGCATTGCGGTGTATGTGCAAGGTCAAATGATCCTATTTTAATAAACTGAAATCCATTATGTTGTCTACTGTGGCTTTCATTATATTATGAATAGAAAGCTGTCACTGCACTAAGAGGCCTATGGCTGTTTTACCTTTAATTTACTTCAGAAGCAGCAGTTTCGACCCACTTAGTAAACGAATTAATAAATAAAAGGACATACACAGGCATACATCATGATATGTTGTTAGAATTGGACATTCAAGGGAATTGGAGTACGCAGATCATTTGTCAAGCAGAGAGCATGCAAACTCAAGACAGGAGAGTGTCCAGGTCATCAGGGCAATGAGGAAGCCAAACTAATTGGTGCGCCGGTGGGTCATCCAATAGATAAACAGATAAAAAATGGTCAATAAAAAGATGATAAGTGATGTCTATGGTTGATCAAATTAATAAAACCTTGATTAAAAGCATATATAAATATAAGCAGAACATTCAAAATGTACAGCTGTACACTAAAAACAAGTGAAAATTTAGATGGTCATGGATTGTTGGTAGGCATTTCCAGAATGGCTTTAGTGCGTTTCTCATGAATCAGATGCACCACATTGTTCAGAAGATCATAACCACTGCCTGATTGTAAACTATGTCAGTCTTGGAATTATGGTCAGAAGTGCCATGGTGTAGTTGAAGTAACAAACAAAAAAAAAAAAAGGGTGAACACCCAAGTGGCAAAAAAGCACACATCATAAACAGGAAATGCATTGCCATAATACACAGCTTTTGAACCACGTATTTCTTCACAAACCGGGTATTGTAGCCTGTAGGGGATACACCAGCTCCCCAAACTTCACACAGACAGACACAAGGCACAAGTCCAGCACAACACAGGCTCTTATTCAGTGGGGAACGTTTCCCAAATCATTTCCCACAGCACAGTACAACACAATACCAAAGCACAGCAATACAGCACCCTTCTTCTTTGTCTGTCTCTCTCTCTTTATCTCTGCCTCCACTCCTCTCAGCAAGCTTCGTCTTCTCCCTCCCGACTCTGGCACTAGGAGCAGTGGCACCTGGCTTCTTTTATGTTGCACCTGGGACTAATACTGTTGGCCCATTAGTGTGGTCCGGAAGCACTTCTGGGTGAGGTGGAAGCCCAACGAGGTAGGTCTCTGCAGCCCCTGCAACACCCCCTGGCAGCACCCATGGAACTGAACAGGTTTGTCCTGAACTCCAGCTCCCATGGAAGCCCTGTGGGAGTATGTGGTACCACAGCAACTCAGAGGTTCTGCCATTTAGCACACTGGGGGAGATAATGCCCAGTGCACTTCCTTTATGAACGCGTTCCAACCAGGTAAGGGCCCTGGCCATCCACCCCAGTATATACAGTATGCATTTGCCATGTGAAATTATGCTCTAAAGTTAGATGTTTTCTATAGATTTTAAAAATACAAAGCCTGTCCTGGTGTTTTATAATGGAGGCCATTGAGCAAAGAGCCTGACTGGAAAACAAAAGCCTAAAAATTTACTGAATATGTCCACTTTGAAGCAGCAAAAGTTTCGATATAAAAAAGTATGCCTTATATGTTTCCAACACAAATTTTAACATGAGGGATCTGGAAATAATCATTTAATTACATATTCCTGCTACCATTTTTCTTGAGGTGAGAATGCATTTTCTATTTGCTTGTGTGATAACAGAGGTCTTCATGCGGGGAGATCTCACATAATCACGGAAGTAAATCAACACGATACCAAGCATGTGACAGGAACAGATTAGTGTGATTTTGTCTTTCAAGATGAAACCACACGGTGAGAGGGTGTTGTGAAGGAAGACAAATGACGAGGTAGTACGCACAGATGGTCTTCTTTTAAAATGCCTTAATCGCATAATATTGGTGGGTTTTTTTGGTCAAAATGACATGCACAAGCTATTTTACAGTGTGTTTGTAATCTCAAGATGCAGATAAGTATTTACACCCACTTAGTAAATGAATTAATAAATAAAAGGACATACTGTAAACAGGCATACATCATGATTTATTGTTTGAGTAGGACATTCAAGATGAATTGGAGTACACAGATAATTAGTCAAGGAGAGAGCATGCAAACTCAAGACAAGAGAGTGTCCAGGTCTGCAGGGCGATAAGGAAGCCAAACTAATTGGTGCATCAGTGGGTCATCCAATAGATAAACAGACAAAAAATGGTCAATAAAAAGCTGTTAAGAGATGCCTATTGTTGATCAAATTAATAAGTTAAAGCAGAAATATATAAGCAGAACATTCAAAATGTACAGCGGTACAGTAAAAACAAGTGAAAGTTCAGATGGTCATGGTTTTAGTGTGTTTCTCATGAATCAGATGCACCACATCATTCAGAAGATCACAACCACTGCCTGATTGTAAACTGTTTGATAACTTTATTAGCTTGAAAAACGGTGTATTCAGTAAGTTTGTAGGCTATAGTCTTTTGTAAAATGTATAGAAAACACTTAACTGTAGGACACAATTTCATGTGGCAAATTTATATATGCCATGTTTGTGAAGAAACGTAACTTCGGCTTAGATACCAAACGTACTCTTTAAGACTGAGGATGGGTTACTGAGACATTACTAACCGAGGCCTTCCTTAGTACGAGAAGATGTATGTTCCAAAGTGAGTAGGAACTGGTTTACCTAAAAGAAAAGCTTTAGGCATATAGAGTTGAACATGCAGCTAAGCGTGCCCAGTTGTTTTAGAAACGGCACGGTGAATAAAAGTTCTGCCCCCTAATTTATTGGAAAAGTCTCTCACAGTTGAACATTTTATAGTGGATCAGCTAGAGAGTTTCACTGATGCAGATAATAATTTGTTCACTGCAGCAGAAATTCTATAATGTTGCAGAACTGTAAGGCCTTTCTTTAACTAACACGAAGGAGAGTGAATTTACAAATGTTAATCACTATGGAGTAGCTGTATGAGACTAAAACCCTGCCAGTAGTCCATCACGTTCCAGTGGGTTAGCAGAGCTATCTGTATGTGTTTATTACGTACTGTGAAGTCCTTCCCTTACCTGGGCTTATTTTGTAAATAGCATTTAGGGGTTGTCTGTTGCAGCACAATGTATGTAGTTCTCTTCATAATATGAGAGGGCTGTCATTGGTTTTGCTGATTTTTCTGTTGCTATTTAAAGTATTTTATCAATTTTGATGCTTTTATATGCTATGGTATGTGAATTTCTGTATGATAGTAGAAAAACAAAAAAGCACACAAGTGTTAATCATTTGCCTCAAAGTCACTTCCTGAAAACAAAGGCTGCTTATGTGGAGTTGCCCCTTTTTTCTTCTTCACCAAATGTCTGTCATGCAGTTACTCACAAAGTGATGGAGCTAAAATCTTGATCTTGGTCTTATCATCTAATATGTCGTGGAACTTAACAAAAAAAATTAGGTGTCAACAACCTCTGTAAACTGTCCATTTGCTGTGCATTTTATGGCAATGTGATCCAAAAAGCAAGTGTTAGTGACCATAATCACACAAAGAAAAAGAAGGGCATCAACCAAATTGCAGAAGATGACGAAAAATGAGAAAAATTAAGAAGACAAGATGCTGAAACACATCGATAAGCAAAAAGTAATCCTGAATATAGCCTGATATATTCTGAAAATCATTTTAGGAAGCGGCAACCTGGTAGCCACTTTACGTGAAAAGTTTATTGTAATTAAACCCTGGTCCTCATAAAGCCATCTATTGATATCTCCACACAGTACATGTGTGTTCAGAATTCATGATTTAGTGGAAGTATTGTGCTTATTGATCACTACACAAAACATTTACATGTAAATAAAGGACAAAAAAGTGACCTGTGGTCATATGTTTATGGCCAGGTGATTGAAAAACCACTGTAAAAGCAGAAACAAAAAGATTAACAGCAACATCTGCTGACTGTCAAGCACATTACAGAAGATGATTAAGTGATGAAGAACAAGAGAGAATAAGACGAAAAGTTGCTGAATCACATAGACAAGTAAGAAGTCATCCTGGATATAGAGCAGGGGTAGCCAACTCCGATCCTGGAGAGCCACAGTGGCTACAGATTTTCATTCTAACTACAGTGATACCTCGGGCCATGACCGTAATTCGTTCCAAAACTCTGGACGTGACCCGATTTGGTCGCGACTTGAATGGAATTTTCCCATAAGATTGTATGTAAATACAATTAATCCGTTCCAGCCCATACGAACTGTATGTAAATATAAATTTTTTTAAGTACAAAAATAGTTAATTATACCATAGAATGCACAGTGTAATAGTAAACTAAATGTAAAAACATTGAATAACACTGAGAAATCCTTGAACAACAGAGAAAACTAACATTGTAGGAGTTCGCGCTAGACCCTTACGAACCGCTCGCTGTAAACACTTTTTTTTATGAGTTTTAAGCACAGGGAAAAAAAATTAAATGCCACTTCTCTTGCGAAACTTTTCAAACCATCCTCTATTGGCTTTAAATTCCTCACCTTCACCACTCGAAGAAGGATTTTTTTTCAGCAAATCACCATGAATCTTCCTGGCTTTCTTGCATATGATCAGCTCGCTTACGCTATCCCCTGCAAGTTGCTTCTTGTTCTACCACACTAGCAACAGTTCTTCCACCTCTTCCAGCACTTGAGGCCTCCGCTTGGTTAACATTATAACTCCTTTTGCAACATCAGCTGCTTTGTTAGGCCCTGTATACGCAAACAAAAGAAAATTGGAAACGGAGAATGGGAAATCATTGGCGCATACAAACACACGTAGAGAAACTGAATGCCAGTGTTTTTGTTTTGCAACCAGAGCATGTGGTCGCGAACAGTTGTGAACAGATGCAAAATTTTGGTAAACTTTTTGATCGTAACCCGATTTGTACATGTTCTGAAACGTTCGTGACCAGAGGTTCTGCTGTATTTTCTTAATTATTGACTAGTTTTTGCTTTTAATTAACTTCATTTAATGTATTTGCTATTTAAGACTCTTTTACACAATTTAAATCAGGGTTAAGCAACGTCAGTCCTGGAGGGCTGCAGTGGCTTCAGGTTTTTGTTCCAACCCAATTGCTTCATGAGAAATCAGTAATTGCTCAAGTGACATTTTTCAGGTTCATTTTAGTGGTCTCACTTGTTAAGATTTTGAACCCTTAATTGCTTATTTTAGTCTAAAACAGTTGTATTCATTGTTTTAACTGCTCCTTGCTAGCAATAAGATCAAAATGACAAAGGAACCAGCAGTTCTCCATCTCGCTTGTCTCCATTTCCACCCGTGTGTATTCATCATTCACTGTTTAGTTTAATTAAGAACTCAGACGGAAACTGAAGAGTAAGTGAAGGACTGAAAGTTACTCATCCGTGTTAGGCTTCAAATCACTTGTATGATACATGTACAGTATCATTAGAAAGGACAAAAAAACTATGATTTAAGAATGAACTGACAGGGTAGAGTTTAAACACTAACAAGCCTTGAAATTAAATAATAACTGTCATTGATGAGGATAGGCCTCTAAATAAGCAACAAAAACCTGCAGCCACTGTGGCCCTCAAGGGTCGGAGTTGGCCACCCCTGATATAGAGCAACTGAGCTCATAGGCATGGAACACAAAATCCAGGATACTGAATGTAAGAATGACGAAGAGATAGAAATGCCTGGCAACAATGGAGAAGATCATCAGATAGTCAAAACTTCCGAACATATAAAAACAATGCTTTTACAACCTTGGATCGCTATTTCTTCGAAAAGCACTGCATAGGGAAGTTACATCAGTTATGTGATCAATGCTAACCTGTGATTTTTAATGTGGAAAACGAAAGAATGTGTTTCTAAAACTGCTCTATATGAGCCACCACAAATAATAAAATGCATTGTTAACTTCTACAGGACCTAAAAGAAGAAACTATTTAGAAAACATGAGAAATCCTAACAGCTCCTTTTCTTTAACTTGGATTTTATTTGCATTTAATTGTTAAGACAATAGGTCTGCGTGTTTCACTAGTTATAAATAAATTACGATGAATATTAACAATGCATATCTCCACCTTTTGTTTCAATTACAGTATATTTTCATGCATTTGATCACAATGTACAGTACATTGTAGTGTGGCTATCCAAACGGATAGACTGTAGAATGTTTAAGTCCTGGTCCCCTTACTTTATCTTTTCTTTACACTTTGCCTTTATGCCGCAAAATGTTTGATTTGAACTCAAGGCAAGTGGTGGGGGTGGCAAGACTATTTGATGGCTTAGGGCAATATTGTGCTGTGATTCAGACTTTTATTAAATGCCTCTTGGAGGATCATGGCTGCTGTCTGTCATGATTTTCACAGCCATTCATTTCCATCCACTGAACTCTGTAGTATTTTCAACTTAACACCCACAGGTTTTAAAAGGTCACAACAGGAGCGGACAAGCAAAAAGCAGTCTAAAATCCATGCTGAAGAACCATTGTGCCTTGAAAGTCAATAGAAGTGATTTTGTAAAGGTACTTTCTATTAGTAAGAAATGACATCTAACTACCTGCTAGTCCAGATCATCATGACTGACAGTGCTTAGTTTAATGTGCATTTATTTAAAAGCCATATCCTGAAATGCATGATACCCTTGTTTAAAGCTATGCTTTATTTCTATTGTTTTAAAAATTTTAATTGCTATCTCAGTCTGGAGTTTTACATATAAACACTTTATGCTTAAGTAGTAAAATGAGTTTATAATTAGGAATGAAAGTCAAAGAGAGTTGGGGAACCCACCCCATATATTATACACACTGTCAGGCAAACACAATAATAGCACCAGAGAACTGTGTGGTTCAGCATCCAAATAGGCAAATAATAAAGGAAGGAAAGGTGCTGAGCTTTTATAGTCACCAGGGGAGGAAGAGGCGGGTCTGTGGGTGCTCAAGGAAGTGAGGTCAATAGGAGGCGTGGCTACGAGGGACTGCAGGAACTTGGAGGAGTTTTAGTCAGGTTTCTGTTCAGGTGATCTGCGGAAGAGGAAGAAGACAGATTAGTGCGCTTTGCCAATCCCTTTCCTTGTTTTCCGCCCTCGGTTAAGCCCCTTAGCCTGCCTCCCAAGTGCATGTGTGTGACACGGGATAGTAAAGTGCTGCTGCCTCCCAGTTTCAGAAGCCTGGGCTTAACTCCCAGCCTGCTCACTGTTAGTGTGGAGTTTGGCTGTCCTCCTTGCGACTGAGTGAGTTTCTCTATAAACTTCAATCCTCCTACATACTTCATGTTAGTTCTACTGTTGACTTTAAATCGTCTCTGTGTAAGTCAGTGAGTGTGGGTGCTTGCAGAGTTTACATTCACTCATTAGTCTAACCTGTGTACCTTTAGGATGTGACAGGAGAAGCAAAGAAAACTTATGTGAATGTGGGGAGAGCATGCAAACTCTGCACAGACTGACAGACAGACAGCTGCTCAGCTACAATTTAGTACTAGTCTCACGAAACTGTGAGGCTGCAGTATTAGCCATGGTGTCACTGTGCTTTCCAATGTAGATACAGGTTGACATTCAAAACTCCGGCCATCAATAATCCGGTTCCTTCAGATTTCCGGCATGGATTTCGGAGCGCATTTTCAAATTTACTGCGTTGGCGTCACACTGTTTTCTGTAGGTGCCATTTATGTTTTGATGGCGCTGTAGTCAATAATCAGTTGTTGGGTCTTGCTTGCACCTGCTAACAGGCATTCCTGCTCATTCCTTCTCATTTTATCATTTATTTGCTGCTGTATACCCCCATTATGGAGTCAGCAAAGAAAAGAGGTGGCGTAAAACGTAAACATCGTGCGTTGTCGATCGCAGAGAAAGTGGAAGTGCTAAAAATAACTTGATAGCAGCGTGTCTGTGCGAACCATTTGTGAAACATACGACATTGGCTCTTCAACAGTGTATGATATTAAAAAATAGAAAGAAAAACTGTTAAAGTTCTCTTCTGACAGTGGATCAAAAAAGTGTTTCATTTTCTTTCTTTAAAGGACTGTACAGGTAGTCATTTTCTGTTAAATATATACAGCATATATAACCATCCAAAATCTGGCATTTTTGAAAATCCGGCACTCCTCACATCCGGAGATTGCCGAATTTTTGAATGTCAACCTGTATTTTAAAGACATCTTTGATAGACGGAAAATTAACTTTTGCCTAAGTTTGTTGTCATTTGGTAATTTGATTAACTAATTACTTACATGTAATTCATTTACACATTTTCAACCTATTTATTTAAATATTTTATTATGGGATGCAGTCGTTAGTGCTGCTCTCTCATGCATCCTATGTTCTGGGTTCAGATGTCATGCCTGGTTGTTATGTATGTGAATGTTACACGTTCTCATATCTGTCTGGGCCTCCCTCTCGGTTGTCTACCTTTCCTCCAAAATCTCCAAAGACATACAAGTTAGGTTAACTAAAGACTTTAAACTGGCTCCTGTGTTAGTAAGCGTGGGAGTGTGCATATGTGTGAATACACCCACACTCATTTACACTGACAATTAACACATAATGCGAGGACAAAAGAAACTGTACAAATTGAAGTGTTGGGGTCTCTAGAGTGTTCACTGTTTAATAGCAACAATTCCAAAAACAAAATAAAAAAAATCCAAATATTCCAAAAACAAAAGAAATGCCAATGAAAGAACTCTATCATTCACCGATCATTAGCGATCGCGGTTTGAGGTTGCAGTCTGGTTCTGACAGTTGTAGTCCATTTACTGAATTGTGGCTTCCTGTTGTGCTGTTTCCTTTGTAGCTGCACGTGTGACAACATACACAGGCAGTTTTAAGAAATGGGAGAAAAAAACGAAATAGCAGCACACTGTCAGTCACCAGACTCAAAACTTTCACCTTGAGCAGTGAAGCGGCAGCATGTAAATAAGTTCCACAACTGTGCCATTCGGCAGTATATAAACTTAATATGCAGGACTAACACAACTGAAGCTCCTACTACTAAATCCTTGTAGTCCCTTTTTATTTCATCTGATGTTATACTGTGAGTAGAAAACTGTCATCAGCTCTCTCCTTGCTTCATAAAAGCAAATCAAAAAAGTACCATCTTATACTATCTGCTCAATTTGCCTGCATGTCTTTGTGTTTCTATGTATGTCTGTCAGTCTATCAGAAACTGCAACACATGTATCTGTTATATAGTGCCTTTTCTATCTATCTATCTATCTATCTATCTATCTATCTATCTATCTATCTATCTATCTATCTATCTATCTATCTATCTATCTATCTATCTATCTATCTATCTATCTATCTATCTATCTATCTATCTATCTATCTATCTATCTATCTATCTATCTATCTATCTATCTATCTATCATATCAAAATATAAAAGAACACAAGGGCAGTGAACCATTGATATTCACCTTCTTGAATTCCATTTTCTGAACACTGTGTTTTTGCTTCTTTCCTATTCATGCTGAAAAGGCAGATTCAGTTCTCAGTTTTTCCACAAGTAATTATAAAATTTGCCATACCTTAAATGCCACTGAGAAAAATCAATACTTGAATGGTGTCATCTGTTTATAGCGTTCCTAATTAAGGAGAAGCTCCAAAGGTTAATTTAGAGCCATCGAGTTTGCAAGGAGTTTCAAATTATTGTTGGTTTATCAGTTTAGCATTTTGTTGTCAGGTTTTGCACTCTGGTAAGAGCCAATGTCACTGAAATTGCTTTTATTTTAACGTTGCTTTACTTTATCCAGATTTTTTGAATATCCTAAACACCTGAATAACTTTAACAGGTATATATGTTTATAGTAGTGCAGAGACGCCAATTAAAAACAGTAAAAAATACTTTTTAGCTCACTGAGTTCAAAATAAAAGCAGAATTAAGCTGTTTATGTCTATTTAATCCTTTGCAGAGAGAAACTTTTAAATATAAAACTAATTATGTCAGTTACTTTGCTGATTTGGTTTTACATGTCTAAAAAAGTAAAATCTCTGACAATGTAACTAATTAGATGTTTAGTTAGTTCTATGAATAACAAAATCGTACATATAAATATCACTTCCCTTTCTTGATCTCGATCCTACATCTCAAACCTGACTGTCAAAACTCTCTGCAGATGCCTCAATAATACCTCATTGCAACTATCATAAGTCATAAGTTTTCTTATTTTATCTATCTATCTATCTATCTATCTATCTATCTATCTATCTATCTATCTATCTATCTATCTATCTATCTATCTATCTATCTATCTATCTATCTATCTATCTATCTATCTATCTATCTATCTATCTATCTGTATTGAGCTACTGGCTCAGTGGCAAAATTGGTAGTGGACCAGCCGCATACCACTTCTATCCTGGATGATTTTTTTTGGCTCTCTGTCTGCACGTTCCTCCTTCTGTTTTCATGTAGATTCTGACTTCTTCCTTTAGTCCATTTTGATGCCATCTGGTAAGATGGTGAATGTTAAGTATGTGTTTTGGGAACTGCATTTGTAAGTAATCCTGGTATTCTGTCTATGTAGGGCTTTTGCCTTGTCATCAGAATAGGCTGCTGCTCTTTGATAAGTAAGTCTGAAAAATATGACTTATTTTCTTTTTTCAAAGGCTGGGACATGGTGGTGCAGTGGTTTGCACTGCTTCCTCACACCTCTAGGGTCCTGAGGTCATTTTTTTGAAGTTGGCACATTTTCACAGCGTCTGTGTCAACTTTCCCAGGGTATTCTGGATTTCCTACCACATCTCAGAGTCGGAGTTTGACTGATTGGCGAACCTACCCAGTAAATTGGTTCAAGTGTGTTTTGAGGTCAACTAATTTTGTGGTCAATTGCAGACAACTGCCAAATCTCCACAGAGTGATAATTACAAAGTAACATTTTCCAATTCCCTTAATCCAATAGATGCAGGGGTTGGGAGCCAATCCTAACAGCATAGAATGTAAAGTAGGAATAAGCTGTTAATGGGGGTTGTGATGCCTGGGTGCCCACAGCCTTGGGTTTACATGGTTTTCCCAGGACCTCAATAGTCATTTACTGAGGGTGAACTGGGAAAATGAAGACACAACAAGGTTGAAGTAAAAAGTGCTCAGTGCGGTTTATTTATAAACAATCCAAAGTTTCCAACAGTGTCTGTAGTGCAGTGCAGTTCAATAAATAGTTCCATAATAATAATTAAATAAAGCAAGTGCTCTTGTTGGAGCTAAAATCCATAAATAAATAAATCCAAAGGAATGTTAATTCAAGACTAAAAAACAGAGTTCTGTCTATTTTTCTGTGTCCCAGTGTGTCACTCTCCCATCCTGCCATCATCCTCTAGGTCTGCTCAGCAGAAAGAGACACTGATGAGCACAATCTACCAACATCAGCTGTCATCCCAGCCACCTCGGCCGGTGACCTGCTGGGAATGCACAATGCCCAGGTTCGTCATCCCACCACCATTTCTCACTGTCTGTGAGACTACCCTCGTAGCGTTCGACCGCTCCTGCTTCTATCAATGCCCAGCAGGAGCAACCCGTGGCTGGAGCTCCATTCTCCTTGCCCAGTGCGGGGCCACCCAACCGCCTTGCCTCTTTTTGGTCACACCGGTTCAATATCCTGATTTTTCTCTTTGGCCACTCTAAACTTTCTTCCTTGATTTGCTCCCCTTTTCCTTTCTTTTTCCCTCTCTCTTTCTTATCCTGTCTTTCTCAAATTCGCTATTGAACACCCCACAGCCACACGACTTTCCACCAGCACGCACCCAAATCCACATATCCTGAGCGACATTGTTTTTATATAAAAAAAAATCGTAAGTGGTCTCCCCTTGACATTCTCGTATACAGTACTCAGACATGGGGATGGATATTTGAGGAGTAAACCGCAAGACAATGGTTATATTTTTATATTATGTACATTAAAGAACCATCAACAACAAATCAAATCAAATTAATAGTATGTTGGACAATTATTATAAAAGTAAAATCAAATAAAAAGGTAAAGTTAGCAGAAATAGCCCAAAAGTTGATTAAAATCTATATTTTGTACCTAATGCTTGCATCCAAAATTTGGTTGACCTAAGTGAAAGCGTAGTCAAGTTTTCGTGTTTACATACACACACACAGACAGTCATACAGAGAAAATTCCAAAAATGATATTTTCGGACTCAGGTGGGTCTAAAACGTCGAGATTCATCAAACTCTCGAAATTGAATTTTTGGAGGATTCCAATACTTTCCCCGTACTTCATATACGTGAAAGTCAGGGAGGTCTAAAACATAGAGATTCATCAAAATCTCAACATCGAATTTTAGGACGATTCCTATACTTTGTATACGAGAAAGCAAAAAATCACCCACTGCCTCAGACCCCTCTGGCGTTTTTTTATACAGTGGTGCCAGTCATTCACAGAGCCTGCTCATGTACACGGTCACACTGGTGAAGTTAGGGTCACTAATTAACCTATCATGCATGTCTTTGGGCTGTGGAAGGAAAATCATAATACCCATAGAAAACATGACACTCAGACCCAGGACCCTGAATCCGTTTGAAATACTTTTATTTGGAATTTATAATTTGAAATGGTTGGACTCCTCCCTTTGGTCTTGAAGAAGTAACTAGCTTCGGAAAGACCATGCAGACACAGAATATTGTATTTAAAGAGGGTCCAGCTTTTATCCAGTTACCAAGGTGGCAAGCAATGAATTTGACCTAGCAGAACAAATCATTGAGCTGAAAATAAAAAGCTGCAATTCTGGATTGAATCAAATGTTCAGACCCTAATGTGCAGGCTTTTTTTTATTTAATGATTGTTTCCTCATTGATACACTGCAGTGTGAACTTCCCACATTTTTTCAGGAAATCTACTTTTTATCCTTTTATGGAAAAAAAGAAGCATACTGTAACCAGTAGGAAATGAATGTAATATGGCACTAAACCAGGTGATCTAATGGAAAACAAAATCAAAAGTCATTTTGTATTATGAGGTTTTCCTTCACCCAGTTGTCTGTGCCTGTCTTTGCCTCATCACAAGCACTAGCGGCCAGCTCTTCTAGTTCCTTTTTGGTTAGTTACTGTTTGTGCCAGAGGGCATTGAGCCTTCAAGATGATTTTCCCTCATTTGTTCTTCAGGTGTACTCTGTCAGATTATACTTCATCATTAGAGTTTTCTCCATTTTATTTGCTTTTGCAGGGCTGGTATGTTAGAGCAGAGTATGTAAAGCCGGCTGATGCCTCTGATTTCCTCAGGGCTAACAGTGATTCTTATGCAAGCACTTTTGAGCTATCCGTCATTTTAAGGCTTCCTTTCCTTGTCTCTCAAATCGATTTTTCAATTATTTCAGCTGAATTAAGGCTCAAGCCGTGTATCCTTTAAAATGTTATATAACAATATATTGTCAACACTTTTTAATCAGATCCAGAGTCACTGGGTGGCAAAAGATTATCCTGCCAACACTGGGCAAAAGTTAGAATTATCTCTGGGCAGGCCAGAGGTTTATCGTCATTCATACTTCCAGAGATGGACAAATGTAGAAGGAAATTGCAGGGTTACAGCAGCAGATAAAAAAGGACACAAATAAACAAGAATTAAAATTATCTAAAGTGTGTTAGCAAGTGTAAAAGAACACAAGAGACAAGAAGAAGATTTGGGGATCCACCCCGTATACTTGAACTTTTGAGGAACGCAAGGAAAACACCAAGTGAGTAGTCTCAAAGGCCCGAGTCTTAACACAACCGATTCAGTAAGAGAAAGGTGGTAAATATATAGCGGGTAGGGAGAACGAGTGGGTCTCCTGAGCTGCAGCCAGAAGTGAAATCAGGACTGGGAGTAGATGGGAGGTCTCCGGAGGCAGAACTGGAAGTGGTGTTAGCTGGGTTTCCCTTTCCTGGAATCCGCAGAGGAAGGATAAAAGGCATTAGAGCACACTGTCAACCCTCGGTCCGGCGTAACCACACACTTAGTCAAGCCCACTGACTGCCTCCCAAGTGCACATGTGTGACACAAGATATAAATACACAAATAGCAAGAATTGTCTGGAAGTTAATTAACAAAGTGTCAGTATATGCTTGAATTGAACATACTTATCAGTTACACTTTCACGGTCATTGACACAGTACATTGTACTTGGTGCCATTAGATGTCTGCTTGACCAGCTCAGTACCATTCAGCACAGAGAACAAGACCACCTCGCCTGAGGGACGACTTATTATAGAGCCTGATGACTGAGGGTAGTAACGACCTCACATAGAGCTCCTTGGAACACTTCAGCTGTCTTAATATGTTACTGAAGGTGCTCCTCTCTTTAACCAAGACCTCATAGAGGGGGTGAGGGTCATTGTTCAGGATAGTAAGCAACTTCCTGAGTGACATCTGTTCTACTACTTCATCCAGTGAGTCCAGCTTGACTCAAAAGATTGACCCAGCCTTTCTAATCAGTTTATTTAGTCTATTGGCACCACATGTGCTAATGCTAGTTCCTCAGCAAACTACCATGTTGAAGATGGCACTGGCCAATACAGACTGGTAGAAAGTATATATATATATATATATATATATATATATATATATATATATATATATATATATATATATATATATGTATATATATATATATATATATATATATATATATATATATATATATATATATATATATATATATAGTGACAGATAGGGGGCGCTGTCGCTCCCTTGAACCCTCAGATCAAACGCCAAACACCAGGTAAAAGTCCAAATAATGGTTTATTATAATAATACAGTGCACAAAGCACCTCCACTATACTTCAATAAATACACTATAATCAATAATCAAACAATCCTCCACTCTCCCAGACGCGTTGCCACCCTTCCACCCAGCTCAGCTGAATGTCTGGGATCTCCCGCAGTCCTTTTATATTTCTTGACCCGGAAGTGTTTTTCTGTGTTTGTCCATGTGACTGTTAACACTTACGGGTCAAATAAAAACTCCTTTTCTTCAACCCGGAAGCACGTCATTTCCTCTGTCCACGTGATTAGGATGCACTTCCGGGTTGTAGTGAAAATAATCCTTGTTCCTCCCTGCAGCGTCCTCTAGCGGCCCCCATGATATCCAGCAGGGCTGTGGATAAAAACTCCATTGTCCAGGATTCCCTGCTGGCCTTTGGGGCACCTCCATGCTGCAGGGAGAGTTATTGGCCGGGATGTACGGCCAGCCATATATCACAATATATATTTTGACGTGTCTTGCCATTGCATGGGCTGTAGGGAGTGGAAACAGTGTTGGGGTGTAGTCTTGGGGGAACACTTTTTGTAAGGGTTTGGGGCACCTCCCTAGAGAGAGAGAGTTGAGTGACAGGGATCCAGGTTAATTAATGGTGTGTGGAGAAAAGGGGAGGTGGTGGCCGGAAGTGGTAGTTGTGGCTGGAGCGAAAGGAAGACAGCATCAAGTGGTGAAGGGAGCAAACAGTTAAAGAGGTAGATAGGACGAAGGTGAATTATGGAGGTGTCCCATGACCCAGACAACGGGTGGTGCTAGGGCACCAGTTATATCGCAGCATATTCAATAAAAAGCCAGTCGGCATTAGGAAGACTCCCCCAGACAAGCAGCTCCTGAGTGTGTTTATGTGACGGGATGTCACAATGTACATCTACTCTATATATGTATAAAATCCTAATTCTAAAAGTGCAACGATTTTATGTCACGTTTTTGTATCACTTTTTTGTCACGCTTTAAATCGGGCTTAATTTAAAACCTACATATATATGGTTGGTATCATTCTTTTCAGAATTTATTGAACTTTCATGTAATGTTGTTAGATTTTCAAATTCTTTTTCCATTTTTAAATTATAAACTAAAAAATATCAAGAACTCACGTCCCACGAGACAAGACTTTATTCTGAAAGATTTAACCACACCTGGGGCCAGAAATAAAAGACAAAGAGTAGGACAGCTGCTGTGCAGGCTTTTAAATGTTCAAAGCACTGCGCAAGATGCAGATCACGCGGCACGGCAGCAGCTGCAGAAAGTCATCAGCTGATCGAGCAAAGAGGAGGTAAAAAAAAACTATATTTGTTTCCCATTGTATCACAATATAAGAGGGGGCTTCGGAGGAGCGACTGCCTCTTCTTGGAGTGCGTTTAGCCCCCTCTTCACAACGCGAGCGGCAGAGACGCGAAGTGGCTAGTGCATAGCGTAGGACAGGGGATTGGTGAGAGAAGCGAGCACGGGGTGAACCCCCTATAAATAATAATTTTTCTTTTATACATTTACAGATTTTGCTAATGTTCTGGCCGCAACTGGCGGTTGGGCGGCGAAGGCGCCAGGGGGGCTTGCCCCCCTATTATATATATATAAGAGTGGCCTGCATGCACCTAACAACTTCAGCCTTCTCAGGAAACACATGCAACTATTATATAGCACCCCTACTCTGACCTTTACAGTTCAGAATCACAGCCCTTACTTTGAGTGTACCACACACGAGGTGTTGGATTGGTTTAGCAATGTCTAATTGTTGCCACCCAGTTTTAAGCGCAGTTCACTCACTGTTGTCTCCAGGCATATATACTAAACATCTGGCTGCAGCGGAAATGCACAAGGTACTAACCCTGAACGTCGCCCCCATCCATCATTAGGGCACAGTCATGCAATTGACTCACACTGGGTCAGTTTAGAGTCACCAATTAACCTAACAGACACTCTTTGGGATTGTCAGAGGACCGAGAGAACATGTCAGCGTCACACAGACTATGACTAGACTAGGCTTTACGCACAATGTGTTTGTGCTATGGATCATCAGCCCTAACTACTGTATCTCAGACATTTCAAAATGTTACTTTAAAAGTGTTTACCTTCCTGACTGTAAGCACACCAGATTTTCGTACTTCTTTTATATGCCTGCATAACATTTTAAAGGACCTGAAGGCCCTGCTGACAGTGCCAAACATCAGGATGCATGTTTGCATAATCAAATATAGAGCTTCGGTAGGACACCCTGTGTCATTCGCAATTTTGACGACTTAGCAACTCTAGCAAAGTGACTACCTAATGAACTTTATATTTAAAGTGAGCAACCATTACTTCATGACAAATAGTGACTGGGGACAAAGATGATTGCGTTAATGTATGCCTATTATAGATAAAGTGTCCTCTGTTTCTGAATTAAGGACTACAGCTATGAAGGATAACTGACAGCTTGAAGCGATGTCCTGCACGCTCCTCTACTGACTCTGTAATACTGAAGTGCTACGTTTTTAACGTTGACTCAAAAGAAACTCCACTCAGTCAAAAGACTTTGTTATCTTGTAAGCTGATTGTGCTTCAAAAAACTATCAAAAATGAATCTGATTATCCTTGTGTCCTTTCATAATGCACTTTCAGGGTGTCTCATTGGTACATTGGTGGAGCAGTGGTAGTGCTGCTGCTTTGCAGTAAGGAGTTTGTGGGTTCACTTCCCTTTGAGTAGTGAGAAAAGCACTATATAAATGTAAAGATTTATTATTATTATTACAATAACAATAATCATAATAATGGCAAGGCTTTTGTAATTAATGTCGATTTATGCCATTAACAGACCCTAAAAGTACTGTAACTAAACTCCAACAGTACATTTTCATCCAAGATGGTTATGGTTCCTAAAGACATTTGCACTTCGATATGCATAATTGGTAGAAATATTGAAAAAGAGACATTTTTAAAGATTGCACGTCTTATTTGAAGGATTAAGACTTTAGAACAGGGTGGCGCAGTGGTAGCGCTGCTGCCTCACAGTTAGGAGACCTGGGTTCGCTTCCTGGGTCCTCCCTGCGTGGAGTTTGCATGTTCTCCTCGTGTCTGCACGGGTTTCCATCCAAAGACATGCAGGTTAGGTGCATTGGTGATTCTAAATTGTCCCGTGTGTGTGCCCTGCCTAGAGTTTGTTTCCTGCCCTGTGTTGGCAGGGATTGGCTCCAGCAGACCACTGTGACCCTGTAGTTAGGATATAGTGGGTTGGATAATGGATGGACTTTAGAACAAGAAACTGCATTTTAAACATTACGATTTTGCTTTAAAAAATTCTGACACATCACCACCGAAACATCTCATCATCACTGAACATGTCACCGGAATCCATTGATGTGCTTTAAGAATATCTATAAGAAATTGTCAGGGACACCATGATACCATTTCATCACAATACTTTGGTCAAGTGTTGTAACATATTATGTATTGCAATTCAAGACTCCTAATTTATCATTCTGTCTTTTATTTCACTGAAGCTAAAATGCTAAATATCTTTATCGACAGAAATGTGTCCATTTTTTACACATAATAGGAAGAACCCCTGTATTACTTCATCCCACCTACATTTATCTTTTAGGTGCATCTGCATATAATGCGAGAAGCACCTATTGCAGTAGCTGCAGTATGTCTGCCTGTCTGTATGTCCGCACGAAACAACTTGGTCCCCCTGTGCACCCAATTTAATGAAGTCTGGTACACTATTTCTTCAAGGAAATTTGCCAAGGCAGGTCAGCTTCTTTTGAGATATCTCAAACATATTCTGCTATACATAGTTTTGAATTTTGAAAAACATTGGCGATTCTGCATCATCTATTTTAAAACAGAGAAACATTCTGTGTGACTTCAGCTACAAATTACTTTGTTTTCAGTTATACAGACAGCGGTTACACCAACTTGTGTAATTTTTTTTTTCTTTTCCATTCAGATGCCCAGTGCATGTGAGTCAGACGCTGGGGATGGTAGGCGCAAAACACTTCATATCGCAGCACTGCTGCTTTATGTTAGTTAACCATGAAAGTACCCACAAATAAAGTAATTTCTCTGGAAATGAATAGAAGAGAAAAGCAACTATGTAAGCATAAATAAGACTGCAATGATCAAACTTATATTACCTACACATTATTATTGTAAAGAATCGACATTAGCAACCTGCAACAAGGCGGTGTTTGAACTAATTAATAACATGTGAAAGGTGCAGCTGCTCTAGTCAGGGTAAACATAGGGTGGGCTTAGAAAGGGAACTACAGTTGACATGCAGAATATCAGAGCACACAAGGACCGTGGTGTGGCAAACAAAGTGGCTAACTGTGCCATAAACACCTACGACAGGGCATGATTACTGTTTGCATGTGCTGAGTTACTTATCACTCATAATAGACTGAGCTGAGATTACGGTTGACATGGACCTGAAGAGACACATTTGCTTCTGTGTATCTTCATACTGGAATTAAAATATTTTTGATAATTGTTACCTTTCGCATTCCCATCCTCTTTAATAAAATCCCTGTGTGCGTCCATGTGTCCGTGCGTGTGTGTCTTCTGGCAAAGTGCGCATGCGCGGGGCATGGTGCAATGCTTCAAAGGCCGCCTGACGCGTCACACAAGACAGAGAGGGCGGGACCTAGAAAATATTGCGCGGTCGATCCCATCGGATTTCGGTAAATGATGTAAGACCTAAAACATAACGCACGAAAAATCTGAGACATGGAGACCAGCTTCCCCAAAGAGGTGGGATTGGTGTTTGTTGTTGTGCAAGTGTTCACTCTGACGATGTCAGATTTGCGATTAACAAACTTGGCCCGGTAAAGTGTAAAGTGTTTTCCTAAATATACGAATTTTCATGATATTACAATAGGATGACTTTTAAAAGTAGATTTATTTTCGCGCACATAAAATCCGTTGCTGGGGAGATGCCATACATACAATAATCAGCTGCACGCCAGCACAGATTAAAATACTTGCTGGAGAGACGTATTACTGTGAGAGAAAATTAAAGGCACACAATACAGTGGCGCATATTACAGCCACATACAAGCCAGTATAACAGAAAATAGACGGTCCTTTGCCATTTAATATAGACTGCTCCTACTAATGTTTATGCACTACTATTCTAGCGCCCGTTATTGTAACGGGCTTAATGTCTAGCTATACAATAAATTGTTTGTGTTCCAAGTTCTTATTAATATAATCGTAATGAATTATTAGGTTTTAAGGTTAGGTTTTATAGTGTATTTAACTTAGTTTTCTTTTGGTAATTTTTTGGAACTACTCTAATGGGCGTGCTGTAAATGTCTTTCCATATATAGCTCCTCTGTGTTATTAAATCAGCCCAGCCTGGCATTGATGTGAGCCCCCAAGTTTCTGCAGTGGTGCAGCACCTTCACTTCCACTCCCTGAAACCCTTTGGTGCGGGGAATGTCAATTACCAGTTCCTTGGTTTTGCTGATGTTGGCTTTCAGACAATTCCCTTTGCACCAAGAAACAAAGCTCTATACCCGACTGCTACACTCATCATGTCAGTATATCCCATTAAAGCAAGAGGCATGACCTGGTGTTCTATTTCTAGTCTGACGTGTACAGGGTGATCAGAAAATAAGATAGGACACTTCCTTTCAGTGCCCACATCAGACACACGGTCTTTGACTGTCTCAAACTGCAATTTTGGGGACAGATAGGCCATTATCCAGGATAATCATAGGCTCATCCACCTTGATATCTCAGAGTTTACTCCTTAACAGGAATGTTTGGAACAACACCGGTGAAATCAAAAAGCATAATCCTCATAGTGCTGCTCGTTTTGTCCAGATGGGAATAAGCCTTGTAGAGCAGACCGATAATGGCATCCTCCAGTCCAGTCTTAGTCAGATAGGCACACTGCAGTGCGTCCAATTGATCTACCAATTAGCAAGAGGACTCATATAGTCCAGGACCAACCTCTCTAATGTCATCATCATGTGGGACGTACGTTTCACTGGTCTGTAGTCATTAGATGAAATGATGTCCGCCTTCTTTGGAACAGGAACAGTGCGGTACTTTCTGGAACCTTATTGACAGACTGAACAGGTGACAGAAGACATCACAATGTCGTGAACCAAAAATGAACATAAATAAAGAGTGTAAAGTTGCTCAAGATTCAGAAGCCTAAATATTACATTTCTGTGCTCAGTTTTTCAGTTCAGAGTCCCTGGAGATGGAGCCTAAACAGAAATATAAACAGGCATGTCGTTGGTATTCTGAAGTCTCATAAACCAAGTGAAGCCATCTATAGACGTGCCAAGTGCCTTCTCTACTGTAGTTCAAATGATGAAGAAATTCAAATAAAACATAAAAATTAGTGTGATTTTGTTTAAAATGATGAGCTAAAGAAATTAGTAGTGCAGTTAACTTGTAAAGCAAACATTTTGAACTGTTACCTTCACAGGCTCATGAACTGTTAATCCAGGGTTCTTAAATTAGAGACTGGCTGTTGGTGGATGAGAAGAGACGACTGGCATCAGCTTTGGCTATGTCGGTTTGCACTCGAGAATTTGCCTCTGATTTTTGTTTTCTATTTTTGCTTTGAGTCTTTTGTCCTTTCACCATTGCATTTAACTGACACGTGCATCCTCATGGCCCAGCTGGAAGCTTTCCTCATCTAAATAGGTTTTTAAAAGTACAATGGCCTGTCTAACCAAATTATAGGAGGCCATTGACTTTAATACAGTTTAAGATATTAAAGACATCGCGGGCTGCTGTTTGACCCCATGACTTTGTGTTCTGCTCATTTTCTCTAGGCAGTTGAGTGGCAATTTGTTTCTTTGATCTCAGTTCTTCTCTACGTTTTTCATTTGTATTAATTCACCATGGCAGCTTTCCCTTGGACTATTCACACCAGCAGGTCACACAGACACATCCTAATGTCTTGCAGCCTTGTAGGTAAATGCCAGCTGAAACAGCCACTTCATGTTGTTAGTAACAAAGAGAGCCGGAGTGTTTGTTTTTGTTTTTTTTTATCTTTTTATATCTCCAGAGTCACTTTACTAAGCAAATAAGTTTAGGCTCCATGTTTTCCACAGTTTGCAGCCAAGTGAGAAAAATAATTTGGCTTAAAGCCCATTTGTTGTGCCCTTTGTTCGCTTTTGATGGCTTTCATTAGCGACTTTTCAGCACAGTAGCTGTGCCTCTCAAGAGTCTGCTTTTTGGTTTTACACGTCTACTGGATAAATATCACTTAACACATTTTAAGGGAAAAGAAAATCACAAGAAACACTTGGGTTTCAAAAAGGAAGCATCTGTTTTATAAAACATGCATACTGTTTACTTTTGAAGGGAAAAGTGGGATTATTTAACAGCATTGCTTATTACATTATGTACATAACAGATAGATAGATAGATAGATAGATAGATAGATAGATAGATAGATAGATAGATAGATAGATAGATAGATAGATAGATAGATAGATAGATAGATAGATAGATAGATAGATAGATAGATAGATAGATAGATAGATAGATAGATAGATAGATAGTGTAGGGCATGGATGTGCTGGCATTGTGGCCGGGATGGTTGATGGCACCTTCCCTGGTTAATAGGCCACAATACCACAAGGACAGTTGGAGTGTTCCTTTGATGGAGCTTCCATCTGAACAGCCTCATTGCTGCATGGGAGTTCTTGAGCCCCTCTTGGATGGAGGTAGGAGGTTCACTTGTCATATGGGGCGTCCACCTGACTCAGAAGTGATTCTGCCCTAGACATCTGATATGCCAAAAGGCCTGCCGGGTGTGGCCTTAAAAGGGATCTGTCCTTCTATGAGAGGTGAGTTGGAAGAGAAGACTGGTAAAACTCACCTGAAGTACATGTGGTGGAGGTGGAGGATGAGTATAGGAGGAAGAGAAGGAGGATGTAACTATATTATATTGTATAACATTACTGTTTTTTAAGGAAGAGGAATCCTGTTAAAGGTATTTTGGTAAATACACAGAGTCTTTTAAGCTCAAGACTGGTCATAATGTACTTGTGGTGTAGGTTTTGGGTGCAGGACACCCCTAATATCCATGATAGATAGATAGATAGATAGATAGATAGATAGATAGATAGATAGATAGATAGATAGATAGATAGATAGATAGATAGATAGATAGATAGATAGATTAGCTCTGATTTAATTAACAATGAATATTTTGTAGTAGATTTCCAGTGCTGTCATCAAGAAAGAGTAACACCTTCATTGATGTAAGTACCCTAGTTAGTGCATTGTCTAGTTTTGAACTTAAAACACTATTATATTTTATTCTTACTCCTAATTAATTAAATTTCCAGTTAAAAATCTATCAGCATGCCTCTCTATATTTTCCTGCCTATATATGCATTTATATTTTATATTTATATTATACAACATCGTTCTGGGCAGCACAGTGGTGCAGTGGGTAGCGCTGCTGCCTCGCAGTTGGGAGACCTGGGGACCTGGGTTCGCTTCCCGGGTCCTCCCTGCGTGGAGTTTGCATGTTCTCCCTGTGTCTGCGTGGGTTTCCTCCGGGTGCTCCGGTTTCCTCCCACAGTCCAAAGACATGCTGGTTAGGTGGATTGGCGATTCTAAATTGGCCCTAGTGTGTGCTTGGCGTGTTTGTGTGTGTGTCCTGCGGTGGGTTGGCACCCTGCCTGGGATTGGTTCCTGCCTTGTGCCCTGTGTTGGCTGGGATTGGCTCCAGCAGACCCCCGTGACCCTGTGTTCGTATTCAGCGGGTTGGAAAATGGATGGATGGATGGACATCGTTCTGAAGCATGCGTGTGCAATATTATACATGTTGCAGTGCGTATAGCAGGAGCCATACCATAGTAAGCACCATACGGGACTGAAATATTGTAGAACTGTTTTCTATGGTTTCTAGTAGAAAAATAAGAAATAATATAGCCATATAACCATTCTGTTCAAAGTAAATTAATACATTTAGATTATTAATCTGTTTTCTAAACCAACTTATTTAAAGTAATAAGGAGCCAGAGCTAACGTGGTATTAAAGTATAACATCTTTCTGATGCTATTGCACTGGGCTCAGTTTCAGGAAAATGAATTCTTTGTGAAGCGTGCATGTTCTTCCTTAGTGTTTGTGCATTTACTCCCTTAGCACAAACATACTGTACACTGTTTTGAGGCTATTCTGGTGCTGCCTAGGTGTGTGCATAAATGTGCAGTATTCTGTTAACAAATCACTCAGTCAGTCATTTTCCAACCTGTTATATGCTAACACAAGGTCACAGGGGTCTGCTGGAGCCAATCCCAGTCAGCACAGGGTGCAAGGCAGGAACAAACCCCAGGCAGGGCGCCAGCCCACCGCAGGGCACACACACGGGACAATTTAGGATGCACCTAACCTGCAAGTCTTTGGACTGTGGGAGGAAACCGGAGCACCCGGAGGAAACCCACGCAGACACGGGGAGAACATGCAAACTCCACGCAGGGAGGACCCGGGAAGTGAACCCGGGTCTCCTTACTGTGAGACAGCAGCGCAACCACTGCACCACCGTGCCACCCCTGTTAACAAATATATAAGTTTAAGGCTTCATCAGGGGCCATGTGTTCCCTATCTTTTGCACATACAGTATCTATGTAGATACTCAATGGTTTTCTCCCACATCTCAAATGCACGCATGTTTGGTTGATTTCCAACTGAAATTGAATGTAGTACTTTGTCTGCGATGAACATGCATTGAGCCCATGTTTGGTTCCTGACTTCTAACCTGATGTTGCTAAGCTGGCTAGTTAAATGGATGAACAAACAAGTAACAACACACTGCATTAATCATCTCATAGAAGTGTCTCATGGCTTATGTTCATCTATATTGATGATCTTTTGTAAAGGGTATGTTTTTAAACTCCCATCCATGGAACTTATATAAATGGTTTTTTGGTTCAGACTGTTCTTGTAACTGTGTAGATAATAAAAAACATGAATACAGCATAAGTCTAAGATGTCATTTCTTTTCCCTTTTAGTATCATTTTGTTTCACAATTACTGTGCTATTCCAAAAATTGACACTGTCCTTTCAATGAATTCATTAGCCAAGCATTTTTTTCTTCCCCTGAAAGGATAATGGTTTTTCCAGAAAATAACAGCCATATGTTTGCAGAAAATGATATGTGACGTGACAGACTTCATGTCAGATTATGCCAAAGGCACTTTGAGAAATGTGTCACTATGAAGGTTATTTACTTGTGGCCTGTATGCTAATGGCAGCATCAAACTGTTGTTTCATGGTCAGTTACATGTGCCACATTGCATTATTGAAAAATTCTTACACAAAGTGTCTTTGATAGTTACTGATTTTTAGCCATGACAAGTACTACATTTTTTTGGTGATCAGTATTTTGTTATTTTGGACATAAATTGAAGGCAGAAAGATGGCACAACAGTTAGGAATAATGCCTTATAACTCTTGGGACATGGATTTAAATTGAAGCTACTGCCGCTTAAGAGTCTGCAAACTTGTTACTTGCCATCATGTTTGTTTTTGGGGTATTCCAGTTTTCCTGAGCTTTAAAAAGGGAAACGGTTGGTTAGATTGAGGATTGGATCTGTGTAATCTGAGAAAGTGTGAGTGTGGGTGTGAGTCCTTCTTAGGGCCCAAGGCTCCCTAGATAGGCACCAACATCCTGCGGTCCAGTAGGTTCATGCTATGTATCAAATCAAATCAAATTAAATCAAAATTTATTTTTAAAGCACAATTTTAACACACCATAAGTGTAAACCAATGTGCTTTAATAATTTTAAGTCGCTGGGGCAGCAGCTTGAGCAGAGATCTTTTCTCTCTCCGGCCACTTCTTCTAGCTCTTCCGGGAGAATCCCGAGGCGTTCCCAGGCCAGCCGAGAGACATAGTCCCTCCAGCATGTCCTGGGTCTTCCTCAGGACCTCCTCCCGGTTAGACGTGCCCGGAACACCTCACCAGGGAGGCATCCAGGAGGCATCCTGATCAGATGCCCGAGCCACCTCATCTGACTCCTCTCGATGCGGAGGAGCAGCAGCTCTACTCTGAGCCCCTCCCGGATGACTGAGCTTCTCACCCTATCTTTAAGGGAAAGCCCAGACACCCTACGGAGGAAACCCATTTCAGCCGCTTGTATTTGCGATCTCGTTCTTTCGGTCACTACCCATAGCTCATGACCATAGGTGAGGGTAGGAACATAGATCGACTGGTAAATTGAGAGCTTTGCCTTGCGGCTCAGCTCCTTTTTCACCACGGCAGACCGATGCAGAGCCCGCATCACTGCGAACGCCGCACCGATCCGCCTGTCGATCTCACGCTCCATTCTTCCCTCACTTGTGAGCAAGATCCATGATCTTCAGCTCTCTCTGGATCGGTTCGCAGCTGAGTGTGAAGTGGCTGGGATGGGAAAAGGGTGGAATGCCCTCTCAGGGATGGGAGTGAGATCCTGCCCCAAGTGGAGGAGTTCAAGTATAAAAAATATGCCAAACATAAAAAACAGCTTAAGATTTTATTCAATTTACACAATAGGCTAAGAAATTATAATAATTTGCCCTCATTGACTGAAAAGCAGGGACATTTTATTAGGAAATAGTGACATTTAACATTTTACCTTATCAGAATAGTGCATAGCAGCTTATTTAGTCTCCTCAATACCAGCAAACAAAACACTTAATCAGTGTCCTTTTCAGTTTCCTTTTTCCTTTATATTAATATTGTGAACACAAAAAGCAGTAATCAACATATTAATCCAATCAAAAGAAAACCTGTTTCATGTACGTTTTGATGAAATAAGTGCACACATCTCAATATGAGAGGTGCTTGGGTAATTCTATAAAGCAACTACAAAAATACTACTTAGGGAAAACTATATTACATCAGCCTCAGAGTGGCCATCTTAAAGACGTTCCATAAGGACAGGATCATCACCATCATCGGTGTCAGCCACTGTAACTGCTGCTGGTCTTTCACCATATGGCTTCACCTGTGGTCGTCTGGACTGCCTGCAGAGCCACTATTTTACAGCCATCTCCATAGTAGCATCTGCATTTTCTTCTGGTGGTCTCTCCAGAGATACCATCATGAGGTCGGACACTATTTCCATACCCAGGTTGACATGCCAATTTAATTTTACACGGTTCAAAAATGATAACGCTCTCCTGGAAAGCAACACATTTTTTTTTATTTTTGCTGACCTTCACAAAACCAGTAACAGCATTGGCACATATGACTTTAACTGAGCATTCACGTCCTGATGGTAAAACAAAATCAAGTGGTAAAGCGGAATGAATAAAACCACAACAGCAGAGTTAAATAGCAAGACTTTATAAGTGGTGTAAATATTACTGTGATGATTTGGTGAGATCATAATACCACAGCCCAATGTTAGCTCTACATCATACTGAATTATCACATTCTGCAAAGGTAAAATAATAACGTTCAACTGTTTAAAAAACAAAAGTTCACTAAAAGGAACATCACTATCTGTAACAAGTGTGCTAATTTCGACAAGTTGCTAGCCTTTGTCAATGACTATATCAACCATTCTACAAATAAAGACCGGTTGTCCAACGTGTTACATTCAGCAACAATTTATTCTTTATTCCTTTTGGTGAGATCTCTAAAGACAATAAGTTGTTTGTTGAATAGTGCAGAGATTGTGCCTCCAAATTAAAAAACTACATGTCTGCGTGGCACCACATTAAAAACTTCTAATATCTGGTTTGTCTCTCCACTAAGAAATGACCCTAAAGTTTAAAAAATAAACATACGGTATTCACCATTGATGAAGATTCAGTTTTCTGTCACTGCCTCATTGAAAAACATTGAGTTTCTGGTTTGCCACCAAGATACTCAGACACTGCTGAGGGAAAGCAGGGCAATCTTTGAAATACATATTATCGCAAGTTGACATGTTGAGCTAATCTACTTCATATCTAATCTCGTAATAATCTCATAACTAATCTTGTAATCTCGTAGCTAATCTCGTAACTTCCATTTAAAGGAATGCTTTAAATATTTTTTTTTAAATAAGTTACTTACTACATTTGGTTTGTAGTGATGGACAAGACAAAACTTTAATCTCATGTTTTCATGGACAATGGAGGGAATAAAGTTTCTGCTGGAACTGACAGTGGACCAAAGCAAACAATATAAAAACGTCCATGAAAAAAATCTCACGTTACTCGTGTCACGTAATCCACACATCAAGTCATTTAGTTGTATGCTCACAATGGGCCAAACATTTTTTGGTAAAATAATCTATATTGTGGTTGCTAGAGGTGCTGTTGCCCCGTAAAACCCACCAGACAGACGTCCAAGACACACTTATAAAAAGCACCAAGGAGAATTTTAATATCCTTCTTCAGATACAGTACACAAAGCACCACACTCGCCACAATTCTCCAACACTAATAATAATCACAACAATAATCAATACAATAAATCAATCCTCCACTCCCAGCAGCTTAGTCACCCAACCTCCCAACTCCGGCTCCCTTTGCTGAGTTTCCCAAGGTCCTTTAAATAGTCCATGACCCGGAAGTGTTTCTTCTCCAGGTCGACTGCCACATCCTCATTCCTCAAATAGCCCGGAAGTACTGTGGGCTTCCGTCCTCGTGACTTTGAAGTACTTTCGGGTTGTAGTAATAATGTAAATCCCCAGGTTCTTTGTGGGTTCCCCCTGGCCCCCAACAGGGCTAAGGAAACGGACTAAATGTCCCAGGATGAACCATTGCCGTCCAGGGGAGCTGCCACCTAGCGTCCTGGGGGAGGCAGTATCCAGAAAAGCTTGCCTTTCTCCATTCTTCTTGCTTTGGGATGTCACGACCAGATTGAACAGACGGCCGTCTATCACAATATATATAAAAGCCAAATACCACTGACTCACTCATCACGAAATCTCCCAAACCATGAGGACCTGGGACTTGAAATTCGGAATGTAGGTTACCCTTCGCCCACAGGTGCGTGCTAAGAAACGGTTTTAAAAATTTTGTGGTCCAAACGCGAAATTTCTTATAGTTTTTTTAGACCCATTTGTATGTCTGTCCACTTTTCACGAAAGAACGGATTTAGATCGGGTTTTTTTCTATAATTTGCTTGAACATTCCGTTGATTTTGCGACTTTCTCATCACGTTAAGTATCATAGTTCGATTTGTTAGTGTGAATCCGAGAGACACTCATCGGGCTGTGGGGAGGGGGCTGGGCCCTCCTCACTCACGCGTCTGCCTCGGGGAGTAACCTTAACTCCGCTTAGTGAACAAGAGAACTACTTATCGAATTTAGATCTTTTTTTTTTCTTTAATTTGCTTGAACATTCCAGTTGATTTTGCGACATCTCTCATTGTGCTAAAAATCATAGTTCGCTTGCAGGAGCGATATATTCACGCTAATCTGAGACAGAGGCTGCGAGCCGAGGGGAGGGGGAAGAGTGACGTCAGGAGTAGAGAGCGGGGCGGGGCGGGGCCCTCCTCACTGTCCTGTTTCCCTAATACGCGGGCAAAGCCATGGGAGATGGCTAGTCATTAAATAAATACTTCTGGAAAATCCGAGCCATGAAGACAGGACTGTTGAGTGATGAATGAGGTGGAGAAGCAGGTCCTCAGTTCTAAAGCTCGATCCGGTGTGAACATGTTTCCTTTGCATGGACTGCTCTGATATTGTGACAAGAGTAACTTGAGATTTGCTTTAATGGATGTTTTTGATACTGTTTGCTGTGGTCCAGCATTGGCCATAATAGATGCTGATTCCATCAGAAACTTTGTTATATCTGTTCTTCAGGAATACAAAAAATTTTCCACAAGAATTTTCCACATTGCTTAATACGTTAAGTTCAGTAGCAGTTCTTCTGTCTGGCACATTCTTTTTTGGTCAGAGAGTAGCTCTTTTGTACTGTGCAATGTGAAAACTGCAAATAGCCAGCTTGTGTTTCCAGTACGAAATGACCCCAAAAAGTGAAAGGAAAAAGCTGTCATGCAGTATTCACTGTTAATAGAGGGAGAATTTTCTGTCCTGTGCATTTCTAGTTTTTAATTGTTGGGTGGAGTATTCTTTTAATAGTTATGGACTGTCGTGTTGGTGGAGGCATATTGTGTGTTGTGTGTATACTGAGATTTCAAGTACCCCTTGTAGTGAGACATGCAATGGAGAGTTCAGATGTAACTGGATTTAAATGTCAGATTCATACCAAATGAGAAGGGTTTGAAGTTGAATATGTATAATATACTTATTTTAATTACTCTTTTGTTATTATTTTCTATGTATATTTATTGAGTTATTAGCAATTGTGTTGGCTGATATGGTAATCGGCTGACATCTGATCACACCTACTTCTTTTCCCATCCAGTTCCACAAGCCGACAGACCTCCTCAGAAGTTTCGCAGTAGATGGGCACACAATGAAATTGTCCATTTTGTGAAAGAAAAAGCTTTTGTGGTCAGCCTGACCTCTACACGTGGGTGTGAGAAGCATTACGTCCAAGCATAACGTTAGATAGAAGGAATGTGTCAAAGCTGTGTTTCAATGTGATAATGATAGTTAAATTATTTGTAACCCGTTGGTCTGAAATCTAAACAATCAACTTAGTCCTCAGCATTAACATTTGCAGTGCACTGTCTATTGGAATGTATTTTCTAATACATGTGGCAATAAAATGCATAGCATCTGTCATTTCAACAGATGACACATCACAAACATTTGCTGTAATAAAATGCATTAATGCAAATGTTTGTGGTGCACCATCTGTTGGAATGACAAAAGCAATGCTTATGTCTCTGCTATATGCCATCTGGTATGGGATTCATAAAATCAGAGTTAATGTTTATGATATGTCGTTTGTTGGAATGATAAATGTAATTCATTTTCTTACTAAAAATGTTGGTGATGTGCAATCTTTTGGAAAAACAGAGACCTAGCAACTGGATGGACACACAGACACTTTTCCTTTTATTAAGGTGGATGTTTGTACTTTTGATGGTATTTTTGTATCCTTGTCCAGTCCTTGTTTCATTTTAGGGGCATTTTTCCCTTTTCCCCAGCTGCTTCCAGTGCTGATAAGGATGGATTTTAAACCGTACAGCCTGGAGCAAAAACAAGCAGAATAGCCTCATGGACTATCAGATAGAATAATTGAGTCGGGCTCAGTCAGAAAGCCTCAGACCTAACGACCATCAGAGTGATATCGTTCCAATGCCTTTTATCAGTCTTTTTGACTGAACTGTAATTACATTGTCAATATTTAATTCAAGCACCATTTTTATCACTCAGTCTGTGCCATAATACTGTAATAATGATTTTTTACAAAAGGTCATATTTATTCATTTTTCCATATGTTACTGAAAGACGTTTTTAGGAAATCACTTTCAGGTTAAGTAGGCTCATTAGACAAAGTATTTTTTTTCAAAGTATCTTATTAAGAAAATTCTCTAAATTGTGGAATACTGTATCTGTGTTGTGATTTCTGATGTGTTTTATTAGTACACAAGTGGTCGTCTATTTTTCCAGATGAACCTTTAAATGATACATGTGCTCGGATTCAGCGGGTTGGAAAATGGATGGATGGATTTAAAGTCGAATGGTTTGTTTTTAGAACAAATATGTATGAATTGGTGTAACTTTCTAAGTCCTCCCATGCTTCATCACCACCAGTGTGCCGTTATAAACTAATACAGTACTTTATCTTAGCTGCTTTATCCAGTTCAGTGTTGTTGGGAATTGAAGCCAAGCCTGTCGTGATAGCACTGGATGCACAGCAGTGGAAACTTCGAACAGGACCCCAGGCCATTTGCAGGACACGTACCTACACTCACACTCACACTCATGCCAGGGGCCAGTATAGAGGCAACAAACACAATAACCAGAACTTGTTTTGAGGGTATGAGGAAAACACCCAGTGACTGAGCAAAATGTGCAGAATCTTTTCAGGCAGTGTCTGGGCACAGATTTGAAACCCATTTGCTTAACCAAAAAGTTCAATTGAATTCATTTAATATTTTTGCATCAGTACAGGCACAGAATACTCTGTGTACAGAAACTTAACAGTGAATTAATAAATCTTTCAAGCTTTATACACATGAAAGTAGAAATTCAGTTAAAAACAGTAAAACGGGAAAGATCTCAGTAATTAACAAGCAAATTTAGGGGCAGAGTGATGGCTCTGAGGCTAAGGATCTGTGCTGGTCTCCATAAGGTTGCAGGTTTGAATCCCCGTCACTGCCAAAAAGAGAGCCTACTCTGCTGGGCCCTTGAGAAAGACCCTTAACCTGTAATTGCTCCGGGGCGCTGTACAATGCGAAAACTAACAAATTCCTAATACAAAAAATTGTATAATGTGAAATTAGAACAAAGTTGCATTTTTTAGCATAAGAATTGATACATGCCTGGCTCATTGAGGGAGGAGAGGTAGTCAAAAATTATAGTTAACGACATTACTGGGGAAAATAAACCCCTAAGGGTCCACTGTTCTAACGACCACCCTACCCCTCCTGGCATTCTAAAGTACCATCATTACGTTTAGAAAGCACTTTCCAACCTACTCATAGACAGTGGGGAACCACTTCAACCACCACATGGATGATGTGATGGCAGGCATTTGTGTGCCAGTATGCTAAACACACATTAGCCATTAGGTTGTGAAGGGGTGAGAGAGATAGACAGATAGACAGGATGATCAGGGGGCTGAGGAGGCCAGTTTAGCTAGGACATTGGGAAACACTCTACTGTTTTTGAAAGACCAGAGTGAATCATGACCTTGGCTTTATGTCTCATCTCAAGGACAGCGACAGTTTTTAACAGCACAATGTCCCAGTCACTGCACTGGAAAATCTTAATCCACACACAGACCACAAGGTAAGCGCCAACACCTCTTTCAGTATCCTAAGTACGTGGTGAAAATCATAACAAGAAGGTCATCCAAGTCATTTTTATGGCCTCACTTTTTTAACACAGGTTTGAGAGGAACCATTGCCTCTGCTATGGGGCACACAATTTGAAATTGTGACTTTAAATGTGTCATTGATTTCAGTCTACTTTGGTTGTAAGTTACTAAACTCCATCCTCTTTCGACATAGCACCTTCTCGTCTTTTAAGCTGTAGTGTTACAATTCAGCAATGATTGTCATGTCAGATTAAACATGGCAGGGAGGATCACAAAATACACACACACACACACACAAAGTTTATGATATAGAGCAGGGGCACTCAAAGTCGGTCCTGGGGGGCCACTGTGGCTGCAGATTTGTATTTCAGCCAGATTCATAATCAGTGACAACAACTGATAACACTGATCTCATTTAAGTAGCTTCTCTTATTCTACGTTCAGAAAAGCACAGCAGCATGATTTTTACATTTATAAGACATTTAGAAGTATATCTTTATTTTTGTACTAGATTTAAATGCTTAAGTCTCTTTTATTGATTTCATTATATTTTGTCCTTTTTTATGTTGCAGTTTGCTCCCTTCATTGTATCTTAATGATGATAATTAAAAACGAGCAGAGCAGACACCCAGGCAAACAACACTGAATCGTGAAAGGCTGCAACTACTTTAGTGTCAGACCCACAGGCAGCTTGAACAATGAACTGCCAGCCTTATGGTTTCTAGTCCAATGTGCTTCACATCAGGCTACAAGAAAACCTGAGTTATCTGCAGCTCATAAGAAAGAAAGAAAGAAAGAAAGAAAGGTACTATATGATAGATAGATAGATAGATAGATAGATAGATAGATAGATAGATAGATAGATAGATAGATAGATAGATAGATAGATAGATAGATAGATAGGAAAGGTACTATTAGATAGATAGATAGATAGATAGATAGATAGATAGATAGATAGATAGATAGATAGATAGATAGATAGATAGATAGATAGATAGATAGATAGATAGATAGATGTGTGGCAGTTTCTGTTAGACTAACAGACTTACAGAGAAACACAAAGACATGCAGGCAGATTGACAAAAATATGAGGTGCCATGTTTATTCAGTAAAAAGTATAACACATATAACTTAGACTGAAATATCTTTTTCAGATGTTGTGGTACATAATCAATTTTAATTCATTCTTTCAGGTTACGGAGCAAGATTGCAATACTGAGTCAAATAATTGCTTCTTTATGAACAGTCATTGCTGAAGAATTCCTAAGGCGTGCCTTTATTCCAGCTGTGCAGTGCCATCCATCCATCCATTTTCCAACCCGCTGAATCCGAACACAGGGTCACGGGGGTCTGCTGGAGCCAATCCCAGCCAACACAGGGCACAAGGCAGGAAACAATCCTGGGCAGGGTGCCAACCCACCGCAGGACACACACACAAACACACCCACACACCAAGCACACACTAGGGCCAATTTAGAATCGCCAATCCACCTAACCTGCATGTCTTTGGAATGTGGGAGGAAACCGGAGCGCCCGGAGGAAACCCACGCAGACACGGGGAGAACATGCAAACTCCACGCAGGGAGGACCCGGGAATCGAACCCAGGTCCCCAGATCTCCCAACTGCGAGGCAGCAGCGCTACCCACTGCGCCACCGTGCCGCCCCTGTGCAGTGCCGATTTTTTTATATTTTTTTCCCTTTGTGCTCTTAGTTTACTTAATCGATATAACTGATGTTACCTTAACAGCTTCAGTTTTTAAAATATTCTAGAAAACAGTGAAGCAAGCAAAGATCAATCAGATATCAAATGCAACAAATATGTGTTTCTGCAACAAAGAAATGATTAAACTAAATAATAAGCTACGCAATAGTGGAAAATTCTAAATATAGTGGCAACATTCATGTGGGGCGGCACGGTGGCGCAGTGGTAGCGCTGCTGCCTCGCAGTTAGGAGACCCGGGTTCGCTTCCCGGGTCCACCCTGCGTGGAGTTTGCATGTTCTCCCCGTGTCTGCGTGGGTTTCCTCCGGGCGCTCCGGTTTCCTCCCACAGTCCAAAGACATGCTGGTTAGGTGGATTGGCGATTCTAAATTGGCCCTAGTGTGTGCTTGGTGTGTGGGTGTGTTTGTGTGTGTCCTGCGGTGGGTTGGCACCCTGCCCGGGATTGGTTCCCTGCCTTGTGCCCTGTGTTGGCTGGGATTGGCTCCAGCAGACCCCCGTGACCCTGTGTTTGGATTCAGCGGGTTGGAAAATGGATGGATGGATGGATGGAACATTCATGTGTATCAAGTTGTATTATAAAGTACAGTTTTGTTATATAGTTCATCATTAATACTCTCCATTTTGCATTGTAAATTGAGTGCAGCATAATATGTGCACAGGGGACATATATGGTATACTGAAGCCTGCCTAATCCGGTTACAGGCTGTCCCAATCCATACGCTGCCAGAGTAGGCCGTGCCCTTGAAGTGTAGTCAGTCCATTGTAGGGGACATTCACCTACACATCTGTGCTTACGCTTACAGTACATGGGGCCAATTTAGAAATAATAATGACCCTAATACACCCATCTTTAGGGAAATGAGAGCACAAGAAGAAAATTGCATGAAGACTCTGGGAGAATATGCAAACAATACAGACAACAAAATGGGTGTTGGATGCTGAGCCCAGGAGGCGTCAGTCCTCACCACTGCACCACCAAGCCGACCTCATTCAAAGACACATTATCTCAAGGTTTTACCTCAGACACTTTAATTAGTTGGCTTAGAGAAGCACTGTCAGCTAGCTGGATGGGCTTAAATCTTTGTCCTTGTGGTTTCTTGTTCAACTCCACAGCCTACATTGTGGTTTCACATTTAATTATTCAGCTAAAAGCCAGCACAGGTCACTATCAGTATACAGTAATGGACATGAATACGCTGTTTGACTTCAGAAATGCCTGCACATTTTAAATAATAACTGTTTCTCGATCACACTTTTATCTAATGTGATGAAAATTTTAAAAACATGGATAGTGTTCAATAGATTGGTGTTTCCATATTAATTTGGATCAGTATTTCACTAGAAAATAATCCCTTAATCAAAGGGGATGCCAAAAGAAAGAACATATTTACACTATGTGAAAGCCACAAATTAATTTCCGACAGTATGAGAATATTAGCAAATCTACTGTATTGTAAAGCATCAATAGGTCAAATAAGAAAGAAAAAAAATGAAGAATAATGTATTTATCCCATTAGCTCTTAACGTATCCTCTATCTATCTGTTATTATTATTTTTTTTGTGTTGTTAAAAAATGCAGCACTGAGGTTTCAGAACAAGGCTTTCCCCACCCACTCGACTGCCTTCCCTCGATGTTTGGCAGTTCGGTTACTGGAGATTTGGATGAGAGTTGAAACATGCGGAAGGGGGATTCTGCAGCATAAAATGACTTTAGATTAAGGGCATAGAATCAATTCCTTTATTTTATTATTTTTTTAGACGTCTGGCTTATGCATTTTGCTGCAGGGTTCCCTACCCTGGACTGTTCCATGAGGACCAGATTAAAGAAAGAATGAAGCCTGTGATGGAGGTTAAAGCTATCAGGAGATTTCCACCTGGAGGCTATCAAGGTTTTAGCCAAAGTGGAAGACAAATAACAAAGTTTTTTTTTTTTTTTATGATAAAAGGAAACAGATGAATCATTGGCGGAAGGTAACATCTACAGGAGCTAGGGTGTATTAATTTTAGAATGAAAGATGAGAACACGAGACACAGAGCCAAAAGGAGAAGACAAGTGGGACAGAACACATAAAGAGAAGTGAAATACACACAGGCGACTTCTGGCCTAGTAAGAGGACACACAGTACCTGAGCTGGATAAAGCAGGGCTTAGGTTAGCAAAGGAAAAATCCTATGTGTACATACAGCAAATCTCATAGACCTCCAGAACTGATTTCACTAATAAGGCACTGCCATTTAAAGAAATGTAACCAATAATTAATGAATAATTAATTACATATATATGGTACTTTTCTAACCTTCTCGAATCACTTTACATAGACAGTGGGCAACCACTTCTCCCAACACTAGTGTGTAGCATCCACCCAGATGACACCATGGCAGTCATTTTTTTTGCCAGTATAATCACCACTGACTAGCTATTTGGTAGTTAGCCATTTGGAGACAGGGGGTGATTTGGGGGATAGAATGACGAAGTCATTGGCCGTTTCACCAGATCATCAGGGTGCACCCTTCTCATTTTGAGAGATGCCTAAGGGTCTTTTCTGACCACAGTGGAACATGTCCTTGGTTTTACATCTCATCTGAAGATTTTTTTACAGCGGAGTGTCCCCGCTCTATTGGGGCATTGGGTTCCACACACAGGGCCTGTTGCTGGCAACACCATCACCTCTTCAGCAAAAGCCCAAGCTTTTCCAAAATGGTCTTCCATCCAAGTTTTCGCTAGTCCCTATTTGGCCTAGCTTCAGGTGGATTACATGTTCTGAAGTGCAGATAGTGTGGCTGCTCACTAGAGACAACACATGGACCTGAAGTTCTTGAGTGTGCAGTGGAGCTAGTTCAGCTATATTTAAAGAAATAGAATTATAAACACTAAACTGGTCTGATTTGTATGACTGTGGAGTGCAATGAAATGGTGTCACATCCAAGGTTGGCCCCTGACTTGCACCTTGTGCATCTATGATAGGTTCTGTCTCCACCACCACTTTGAACAAGACAAGGGCAGGTTTGAAAATGATGGATGAAAGAACTATTTCAAATATGATAAAGCCATTTCAATCAGGTGTTTTTATTATTAACAAAAAAATAAAGGAATATAATGATAAATACAATCAGTGTTGATTAAGTTTTACTTTATTTCTTTAGTAATTCAGTGTTTAGGAGGTCATAACTAACAATTAATTAGATTTTTCTTTGGCATTTTCCAATCTCAGTTAAAAAATGAAACTGTCATAGTAGAAATAAAATTGGGGCTTAAATAAAAAGGGCAGGCAGATGTTCAGGATGCTGTTTAGAACATTCCGATGATGAAAATATATTGTTAAAATAATTATATACAGTGTATATATATATATATATATATATATATATATATATATATATATATATATATATATATATATATATATATATATATATATATATATATCAGGTAGTATCTCATTTTTATTCGTGTTCATATCTCCGTGGGGCACAATTTTTGAAGAGGCTGCAGCCACCAAAGCACAACAATAGAAAATAACAAGGCCCAATTAACAAAGAAGCTTTCCTGATGTGCAGTAGAGGTGTTCCAGTCGAGGTGCCCGGTTCATATCAAGTTCATGTTCCAATTCAATTTGATTTCCTCTTCATTGCAATGTTCTTTAGGAGAGTTTTAATTTTTATGCTTCAGAAACACTTCCACGGGTGCACTGTCTGAGTGCTTCTTCATATTTAAAGGGTGTTCATTCAGACTGTTTGGACTGTCGATTTCACATTTGACACATTGTCTATTTGTATTTGAATACATTACATAACATTCCACAAGATCTTCAGACCATCCTCACTGCTGCTGTTAAAGCTTGTCACCACCATCAAAACAGTGAAGCTCTACCCTACCAGACACCACCACTCTTTACAATCAACCTTAGTCCAATTTCTGTCACATACCCGGGCAGAATCCTCTCTGAAGACTGCAACATTGACCATGAAATACAAAATTGGATCAAAGAAGCATCAGCTACCTTTGGTAGACTTTGGCAGAAGGTCTGTCAAAATAAGAAGAACTGCCAATATACACCAAGGCTTCTGTATACAAAGCTGTCTGCGTAACCCCCTGCCACTACAATTGTAAAGGTAGCCACCACATTGAGATACCTGAGCGGTCATATTAAGTGAATCTTGGGTCTCTCTTGGCATGATAGGGCACCTCATTCTGACATACCAGCAAAATCTATCTACAGAAGTATGAAAACCACAGTTATGCAAAATCAGTTACACTGGCTTGGCCATGCAATACAAATACCCCAAAACTGACTGCAGGTTTGCATTAGAAACAGTTTACACCAGACATTGATTTCCTTGAAACAGTAAAGAACACAACCTGACAAACTGGAGGACTTGACTGCTGACCATAACATCTAGTGGCAGCTCATTATGGTAAAAACACATACACTAGAGGAGAATAGGACAGTAGATGGAAACTGAGATCCAGGAGGAACATACCCATGGAGGTTGTCATCAGTGCTACAAACCCATACAAGCCACATCTGTAAGTTTAGTTGCCAAAAAACAGACCATTGAGGGAGAGAATAAGACATCATCATTAGATATGGTAAACAGCAGATGGAAAGGAAGGACATTGCATAGCATCTTCATAATACTGTTGTACTGTATATTACCAACTTCACTTTAAAATGTTGTGACCACGTTGCTGTGCTTCTCCAACCAGTTTTTTCTTCATTTCTTTAAAAATCCAATTTTAGAATAATACCTTTACATTTCCTGTCTCTGACAAGAAGAAATGTCTTTATTTTACAATATTGAACAATAGACACGAAAAAGTTTTGTACAAGTCTGACAAAGAATTAGAATAGGGGTTTGTTTATACAAAACCAAATTTAAGAAAGTCCAAGATAATCCAGCACCTCTTTTCTTTTTCTTGTAATCCCAAATTTAGCAGAGTTAAGGATATTCTATGAGAAATAAACCCTTCTCAGGATCCTCAAAATGTGGTCAACTGACAGGAAGAGGTGGTCCACTTACAACGTATATGTAATTTGTAATGACACAATTGGGCCGGGCACCCTCCCAGTTACTTCTGGTGACCCTCACAGGTATCTTCTGTATGATGCTTCTAGTCCTTCATTGAAATGAGAGAACAGCAGACACTCAGGGGTCTGGAGTTCCTCACCCTCCCACCTATACTTTGTCCAATCTTTCCCACTCCTGTCATGATCAGGCTTTTGTTTGATTTTTTTAGAAATTCTTCTTGGGGATCTCAAGGTCACATCTTTTTTGGTGCTTGAGACATGTTGAAAATAAGTAACGTCCCCCCCACATAATTTTGTTTTTCTTATGAATACCACCATTTTGAAGAGTAGTTGTAGATGGACCACATGATGGCCTGGCACTCTGCCCAAGGACTGTTCCTGCATTTCACCCAATGCATGCTGGGAGAGTCTCTGGCCTCATATTCCTGATTTATCAAGTTTTAAAAATTGAAGAGTGGGTAGATGTAAATGTTTTGTGTTTAGTTTATTGTCACAAACCTTTATTCCTGTTCTGTCTCTTGATCATTCATGCTTTCTCACTTTCTCGTATACGAAGTTTATGGAAAGTATTAGAATCCTCCAAAAATTCCATTTTGAGATTTTGATGAATCTCAATTTTTTAGACCTCCCTGTGTCCAAAAATATAATTTTTGGAATTATGTGTGTGTGTGTGTGCTTAAACATGATAACTTGAGCACACGTTCACTTAGGCCAACCAAATTTTGCATACAAGTATTAGGTACAAAACGTAGATTTCTATCATCTTTTGGGTAATTTCCGTTAACCTGAAGTGGTACTTTACGTTTTATTCATGCAGCTGCAGAGTCCAATTTATTCAATTTTACTTTTATAATAATTGTTGAATATATTATTAATTTGATTTGATTTGTTGTTGATGGTTCTTTAATATATAATCATTGTATTGCGGTTTACTCCTCAAATATCCATCCCCGTATCTGAGTATATGAGAAAGTCTAGGGGAGACCACTTCTGATTTTTTTTTTTTATTTAGTATATTATTTCATTATTGTTCCATCTGCTCAGGGGCTTCTCATATACACACTTGTGTTCTGGGTCTCTTTAAAACTATTAGGTTAGGTTAGGTAGACTTTATTATCCCAGAGGGAAATTTACTTGCTGCAGGAAAGTACAAAACACTGAAAGTCTGTTACACAGATACATGGAATAAAAGCAAAGACACAAAAACTGAAAACTAGTGTTATTAGTACATACTCTCAAGATTAGTGCAAAGAAGACTTAATTGTGTTTAACAGTACATAACATAATTCAGAATTCAGCCTCTCTACAAATCACAGAATTAAAAATACTTATAGCTCTAGGAATGAGACAGTTCTTCAGTCTGTTGCTCTATACCACTGGGAATCTAAACCTGAAGCCAAATGGTAACAGTTGAAATTTAGGAAAAAGAGGATGAATACTGTCTGAAAGAATTGAGCTGGCCTCCTCTCTAACCTTTTTTTGATACAGCTCAGTGACAGAAGCCTGCTGCAAGCCAGTAATTTTACTGCTAATTTCTACAGTGTTGTTAAGATAGTGGATCCTGTAAATGTTGAGGTTACCAAACCAATATGTAAAGGCAAATGTAACAATAAGTATAGGTAAAAAAGATATGGTATGGAAATAGTACGTTCCACACAAGTAAGCTCACCACATTTAGTGAATTAACAATACGCCTTGAGAACCTGGCAAGGGTTTCTGAAGGGCATCACTCAAAAACTGATCTTTGGGCCTTTTCCAGAAAAATGAAAAGCCTCCAAATGTCAGCCTCCCTGGTACTGTGGCAGGCTGTCAACTTCCCGCTAGGCAGTAGGGAGGGCGACTTCCCTGGGGAGGTAGTAATTAGGACGGGGGAGCACCTCTTTTAAAAACACATGACAGATGTTTATTCATAAAATAAATGCTTTGAGGATTTCCATTTTAATAGAAGGAAAACGGATTCAGACTTATTGGTTATACCCGTGCAGACCTTTCTTTGTCATGGTAATACCTCAGCTGAAAATGGTCCTATGAAATAGAGGTGGATGGCACATTGTAACCTTTCCATTGACCCTCTTCATTGAAAACACAAGTGACAGCTACACAGCTTAATAAAAAAGAAGAAAGGAAGGCATTATAACGTATGTATAAAAATAGGCATAGAATTCAGTAAAAGTGTGTGACATTTTAGAGAGGATCGAGATAACATATTCAAATTACACTCACAATATATCATATAGGCTGATGTTTGTGATAGTGCCAGTCTTTTAGTTATTGTTACTATGTTTTTGCAGAGCACATTTTCCAAAGGTGCCTTTCATTTTTAAAGTTAGACTTTATTTCTTGTGCTTATTTTACTATCTCAAAGCTTCACTCTCTTTGGTTCAGATCCTGGCCTAGTTAGGCCTTTCAGTGGAGATTTGTGGGACTTTTTGTCCCCGAGTCTGAGAATTGTTTTGTCCTAGTGGTCAGATTTCCTTGCCACATTCCAAAGACCATGTCACTTCAATTCATTGATGACTCTAAACTGGCCAGTTGTGACTCGTCTCAACTCAGTCGAGAGCTAAGTCACCTCTTATAATCAGTTCTTCTGAGATGGCCATGACCACCCAATGGGTGGATCAGCAATAGCTCAGGTGTATTTCCATTCTCTGCTTATCTATGATTCAGTGTTCACATTCAGTTCCTTATTTCAATGATTTTTTTGTAATTCCTTTTAATAGATTTTATTTTGTAGTTTTTTAAAGGCCTTATAGAGGCCAACACTTGGATACTGACGTATGCTTTCATAGACTTCTTTGTAACAATTATGAATTTTCTAGAATTTATCACAATGCACCCTCTTTATTAGCCATATACATAAAATGCTATGGGTTGCCCGTTTGTCATGTGAAAACCCCTGGGTCTTGAAAATTGATCTTGGTTTGATCAAGAGCTTGTGCTATGATATATGTAATATGACCCATGAATTGGTCAACTGGGATACGTCAGTCGTGTTATTGGTCTTTGGGTCCTGCTTACATCGAGTGGTGATCCACCAGTAAAAAACTGACATGCATACACACACCGTTACTCACAGGAAAAGAACAGCAGCGAGATCTGCTATCTGTGAGGCACAGGCCCATCAGACACACAACAACTGCACACTTTCACGCCATGAAAAACAATGCGATCCATGACCTTAACCCGTCTTTAAGGCTGAACGAGAAATTAAGAGAAGGCGGGACACTGCCACACATACTAAAGCAAGAGGACTTGAAAATAAAGCCATTGAGCCATGGTGTAGACAGTGGATCAAGATGAACAGCAGCGCCATTTGCTCAGCATCATGTGCGACATACACAATGAAAACAAGACACTGTAACTTCTTCAGGACATGAAATAACAAACTATTAATGACATCTATAAACGTCCATCTAGCAATTAAATATAATGAAGAGTTGATGCTCACCACTACTCATATATACTCAGGCCTCATGTGAAATCTGACAAATGCATACACAGTTTGAAAACATCAGTTGTGAATTTTCAGAATAAAGTTCATTCATCCATTTGCTTCTTAATTCATTTCAGGGTTATAGGGGCAAGAGGACAGTCTTTTGTAGACACTTACCAGCACAAGTGCTCACCAGTTACCCTAACTTGCACTTTTTACTAATACGGAAGGAAAACAGAAGTAGCAAGAGAAAAGGCCATGCAGACATGAGGAGAACATGCAAATACCACATGGAAAGAAATCGTGATGGTAGTGTCATTGACTACAGAACTGTGAGGAAGCAGGGCTTGCCTCTGTTGCACCCCAAATTCCACCCATCTTGTCCAAGCCTGCTCATTCTGTTGGCACCAGAACATTTTACAGCATCCATCACCCAAAACAAAAATAGACAGGATGTCAGTTTGTCACAAGGCACAATCACAGAAATACTCACACCTACTGTACAGTCACCAGGCACATCTGGGGGATGTGGAATAACACTTGTGGGCACAAGTCCACAAAGACATTGTGACTGAACTGAATGTGCCATGTACATATCTAATCAGTGTACCACCATATCATTCTGTAAATAATTATGAATATTGAAAAGTTATTTTCATACATATAAATGTTTTAAATTAAAAGTAAACATTTGGATCCCGTCCAAGTTTTTTTTAGCTTAAACAGCAAGCATGTGGACCCATTGGTGGTCGTATTACACTTGTCATGTTCTGTTAATTAGTCCTTTATTCCAACATGCCCCTAATGCATTTCATAATAATTGCTGAACGAAGGGAAGATGTGAAGACTCTAAATGGAGGGCGCGTTCTGCTGACAAGTCGTTTTGCCCATGTCTTCAGAGTTTATAATTGGAGCAAATTCATTTCTTTGCTGGGACATCAGCGTGCCAACTTTGGTTTGAAATAGCCTGCAGTAAAAATTCTTTACTGCCTAATGGAAATCATCACAATTTGATTTTTATAGAGATTTCATAGAGATAAATATAAAAAAAAAACAAAAAAAAACAATGGGCATTTGTCCTGAAAATGCAAACACTGTAATATTTCAGTAATTATGTTAAATTGCATTATTTTAGCTAAGAAAGGCAGATTTGTCATTAGGATTAGAATGCGCATTTCAGGGTCTTATTTATAAGCATTCATGTGGGTGTTAAGGCAATAAAAAAGGATGATAGAGGCTTTTCTAATGATTTTTTTCTGAATTGTTTTAAAACAAAAGAGGGGAAAAAATTGCGATAGGACAACAAAATTGAAAATGTTGAATGAGCGTGTCAGGAAGTTTATGGTAAGTAACAGATTACATAGCTAGCCAGCCTTGGCTGTTTGTAAGTGTAAATGCAAATTCCGCCAATATACAGCAAATCATTTGTAAGCCTTTGACTTGTGATTCAGCAGAGTGAAACTAAACATTTATTAAAATTATAATGTCTTCTTAAAATGCTGGTGAAACAGCAAAAAAAGAAAAAAATGTACAAGGCAGGAACCAGCCCAGCATAAGATACCAGTTCATCTGAGAGCACACTCAAACTGGGCCAGATCACAATCACCAGTTAATCTAATCAGGTCCAACTTTAGGGAAGTGAGAAGAAAACCAGAGCACTGAGAAAAACACAACAAGCAAAATAAAACAAAGACTGCAAACAGGCATGACAGTCAAACCCAGCACACTGAATATGTTACACAGCAGTTCCACACCAAAGTAAAACTATAGTTATATACAAATTAAAAATCAGAATGCTATGGCCCATACGGTACTTTCACATTGGGAGACCGCGGGAAATCACTCAGTGGAAGACTTTACAATATAATACTATCGATTATATTGTACAACAAAATAGAATTAAGTACATTAATGTATATGTATTATGTACTGTGATGGAAACCCGGGCGTCAGCCAGCCCAAACCCCGACACGCGCGCACAAGCACAGTCCTGGGTGCAAATAAAGATTGGTATATTAACCAAATTCCCTTCAAATATGCCACAACAAGCACAAAAACACTGGTTTCTCTCTTTCTCCACAATAACTCTCTCACCACCGCACTGCCCTCCTCCAGTCAAGTGTTACCTCTCTACCTCCCAGCTCCGACTCGCTTGGATAAGGGAGTGCAGTCCCTTTTATTACAGAGCAGTGCCAGAGCGTTTGCCTGATCGAAGTACTTCCGGGTCACACGGAAGTCCATCATCACAGTAGGGAGCTTGTTTCCCTGCAGCACCCTCTTGCAGCACCCCGTGAACCCAGCAGGGCTGCGCTGCCGGACCACATTTCCCGGCATGCACTGCTGATGGGGTACCAATAACCAGAGCTGGTGCCATCTAGCGTGCTGGGGGAATAAAAAATCCCCAGCGATATCTTCTCTTTTTAATGGGCTGTCCGACCACCCTTTCCGGTCCTTCCTTCCGGATTTTATTCTGGTCAGGATGCCCGTCCAGCCCATGTGGCATCTACAGTACATAAATAAAATGAACAGGAAATTGAATCCAATGAACAACTTAAATGATATTTAATTTAAAAGTAAACACGTTGGGTCAAATGAAGTAAACTATCTGCACAGACAGACAGATTGGTCTGGGGGTGGCTTAATGCCTATATGCACATCGACCTTCACAGATCTGTTGCTGTGCATTTTCGTCTTTGTTTCTTTCTTTCTTCTCATCATCCAACATGTGCTGTCAGCTGTCTTCACTTATACATTTCTTTGAGTGTGTGAGTGCATGTGCCTCAGTGTGTGAGGAATTAGGTTTTCATCTCAAAAAGTACTTGTACAAAACTTTTGCAAATCAATAGGCCTGGTCTTATGACTAAACCGAGCAGACTGCAGAAATCCTGGTTAACTTAAAACAATTTCTATGTCAGTTATTACTGGACATTCGTCAAAATGGTTCTTGAAGGATATGGATATAAGTAAAAACAACAGGCCTGGATCTTGTAATGAGACAAACATGATGCAGCAACTTTGAAAGAGGTAGGTTAATTTTTTCAGAAGTTATCGTTGTGTATAGGTTACCATAGACATACATGCAGACACCATGCTAAAAACAAAACCATTTTGAACATCATAGAATCAGAATCTGAATTTAACTTGATAGTGAATTTTTAACCTTATATGCAAACTTTCATACACATGTAGGGAACAATATTACAAATGCAACGTTTCACCTGTCGAGCCTTCATCAGTTGTGGAAATGAAGTCGTCACTCTTCTCATTTGAGATGTAAGATTGGGTTGGTTTAAGATGTCAGAGTCTCACGTCTTGTTGTTTTTTGTTTTTTTATTCATTTATTTACATAAAGTCTAGTTTTTAAAGGCATAATGTGCTACTCTGCTGTCTCTTGGACAAAACCTATAGTCAGCTAGCCTAATCTGATTTATGGTTGAACTGCCGTGCTGTGATCACCCCGTTACAGAACAGTAAGGGCAACAAGGATCCAAGCTCCAAATAGAGCCAATTCCAGCACAGTGTATGCTGCTAGCTATCAAACCACTCTTCTCTAACTATGACCATAATTATATTTCTAGATGGTAACAGAACTTGATCATAATAGCAATTGGTGATTCATATTGTGGTTGACTTTATGTCATCAATATTTAACTTTGTTTAATGAAATCTTAGGATAAAGTCTTGTGACTTTTATGATGATGTTAAAAGCTTTGTTACAAATATTGATTAGTTGTTCTTATAGAACAAAAGGAGAAATTGTTAGGGAAAAGTAAAAAATAAGTGCTTGAAACTGCCTGCCTGTTAAACAAGGATATCCTGACTTCATTTGTACCAGCATGCTTTAGCTCTGAGGCTAAGGATCTGTGCTGGCATCCAGAAGGTTGCCGGTTCGAATCCCCATCACTGCCAAAAGAGATCCTACTCTGCTGGGCCCTTGAGCAAGACCCTTAACCTGTAATTGCTCCAGGGGCGCTGTACAATGGCTGACCCTGCGCTCTGACCCCAAGGGGTATGCGAAAACTAACAAATTCCTAATACAAGAAATTGTATAAGGCAAAATAAAGAACAAAAAAAAATATTTAACTTTGTGGTTTGCTCTGTGCTAACAGTTTACATATAAGAAGTCTTCTTCTGTAAACCAAATGGTTTGATGAGACTTTTAATGATGAACTATTCTGGGACCTTTGGATGTTATTTAATGGCAGAAGAGTATTGCTGGAATGTACTGTTTATCTGAGTGCCCATTGGTGTGACTGAAATGTTTACTAGCTACAATATGTATATGAACCGACATACCAGACTTGAAATGGAGTGCATTGCTGCTCTCATGGTGAGCCTCCACCAGTAAATTAAGGACGTCCTAGGATTTCATTTATAGAAATGACTCGAGACTTTTTATTTAGTAAGCGTTTTCCACAACAACTCCACAGAAAATGATGGAAACATCTGGCAAAATGAGATGTGTACTTAGCACTCAGTTGTTGCCATTGCTGAAACAAGTTCCATTATTTTGTGCATATCTGGTAAATTCTCTTTTGTTGTTTCAGTTCTGAGATATTCTATGAATGCCTCATTATAGAGATACTGAATAATTCGGTATATTCAGCTAAAGCTTCCCCTAACAGAGAGATGCAATCGGCTCATAGCCTGAGCATGTTATCCCTGACACTGACCTCAAAAAGAGTCATGTTGCCTCATTGAAGGGCTTGTAACAGCTTGTTGCAATAATTTGTACTTGCAAAGCCAGATATACTGTAAGTATTGTATCTGCTTGACATGAAGTAGACCCTGTCAACACAAAAGTCAAAATCTGGAGAACCATACCTGGTCAGAGCCAGTTTAGGCCTGCTAGGTAGCCTAACTGGCAACTAAAAAATGAAATGGAGATGATGTGCAAACCACACAACAATAGTAAAGATACGGATCTGAAGATGTAAGGTGGCAATGCTGACTGCCTCACTTCCATGCCAACCTAAAAGTAATATGAACTACTTTTCTTGTTTTTCTAGTTTTACCCATACTGTAACAGTAATCAATTATTCATGTTTTGCCAAGCAGAAAGGCCCCCGGTCAACGTTCTAGTTTTAATCTTGATGAATTTCCATCTTTGCTTCTTCCTACGACTGATGGAACAGCTGCGGTCCTCTCTGGCTTATATCACATTTATATGTGGCAACACAGTGGAAACATTTGGGAAACTGTCAGTCATAAATGAAAGACTGCTCCAAATTTTTATAACTTACTGGGCATACATACTAAAACATTGATCGGAAATGCTGTCAAGTTTTGCAGAAAATGCAGGCAAATTTCGTCTTTTCTGTTTTATAGCACGTAGAAAATATGATGGTGCTGGTATTGAGGGTACAGAAAATGCTTAAAATAAAAGAAAAATCATTTAAATGAAAATGCTAGGGTAAGCTCTGAAAATCCTCCAAATGTTTATCCAAATGAGCATAATTAGCAATTTGTTAGCAATTACTGCTTTAACTAAGGGAATCATGTTATGTGAACATTTCTATGACATGTTTACCCAAAGGATTGTCTTATGGTAGCTGCCAAATTGTGTTTCTAAACTTACTTGGAAGCTACAAAAGCAGATGAAATATTTAGATTTTTTCAGCTGTCATCCTTATGAAGTATATTTAGCTCGGTTGTCAGGATTAGCCCCATGGCGCAGGGAGTAAAGTGCTCTTTTGCTGCGTATTTATAGAATATTTATTTTGTTAGTAAATTTGCAAACCGTTTACCGTTGCATGCCGTGATGAGATGGTGCCTTGACTCAGTGCCACAGAGAGTGGTGTTCTAACACTTGGACTCCTTTACAGGAGTGTGTAGTTCGCGTGACTCACTTGTGTTTTTGTGTGGCCTCACTTTCCCCAAACAGATGGTGATTTCAGTTAACAACTGTCAGTGGGAACAGTGTGAGAGCTTGCATGAGCGTCCCCAAAGCTGGGCTGCCTTTCTGTCCACAGTGGGGTTTTTTAACTTTTTAACTTTTTTTGAATGAATGGATTCTTTTCGTCTGCCACCTGTTTTTCCATAAGTCCCACTGCGCTCTTTTCAAACCTCGGTTGAGGATTTACCATTGTTCCTTGACTGATTATGCTTCATTGCTTGTGTCATTTTGTTTTATGGCTTCTACAGTTACGATATTGCTCTTAATCTTGAAACTTTCTGTCTTCAAACACATTCAATTTAGTCTCTTTCATATTTGTATTGTATCGTCAGATTGCTTTTTCTTTATGCCACGCATGACCTTAGCTGACTTTGCTTTATGCTCTCAACGTTAAGAGCAGAGGCTCAGACAAATGTCTGCACTGTTATTGTCATGTTTAAAATATATCATTGAAGTCCATCCATGAAGATACACACCAAAAGCAGCTCAGGATCTTAGAATCCAGAGCTTAACCCTGCAGCATCATGAATCAGCCATATATGAGACATCAATCCACAGCCATACCCCACACTCACTCGTACATCGTCAACTTAGGTTTGCCAATTCAAGTTCAGCTTTCTTGTTATTTGTGTATAGTGCATAGCATACATAATACAATAAAATTCTTACTTGAATGTCTTCTCAAAACACTTGACAAAAATACAACAACAGTAAAGAAACATACAAACACCAAAAGAATACACTGTATGCTATACATCAAGGTTTCTTACTTTTTTTTTGTTTTTGGTGACCCAGTTTAGCCTTTCTTAGCGTCTTCAAGACCCATTCCTTGTTAAATGTCATGGACGTTCATTAGAAAATGGTGGGGAACCCGTTGGGAGAATCGACGCCGATCATCAGCATAGGGGAGAATCAAGAACGACTGTCAAAGCTCAGAGTAATTTTGATTGCTTAATCAACAACCCACGACCCTCTTCACAATCCATCTGTAAGCCATTACGAGTAAATACTACAATACAGTATCATCTCCAGACAGAGGAGCAGCTTCAGTGACAGACTGCTGTCACTTTCCTGCTCCACTGACAGACTGAGGAAATCGTTCACACTATGCGACTCTTCAATTCCACCCGGGGGGGTAAACGTTAACATTATTCAAAGTTATTGACTGTCTGTTATACCTGCATTGTTATCACTCTTTAATATTTTCTTTTATCAGTATGCTGCTGCTGGAGTATGTGAATTTCCCCTTGGGATTAATAAAGTATCTATCTATCTATCTATCTATCTATCTATCTATCTATCTATCTATCTATCTATCTATCTATCTATCTATCTATCTATCTATCTATCTATCTATCTATCTATCTATCTATCTATCTATCTATCTATCTATCTATCTATCTATCTATCTATCTATCTATCTATTACAATAGGAAGATTTGATATTAAAACATTAGTCTGCTTGAAGGATCATGACAAGACAAGTATTTATTATGACTTCTAAAGAGTTGCAATAATTTTGTCATCTATCTTAATAACTCATGACCCAACAGCAGCCACCCCTAGTTTAAAAAACCCGGATATGTGTATATATGTATGTATGTATGTATGTATGTATGTATGTATGTATGTATGTATGTATGTATGTATGTATGTATGTATGTGTGTGTGTGTGTATCAATAGATCTGAATCACAATCTGATTGTTTGGTTGGTCACCTACCAGGTAACACTTGTGGATGGTCGGCCAATACCCTCTCAGTTGCAAGAAACCGATCAAAGATATATTATATAGTACTATACGCCATAAAGACCAGACAGACACACACACACACTTCCACGAGTAGACATTTAGTTTTCTGTTTCCTCGGAGGCAAACCCCTTACCCTGACTCCACCTCTCACTTCCGAGCCGGACAGACATATACACAGTTTTATAGGTACTGTACATGCATACTTTGTGGACCACCAGGGTGGCACTGCCACCTCAACCCGATACAGACAAGCGTGGGACACAAGTTCCAGGCGCACACAGTGTTTTTAATTTTTCTTTTTTACCCGTGGGAAACGCCTTCCCCTGTTTCCCACAAATACAGCACAGTCTCACAAGCACAGTGCCAACACAAATCCTTCCTTCTCTCTTTTTTCTTCCTTCTCCACTCCTCTTGTCAAGCTTTGTCTTCCTCCTCCCGACTCTGGCTCCTCAAGTAGTGGCTGTTGGCTCCTTTTTGTACTGCACCTGGAAATGCTCCAGGTGCTTGATGACCTAGTTTCTGGCAGCAGTTCCGGGTGTAGCGGAAGAATTGCCCAAAAGGGCTCAGCAGATCCTGCTGCAGCATCCCCTGGTGGCACCGATGGATCCCAACGGAGATGCACCAAACTCCAACTTCCATGAAGCCCTGCGGGAGTCCGAGGCACTGCTGCAACCCAGGGGGGCTGCCACATCTAGTGTGCCGGGGGAGGTAACACTCTGGCCATGCTTGCTCCCCTGGTCCTTCCAGCATGGAGGTGTCCTGGCCACACACTACAACATACAGTACATACCTACAATGTTTGTTATGTTACTGAATACAAGTATGTGTGGGTTGCCACTTTTTAAGATGTGAAAGTAAAGCCAGAGAACCCTGAGGAAAACTTACCCAGATGTGGAGATAACATGCAAACTCCACACAGACAATCACCCAAAACCCAAACTTGAAAACTGCAGTGCTAACCACTGTCCCTCTGTGCTGCCCCTTTTAAGTAAATGTGAATATAAAAATGTGTGCAATACATAATGAAATCATGCAGCCACTAAAATGTGCTGTGCTGTGTAATCAGAACTGGTTTAAGTTGTCATTAATAACAGATAAGTTCATTTTACACAGTTTCACACTGATGCTCTCTATCTGTGCCATGTCCAGCTCTGTTCTCTGCCTCGCATCCAGAGTTGCTAGACCACTCATGACCTGAACTGGTCTGAAAAGATTTGGGAATGGTTTTTTTTTTTTTTTTTTTTTTTTTATAATTTTATTAATTTTACTAGCAAAATACCCGCGCTTCGCAGCGGAGAAGTAGTGTGTTAAAGAGGTTATGAAAAAGAAAAGGAAATATTTTAAAAATAATGTAACATGATTGTCAATGTAATTGTGTTGTCATTGTTATGAGTGTTGCTGTCTTTTATATATATAATATACACACACACACACATAAACATATATATACATATATACATATACTGTATATACATATCTACATATACACATATCTACATATACACATCCACATACATATACATATATATATATATATATATACACATATCAACATTTATATACACACATACATACACACACACATATACATATATACATATACACATACATATATATATACACACATACATACATACACACACACATATATATATATATATATATATATATATATATATATACAGACACATATATATATACATATATATTTACATATCTACATATATATACACATATATATACATATCTACATATATACACATATATATATACATATCTACATATATATACATATCTACATATATCTAGACATACATATATACAAACATACATTGACATATATATATATATATTTATACATATCTACATATAAATATATATCAAAATACCCGCGCTTCGCAGCGGCGAAGTACTGCTTTAAAATTTTTATTAAGAAGAAAAGTAAACCTTTTTAAACTGAGGGAAAATGAATCAATAATTATTTGTTAAGGATCTCTTTGTATACCATGTTGTCAGTTCGCCCCTCCGGTTGTAATATGACCAAGCTGTGTGGTAGCTTACTGTTGAGCATGAAATCTAACGTGGTTTGTGCCCTTCAGAATGAAAACAGTTTGCATTTACCTTTTTAATAAAAGGCGAGCTTTTAAGCCTGAGAAATCACCCCGTAAATGCACAGGTTTAATTGCACATGTGTTAATATGTATACTTACACAGTATTAAAAGACACTCAACAATTAACGTCATTTACCTTCGTTCCCGCGTTTGACTCGTGCTGTAAATCTCTTCCTTGTTTTCAGTTCACGTGATTACGTAGGAGGCGTGATGACGCGATACATGACTCCGCCTCCTCCATTAGAGTACCGTATTTTTTGCACCATAAGACGCACCTGACCATTAGACGCACCTAGGTTTAGAGGATGAAAACAAGAAAAAAAATATTCTGAACCAAATGGTGCACTAATATGTTTAATAAAATATAGCAGAATAATATTTCAACCATGTAAATTCAACAGCGGTATTAAGAAACATCATCACTGTCATTAACAAATAAGGAGAGACTTTAAGTTTCAAGCACTCTTCTAGTTTTATGGAAACCCCAAGAACTCCTCATCGCTAGTGTCAGAATTTATTAAGCTCAGTTGCTCACAATCACTTTGCAGCATCACGTACCTATCATCACACGACATAACCTGTCCAAAGCCACCAGGGGACAAAGCACGTTTGGACCAATGCTCCCTGAACTTATATCGCCAGTCTAGTCCCATCTATATTTGTAATGCCACAAAACCCTTCATCTCATGTTTTGTTGTGGGTTTCCAGTTAGAAAAATGAGAATGCGGTGCAAGCACAGCCCTCGATTCAAAAAATTGCTCTGCATACCTGTTTGTCTCGTTTGACAGTAGCTGAAAGGCAGCTTCAGGAAAGAACAGCCTGAAGTAGTCCAGTGGCTGGTAATCTGTGGAGTCCAGAGTCCGACTCAGTGATAATGCGCAAAACAATCTCTGCTTTTTTTTTTCTGCACTCGCTTCGCTCCCTCATGAGATGTAGATGCCATCTTGCTTTTGTTTACATTTCGCAACTCACGCACACGCAACGATTAGATGCCGAGTCAATGAGTCTAACATTCCTCCAAGCACAGAGGGAATGCCTGTAACGTAACAGTGAGTTTTGTCGCCCTCTACCCCTGGATGTCTACTTTTGTCAGGTAATACACATCATGGTCTGTGACGCAATATTCGCTCCATAAGACGCACAGACATTTCCAACCTTCTTTTGGGGAAAAAAAAGTGCGTCTTATGGTGCGAAAAATACGGTATATGGACAAAAAACAGGTTCCAGTTATGACCATTAAGCGTAGAATTTCGAAATGAAACCTGCCTAACTTTTGTAAGTAAGCTGTAAGGAATGAGCCTTCTACCTACACGGGAAGTTGGAGAATTAGTGATGAGTGAGTGAGTGAGTGAGTGAGTGAGTGAGTGAGTGAGTGAGTGAGTGAGTGAGTGAGTGAGTGAGTGAGTGAGTGAGTCAGTCAGTCAGTCAGTCAGTCAGTCAGTCAGTCAGTCAGTGAGGGCGTTGCCTTTTATTAGTATAGATTGTAATCATTCATACAAATCGATCAATTTTTGCAAAAAATAGGATTGAAAAACAAGTCGACCCCCACCCCTGAGAGAGAGAGAGAGAGCATGGCCGACGGGATAAAACTTAAGTCATGTAAACATACCTAAAGTAATGACTTTAATAGGCCAATAGAGATGAATGGAGAAGAAAAAGAAATGCGGAGATAATTGTTTCCTCGGTGCTTTAAGAGCTTATTCTAAAATTTTATTGATTATATCCTGCCAGATTTAAAAAAAAATTCTGTACAGATCCTCTAACTGAATATTTGATTTTTTTCCAATTTCAAATAATATAAAACATCGGTTTCCCACTGACTTATAAGAGGAGAGTTAGGATTCTTCCAGTTTAGCAAAATAAGTCTGCGTGCCAAAAGTGTAGTGAATGCAATCACAGTTTGTTTGTCCTTCTCCACTTTAAATCCATCTGGAAGAACACCAAACACAGCTGTTAATGGGTTAGGAGGGATTGTGACATGAAGGCTGTCTGAAAGGCACTTCAAAATTTTGGTCCAAAATGAAGTTAATTTGGCGAAGGCCCAAAACATGTGACCCAGTGAGGCTGGGACTTGATTGCAGCGTTCGCAGGTTGGATCTTGCCCTTGAAACATTTTGGACAGTTTTAGGCGAGACAGATAAAACTTTGAGTTGAATAATTGTATGCTTTGCGCATATGGAGCTCGAGTGAAGTCTCTGCATTGCTACTTTCCACTCCTTTTCTGATATATTGATTAAGAGATCTTTTTCCCATTGTCCTCTTGGGTCTTTGAAAGAGAGGGACTGTAAAATAATTTTATATATTGCAGAGATGGTGTCTAAGTCCTTGAAATTGAGCAATATTTTTTCCAGCATGGACGAGGGTGCAAGATGAGGAAAATCAGGCAGGTTCTGTTTAACAAAGTTCCTAATTTGAAGATAGTGAAAGATATGTGTAGCTGGAAATTTAAATTTGGAATGTAATTGTTCATAGGATGCAAAGATATTGTCTATGTAAAGATCTCTGAGCGTTTTAATCCCGAATTTTTTCCAGATATTAAAAACTGCATATGTTTGCGAGGGTTGAAAGAGGTGGTTCTCTTGCAGAGGTGCCACAGATAAAAGCTTCTCCATCTTAAAATGCTTTCTACATTGGTTCCATATTCTGAGTGAATGAAGCACAATTGGGTTGTTAGTATATTGCCGATACCTTGCATTTATTGGGGCACAAAGCAGGGAATATAAAGAAGTACTGCAGGATTTTACTTCTATTACGGACCAGGCCTGTGTATGTTCATCTTTTTGTGTCCAGGTTTTTATAGCTTGGGAATGTTATGTTATTTTCTGTCACTGACAACTCAAAGTACGTGTTTTATCCTTAATGGTTAATGGGACTCCGTTTCTTGAGTTTTGAGCAGAGGACGCTAATCCATATGTTTAGAATGTTCAGGGAAGTGAAAAGCAAAAAAATGGAATCAGACAATTTATTTACAGATGTAAATCTCTTGGGGACACCTGGTGACAAAATAGGAGAAATGCAAATAAGAATTGACGCAAGTGTAAGGCATTTGTTTAGCCATTTGAGGCACTCATCTACTCCAAGCTGCACTTCTTATGCTCCTTTGTCTGACTTCCCTTCCAGAGGGATGCACTTTTAAAGGACTTTAAGGAGAGAGATAAAGGAGGCCATGAAATCTTACAAACTGCTGTAAATCCAGCAGAAGAGACAAGAATAAAAAAAGACAGTGTTTAGTGTTTAACAATAGAAGAAAGATTAGCAGAATAAACAAGGACACAGTGAGGAAAAGAGGTGAAGGTTAACACTGAAGATGTCTAAGAGGAACAGAATTGTGGAGCGGGAATGTAGTTGGTGGTCAGGTTGATGCTCAATTCTGAAACAGGAAAGGTAATCAAAACCAAGTCCTAAAAACAGTAATGTGGATTGAAATGTCTGGAGCATGAAATAAAAACAGATTGAGACAACAAAGCAAGCACAACTCAAAGGCCTCACACACCTTGATGAATGAGCTCTGAACTGAGCCAGTAAGCTTGATTAAAGCAATCCATCACCTGAATTATTTGACTGTTAAAAATCACCAGTGGGGCCGGGCCAGGTAAATATGAAGGGTGTGTTTGGTGTCAGAAGGTGTTGCATGACTCACCATTGGCTTTTAACAGTTGACAGGAAGAGTCGCTGATATCGATTTCATATACTGTCGCCAAAAGCTTACCAGACAAGTCATTGGGGTCAAACAGACATCTGTCAAAACAGCTATGCACCGACCTCAGCCTAAAATCCCTTGATCAAATCCTAAGCGATCTTGCTTTTCCTCTCCTCTATAAATTCCATTTTAGCAGCTTGACAAGCAATATAATCCTACAATGCAGAATAATAACCATGCAGTAAAAGAGACGATTTGCACCATCTGCAGCTGAATGGTAGAGTAGCTCTAATAAGAGTTGTGAAGGAAGTTAAATCAAAGGGGCACACCATCTGTATCGCGGCTCGTGCTTTTCTTACCTTTGATTCACATTTGCAGTTTCTTCTCTTTGTTATTGTCTGATATTTTGTCATTTGTTTGTAACATGCATGACCAAACAAGTTTCCCATTACAGAATAATAAAGTGAGCCGTGACCTTGGCAAATGGGACAAGTCTGTAATTATTTGTGAGCAATTTCTAGTGACAAAGAACACTTTGGTAGAAAAAGGTGAATGCACTACAGTCAGTTTTATGTTCTGAAAAGACCTCCTTTTCTTTTATACTGTACATTACCTGAAAACGTTCTCAGACTTGTGAGATCCAAATTAGTGTCATGGGGGACCGGAGCCTACCTTGGCAGCACTGAGTGCAGGGCATAAATCAGCCCTGGGTGAGGTGTCAGTCCATCACTGCCTGCGCAGGGTGTGATTTTTTTTTCTTTTATTTCCTAATATTTGCCAGCTATATTGAAAGGTATTGCATTTCATACATTTGGCTGTTGCCTCTGGGAAATCCCTTGAAAGGAGTCATCATTAAGAATGAAAAAGCATTTCTGTTAAAAAAAGTCAGCAGAAGAGAGCCGTGAAGTATAATAACGGCATTTGATTATTCCGCTTAAAAGTTAATCCATATCTTTACAGATAGTAGTGAGACAGCCAAAGAGGAGCAGATATTGACCTGCACGTCCCTTTGTCATGTTCACATTATTCCCATTCAGTTTAGGCTGAATGATGTGAATATTTTATTTTTTATTGCCAATTATGCCCTTCCTTAGCCTCTCAAATAGGATCACTTACTCAAAGTCACCCGGCTGTTTCTGCTTAGCTGGCTATTTTTTGTTCTTCTTTAGGTGTTGTCACTTGCTACTTTTACCAAACTGGGTGATTTAAATTGAATGTATGAAAAAATAGTGAAATACCTTGCAAAAATATGTAATGTCAGATGGTTATTCTGTGCTCTTACAGAAAAATGTCTCATTATGAGTAGTGGAGCTGTTGTTAGGTCCTGCTTGGCACTCTCGCTTCGAAGATCCCTGCGGGCCCTACAAAGGACTAAATAATTGTGACACTGTATCTACAGATGAATTGTCAGTCATTGTCCAACCCGCTATATCCTAACACAGGGTCACAGGGGTCTGCTGGAGCCAATCCCAGCCAGCACAGGGTGCAAGGCAGGAACAAACCCCGGGCAGGGCGCCAGCCCACCACAGGGCACACACACACACACCCACCCACACACCAAGCACAGACTAGGGACAATTTAGGATTGCCAATGCAGCTAACCTGCATGTCTTTGGACTGTGGGAGGACAGATCAATTGTCTTTAGTAAATAGTTTTTATAAAAGTCTGAACTAGGTAAAACATGTCATGAGTTATTCCGTCAGTAGAACAAGAGTGGGGAGGCCAAATAGCATGCAGAGGTCAGTGCCGATGCCTCACAGCTCGAGTGCCCTCGGTTTGATTCCTGGCCAGGTCTCCTCCTGTCTAGGGGCTTCTTGTCCTCTGGGTGTTTAGATTGGTTTTCTGTGAATATATTGGATTGCTCCCTCTTTCCAAAGACATACTTACTAGATTATTGGACAATTAGAATTTGGCTGAGTACAGTCTCTTCAAGTACTGGTCACCTCCTTGGAAGTTTTCACATCTATACTAATAAAAGGCAAAGCCCTCACTCACTGACTCACTCATCACTAATTCTCCACCTTCCCGTGTAGGTAGAAGGCTGAAATTTGGCAGGCTCATTCCTTATAGCTTACTTACAAAAGTTAAGCAGGTTTCATTTCGAAATTCTACACGTAACGGTCATAACTGAATCCTACTTACATACATATATACGTCCATAGCCTGCAGCTCGGTCGCCGTGTGAGGCGGGGTTGCGTCCTGCGTCCCCCGGACTCCCATGTAGTTGGCTGCCTGCATATTTTACACATTTAGAGAACCGCCAGTGCCTCTTAAACATCTTAGATTCACAGGTGACGATTTGAGTAGTGGACACTTTGATGTTTATGAATGTTTCAACTCTCAAAAGCTGGATGCGAAGTTATCGATGAAACCGGTTGTATGCTTACAACGTTTGACAGATGCCGAATGTCACTTCAACACAACAAGTCCTGCAAATACTAATGTAATTGAAACAAACCATGAAACTGAAACCGATTATGACAGCAGCAATCCAAGCTATGAGAAAACAGTAAAAAGGAGGCGTGTCAGACGTCATGGTACATTTTCTGATGCAGATAAACGGAAACAACTTTGTGATGCTGCCGCCAAATACTCGCAGAAAAATCCACAAGTTAATAGACACGCTGCTGCTAAATACCCGCAGGCAAATCCACAAGTTCATAGAGACGCTGTCGCTAAATACTTGCAGGCAAATCCACAAGTTAATAGAGCTTTTGTTTCTAGGTACGATCCCAATAATAAAAAGCGGCTCATACGAAAACAACAGGTTTGGCTCAAAAAAGCCGATTGTGGATTGGCGTACAGCCACCGAAACTTTGAAACGGCACGAGACTTCAGGTCACGTGTCTGCAAAAGAACCTAATTGAGGCAACTATTTTTACTGGCAGTGGCTCAGGGGAGAGAGTTTTTATTCCTTGCATCCCAATTCAATTCAAACGCCTCCAATTTCCAGTAAGGCTCTGCTTCGCAATGACAATTAATAAGTCTCAGGGACAAACCCTACAAAAGGTTGGCATTGATTTGAGGCAAGATTGCTTTTCACATGGCCAACTGTACGTTGCATGCTCAAGAGTAAGCTCAGCACACAGCTTGGTCATACAGTAATCCCTCGCTATATCGCGCTTCGCCTTTCGCGGCTTCACTCCATCGCGGATTTTATATGTAAGCATATTTAAATATATATCGCGGATTTTTCGCTGCTTCGCGGGTTTCTGCGGACAATGGGTCTTTTAATTTCTGGTACATGCTTCCTCAGTTGGTTTGCCCAGTTGATTTCATACAAGGGACGCTATTGGCAGATGGCTGAGAAGCTACCCAGCTTACTTTTCTCTTTCTCTTGCACTGACTTTCTCTGATCCTGACGTAGGGGGATTGAGCAGGGGGGCTGTTCGCACACCTAGACGATACGGACGCTCTTCTAAAAATGCTGAAAGATTATCTTCACGTTGCTATCTTTTGTGCAGCTGCTTCCTGAAACGACATGCTGCACGGTGCTTCGCATACTTAAAAGCTCGAAGGGCACGTATTGATTTTTGATTGAAAAACAAACTCTGTCTCTCTCTCTCTCTCTTTGTCTGCTCCTGACGGAGGGGGTGTGAGCTGCCGCCTTCAACAGCTTTGTGCCGCGGTGCTTCGCATACTTAAAAGAAAAACAGCCCTATTGATTTGTTTGCTTTTCTCTCTATCTCTCTGACAGCCTGTGCTCCTGACACGCACTCCTTTGAAGAGGAAGATATGTTTGCATTCTTTTAATTGTGAGACGGAACTGTCATCTCTGTCTTGTCATGGAGCACAGTTTAAACTTTTGAAAAAGAGACAAATGTTTGTTTGCAGTGTTTGAATAACGTTCCTGTCTCTCTACAACCTCCTGTGTTTCTGCGCAAATCTGTGACCCAAGCATGACAAAATAAAAATAACCATATAAACATATGGTTTCTACTTCGCGGATTTTCTTATTTCGCGGGTGGCTCTGGAACGCAACCCCCACGATGGAGGAGGGATTACTGTATTACAACCGGAGGGGCGAACTGACAACGTGGTATACAAAGAGATCCTTAACAAATAATTATTTGTATATTTTCCCTCAGTTTAAAAATGTTTACTTTTCTTCTTAATAACAATTTTAAGGCAGTACTTCGCCGCTGCAAAGTGCGGGTATTTTGCTAGTTATATTATATAATGTTCATTCATTATATAATATTGAATCACCATGGGTTTTAATTTGGCTTTTTACACACTGACCAACAGAAAAACAATGTAAAAATAAACACCCAAGGGTGGGGATTACTTTCTATAGCCACTACATATATAAATGTGCAATGTAAAGGCCTGTTGTCCTTTCCCGGGACGGGTCCTACCTCATGGCTGATGCTTCCAGCAGAGAAACACTGCAAACGTTATTGTAGGTGGTGAGAAGTTATATGGAAATCAACAGAATGGAGAATTGTGGATTAGAAGGTTTGCCTCTGGGATGGCACCACATGTATCAGGGTATTAAAGTTATAATCTACAATGAACATTACTACAATTCTAAATTGTCATTGACTGTGAAATTCACAAACTGTAAATAGAATACTGTATTTTTTGACTTTAACTCTTAAATAATTCTAGTATAATAAAGCTTGAAGTGAATAACTGTGAAGTGACTCAGATTTCTCTCAGACGTAAAAACCAACAACCATGTTGTAAAGAATTCCTTAAATATCAACTTCTCAGGTAATAAATCCTACTTCACAATACTCTGTGTACTTGCCACCTAAATTTGGATTTTCTTTGTGTTGTGAAAATATTAGGTTGTTGGTAGAAACACAGAATTTAAAGAGGGTGTATTTACTTTTTAATACAATTGTGTGTAGCAATGAGATTTCTCAGACATCATGTTGTAGCCACTGCGGTGGGCTGGTACCCTGCCTGGCATTTGTTTCCTGCCTTGTGCCCTGTGTTAGCTGGGATTGGCTCCAGCAGACCCCCGTGACCCTGTAGTTAGGATATAGCGGGTTGGATAATGGATGGATGGATGTTGTAGCCAGGCAGGCAGGCAGTGTGGTGTAGTGCTTAAGGCTATGGACTTCAAACCCTGAGGTTGTGGGTTCAAATCCCGCTTCTGACACTGTGTGACCCTAAGCAAGTCACTTGACCTGTCTGTTGCTCCAAGTGGAAACCAAAAAGGAATGAAACCAATCGTATCATAAATGTTATAAGTCGCCTTGGATAAAGGCGTCTGCCAAATGAGTAAATGTAAATGTAGCCAGCACCGCTGCAGTGACGGACAGATGGCTCAGTGTTCAAAGGCTGTAAACTGAGAAGCAGCAGTTAAAAACCAAAAAAGAGCAGAGCTGCTTTGAAAAACTTGAGGACATGTGTTATGGATATAAGATGTCCTCCTGTGACTGATGAACCCTTCTAGTATGTGCATATTATCAGGGTAAAGATGAACAGGGACTGAAATGAGTCAAAGCGATAAAACAATGAAGGGCAAATTTTGAATTAAAATGATATTAAAGGTCACAAAAGAAACAGACAGGAATTATCCCAGCCTTTACGACACCACAGTATTCGATCTGATATTGAGGAATGGCCATCTAATAAATGAAGACAGAAGCCAGTTTCCTAACCCTCTCTTGAATACAAGGAGGAGTGTATGGTTATGACTTTCATAGCTTTTTATTATTTAACTATTTTGGTGTTAGTTTACTCTATGTTTGAATAATGATATGTTTTTCAGTTTTACATTATATAATTCTGAACACTGCATATTTTTAGCAAGGCATACAGAAAGAAAAAAGCAATTATGATGGAAAATTCTTTCAATACCAAGATGGCTGTTTCTCTTTGTAGATTTAAAATGATAATATTTCTAAACTTTAATGTCTTTGGCATTAGGTATTAATAATAATAATATAATTCTTTACATTTATATAGTGCTTTTCTCAGTACTCAAAGCGCTATAGATAGACAGAGGGGAACCACATCAACCACCTTCAATGTGTAGCACTCACCTGGATGATACGAAGACGGCCATTACCGCGCCAGTACGCTCACCACACATTAGCTATTAGGTGATGAAGTGGTGCGAAAGAGACAAGTGATGATTAGGGGGGCCAGAATGGACGTGGCTGTGATGGGCATTTAACCCAGGACATCGGGATACACCCTACTCTTTTCAAAAGGTGCCCAGGGATCTTTAATGACCACAGTGTGTCAGGACTCTGATTTTATGTCTTTTCCAAAGGACAGGGCCATATTTATAGTACAGTGTCATAGTCACCTCACTGGGACATTGGAAGTCCCACATAGAACATCTGGCAAGCACTCCCTGCTGGCTTCACCAGCACCTCTTCCAGCATCAACCCAAGCTTTTCCTACATGGTCTTCCACCCAAATACTAGCTGGGCCCGAACATGCTTAGCTTCAGGTGAATGACCTGCTCTGAAGTGCTGGTGGTATTTCAAGAAACCCATGGCCTTCTCCAAGTGCTGGATTTCCACCCTAGTGACACTTTGCCAGGCCTTTACTGCAGTTGTCTTCAGTTGCTGCCTGTTCGTTGGAATTTCTACTCTCAGTTTTGTCTTCAGCGATTAAAGGTTGAGGTCAGTTGATTGACTTGGCCATTGAAAAATATTCCACTTCCTTACCTTGAATAGCACTTGGTTTGCTTTTACGTATGTTTTGGCTCATTGTCCATTTGTACTGTGAAGCGTCATACTATCAGTTTTGTAAAATTTGTCTGAATCTGAGCAGATAGAATAGCCCTGTACACTTCAGAATTTAACCTGCTACTTCTACCATCAGTTATTTCTTCATAAACACCAGTGACTGACCTCCACTCGCAGCCTATGCATGCACACAGCCTCCACCATGTTTCACAGATGATATGGTATTCATTGGATCATGAGCCATTTCTTCTCTTCTCCATATTCTTCTCTTTCCAACATTCTGGTATATATTGATCAGCATTTCCTTTGTCCAAAGAAAATTGTTCCAGAATTATACAGTCTTTTAAGAAATGTTTTCTACCAAAGTCTAATCTGTCCTTTCTATCCTTGAGAATTACCAGTGGTTTGCACTTTGTGGTAAACTCTCTGTTTTTATTTTCATGAAGTCCTCCTTTGATTGTAGACTTTGGCAATGATCGGTCTACCTCTCGTAGAGTGTTATTGGTTTGGCTAGATGTCTTGAAGGGGTTCTTCTTAACCAAGAACAGAATTCTGCAATCATCCAGCACAGTTGTCTTCTGTGGTTTTCTAGACCTTCTGGTGTTGCTGAGTTCACCAGTGCATTCCTTCTTTTTAAGAATATCCCAAATGGTTCATTTGACCACTTCTGGTGTTTCTGCTATCTCTCTTATGGGTTTGTTTTGTTTTTTATGCCTAATGATGGGCTGTTTTTAATGGCATGGGCAGCTCTTTGGACCTCATATTGACAGTTTAGTTTTCAGCTTACAAATGCAAATTCCGCACTTGGAATTAACCTGATTAATAGTTAATGAAATAATGAATGGACTGTCATTCCTAAATGGCTCATACAATATTTTTGGTAAACCCCTTAAATTAAAGCTAGAAGGCTACACTTCAATCAGGTAACGATTGCTTTATTTCAAATCCATTATGGTGGCATACAGAGCCAAACTTACAAAAATCGTGTCACCATCCAAACACTTATGGACCTGACTGTACTTTTTCCCATCCCTATATATATGGAAAACAATATACTGTGTAGATTATATGCTTGTGTTTGTGTTAGAGTTTGTTGGTAAACAGAGTGCAATTTATAGCAGGAACAGTAGGATGGCATAATTGGTAGCACTGCTGCTTCACAGCTACTGCAGAAGTGCATTCAGGCTTTGGTCTGCTCACTGCCTACGAGCGCATTTTGTCCCCTTCATGGAATTTCTATTGGCACACATTAGATTAATTAATGACTAAATTGTCGTGGTGTGAATAAGTACAATCATACTGTGCATGATCTTCCATCTACAGCACATGATGCCATCTTAAGAGCCACTAGCTGCCTGTGACCCGGCAAAGGGTTCTGAAAATAAAGGAATGCAAAGCATGCATTGGACTGTTTTATAGGAGAAATAATTAGACATTCATTATTAACTTTGATTTTCTAATCGAAGAACATATATTTTCTTACCATTATTTTAACTGAAGAGGCATTTATTCTTTTTCTTGCTCAGTGGTGATATGCAGAGAGAAAAACAAGACTGAATTTTTCAGCTGCAGCATCTTCAGTCTGCTGCTAATCCCCTTATCACCCCTTGCCGTGTCTCTTCCCAAGTATAGCACAGGTGTTTCTCAGGCTCTCCTCTGTCCAGTGGTCTCTCCAGGGACTCACTCCTGTTTTGGATTGCCAAGAAGAGAAACAATTCCCTGTTTTCAAAGAGCTTAGCCACCTCTGCAGCACATTTTGAGGCGTCAGGCACACTGCCTTCATGGGTTCCCAAGTGTCCAGATGCTGCCAGGATTTCAAAGCTTATTACTTTGGAACAGTGCTGAGTTTTCATTGACTTTGTGAGATTCTAAAAAAACAGTGGGTACAACAGGTAAAAAAACTGGGGCTTTAAAACCCTTCATTTTTATTTTTTAATTGGAACCCTAATCTGATTGACCTCTTTAGAATTTAACAAAGTTACGTAACAAGTCTGGGTATCTGTACCGTGAATTACACTCAAACTATAAAAACTATTACAGCATATGAAATGCTAAAGCTTACTATTTATGAGCACATGGTATTGAGATAGATAGATAGATAGTGTCACACACTAGCTGTATGGACCAAGTGAGGGTAATTCCATGGAGTGGTGGGGTGCACTAAACCTTCTTCTATTATCTCTGGAGACCAAACACGGGAAAACCTGTCTGATTCATCCTTGAAAATGTCCTTTACAGTTCCAGCGCCCAGAAGTATGTTACTTCTGGTTCCTTACATTGCTTCCGGTCTTGGCACATAAAGCCGCCATCTTTACAACAGTGATTAGGTTCTTGTTTGGACTTCATCGAATGCACATCAGTGTTGATTTTCAAACCCATTGCAGCCAGGGATATTATACGGGTGGCTGCCTTTTTAAGTGTGTGGAGTCTGATCATTCCTAGATAGATAGATAGATAGATAGATAGATAGATAGATAGATAGATAGATAGATAGATAGATAGATAGATAGATAGATAGATAGATAGATAGATAGATAGATAGATAGATAGATAGATAGATAGATAGATAGTGTCACACACGTGCGAGTAGGAGAAAGCTGTATGGAAATAGTGAGGTTAATTCCAGGGGGTGGCGGGTACGCAAAACCTTCTTCTGTTATCTTTGCAGACCAAACACGGGAAAACCTGTCTGATTCATCTTTGAAAACGTCACTTCCATTTCCAGCACCCAGAAGCACATGATTTCCGGTCTTGGCACATAAAGCCACCATCTTTACAACAGTGATTCAGTTCTTGTTTGGACTTCATCGAATGCACATCAGTGTTGATTTTCAAACCCATTGCAGCCAGGGATATTATATGGGTGGCTGCCTTTTTAAATGTGTGGAGTCTGATCATTTCACAATAGATAGATAGATAGATAGATAGATAGATAGATAGATAGATAGATAGATAGATAGATAGATAGATAGATAGATAGATAGATAGATAGATAGATAGATAGATAGATAGATAGATAGATAGATTCAGAATCTTTTCAGATCCCTTTCACTTTTTTCATATTTTGTTAATGTTGCAAATTTATTTAAATTCATGATTCCCTCATGAAGTAACACCCAACATCCTAGAATGACAAAGCACAACAATAGGATTTTAGAATTTTTATACATTTTTTTTGTGATATGATGTGGTTGGCAGACCAGCATGTTAGACAGCCTTTAAGCTATAGAATGATAGTTTGACTACTTCAGCACTAAAACTGGCAACAGGCAGGAATTAGAATGTGGCAGATGGCCAGGCTCCATTTATGTTTTTCACAAACTAAAAATCCAAAGAAGCCTTTTTTTCATTCATTCCTTTAAACATAAGTAATAAATATTTGTGCATTTTTCTGCATAGAAAATAAAGAGGAAATTACTCTTGTGATATTTTGTTTCATTTAGCTTCTTTTTATTATCTTGTTTTAGTTTAGTTTTTATCCTGAACACTGATTATTCTGCAAGGAATGCTCAATCCTTCGGACTTATTTGAAATTTGCTTATAGGTCAGTACAGGTTCTATAAGCAGAATGGATTCAGCTAAATTCTTCTGCTTGTTTTTCTTTATTCTGATGGTTGTGTTATTGGACTACTCAGACACTTAATACACATTTTTGGAGGATTGTAGGTGGATGTTATGATTTAGTGCTAAAGTCTCAAATGGGACCAAGACCTAAATGTTACAAAGAGGCCTAAAGCCTACATACTGTACTTTTAAATAAAACTAATTTGGCAAATCCCTAAAAAAGAAAGGGAAACTACCTTGGCTGAAATAAACTAATCATTTATTTTAATTTATTGCTGTACCGGATGAACAGGGCAGCAGCAGTTTACAGTAAGATGGAACCAGAAGATGGATTGTAATTTAATAAGAAGCCAAGGTCGTAACCTAGAAGGCTAGAATTAAATAAATAAAAGCCAGGATGTGAGGCCATATTGTAGATTAAGAAATGTAGCAAGAGAGTCAATAACCAGAATATCTCATGAAGTCTAAGACGAATGGCAAGATGTAAATCAAAGTCACAGAACAGAAAAGAATTCATAACCAGAGATATCTTAATAATGACAAGGCTGGCCTTCATACCATCAAGACACTGCCAGTCATTTTGCATAACAACAGCCTGGCAACCCTGCATCACAAACAGCAAACAATGACAGCACCCATAATTAAAACAAAATAGCCTCACGGGAAGACGAATTTCAAAAAACATAAATAAAATTTAAAAAAAAAACAATTTCACAGTTTAATTTTCTGACATTTAAAACCCTCGGATTATTTTTGGAGGCCAAGGAAAAGGCTGAAAAAATATAAAACAAAGTCCAGATCATAACATCCATCCATTATCCAACCCTCTATATCCTAACTACAGGGTCTTTGTTATTAAATAAAGAAAAAAAATAGCAATGCAAAATAATTTTAAAATCTCCAACCGTACACAATTCAAAATAATAGCCAATTCCAAAGTAAAAGATTAAAATATTTTTAAAAATCTGAAGAAAATACTAATAAGCAACAAGATAGTCTAATGCTAACCTAAACAAGTCAAGAACGGAAATTAAAACATAAGGAAAAAGTCAAAAATTAAAAACAGCAAAATGAATATGTACTAAAAAGAGTAATGAACTTAGAAAGGAACAGAAGGGAAGCACCAAATGGGAGCTGAAGACCTGGGCTAAGTTAGCTGGCTAATGCCACTGCAATGGCTGTACTCCTCTTACCATGTCTAGAGCTTTCTGCATTTTTAGATGTCTTCCATGGTAGCAAATCTTCTTTACTTCAGTCTTAATTTAAAATTTAAGAACAAAGAAGAGTCATGTGGAGCAAGATCTGGCAAATATGGCGAGTGCAAAGCAACAGACACATTGTTTTTGGTCAAAACCTATTGGACAAGGTGGAGTGTGCAGGTCTGCTATCGTGGTACAAAATCCAGTTTTGCTTGTGCCATGTCTCCAGATTTTTTTTTTCTTATGCTTCCCCAGTGCAATTTAAAGTCAGTAATTAACATCTGTCTGTGGGAATAACTCTTTAAGAATATATCTGTCAATGTTGAAACATGCAATCAATATTGTCTCTTGAAAATCTGCCTTGGTGGCTTGGAGAAAAAAAATCAGCCAGTCAGATGCATTATTATGGAACCAGTAATGGCGCACTGTACAATAACATGCAGTGAATACACTCGACTTGAGCATTCATAGTTTTCATACTCTTTCTCTTTACGTTTATCATTCGTTTCCTCAGAGTTTGATGCACTTGCTGCTTCCTGAGCAGCTCTTCTTTTCTCCACCCTAGTGGCCCGCTTCTTCTCTTCTTTCGTCAGCATCTTTTCCCATTAAAACTGATTAAGTCAGTGTTTGTGTTGCAATTACTTAGTACATTTCCCTTAATTTTTCACTTAAGATGGCACTTAGGTCTTCAATCTGCCTCAAGAATGATTTAAGATATGAAGAGGTAGGGGAAGTGATGGCGAAGGTGGTAGGGACGAGAACGGCGCCCATACACATGCGCCACATGGCCATCCTGCTGGACGCTGCCAACAGTTGATTCTACAATAAAATAAAAATACAAATAAAAAAAGGAATAACCTTGGAGGTTGATCATCACCCCGAAAGTGGATAGCAGAGGTCATGTAGTATATGTATTCCAAATTTCAGGTCAATAGGTCAAACGGTTTGCGAGCTATAGGTGATTTAAAATCCTGGACAGACAAACAGACAGTCAGGGTAGCATATTATATATAAAGATAAACAGCTAGAAATTCAGACACTATCAACTTAGCACAATGCCCTTCGGTAGACTGATTGACCAGACACGTAGGCACAAGCTATTATAAAACTACACCCTACTCTCTTGCTATTGACTGATTCCAAGAATTCCCTCATAATAGTGGCTGCATGATATTTTTTGAAAGTTAGCTGATCAGAGATCGATGAGCTATGTGGGGCTGAAGGGCTTGTCTCGTCCCTGTTCTGATGAGGGATCTGTATACTGGCCCGTACCATCAGATCCATCCCTTTTTTTTTATCTGCCTATTTGGGGTCAGGAGTTGCTAGGTGCAAGATGGGAACCAGCAGAGAGGGGACCACCAGTCCATTGTGGGACACATTTATGTGTATACCCATTTGTCGACATTTGGCCAATTTACAGTAAATACACAATAATCTAACCTGTTCACATTTGGTATTACATAAAAATGGAAATAGAGAAAAACTGTACTGGATACAAGCAGCTCAAAGTAAACGAGTTTTGTCAGAATAATTTGTGTGACTGTTATTTTGAGGTCCCTCTTTATTTGTTTCCCTGCTTATTAATTTATAATGATTTTTCTGTGTCATTTTGTTTTTCTGTCTCTCTTTTACAGTTCCTCCGAGGTTTTTAAATTATCCCGCTAACCTGTATGCCTATGAAAGCATGGACATCGAATTAGAGTGTACCGTGACAGGAAAGCCCGCTCCCACAGTTCAGTGGGTCAAGAATGGGGAAGTGGTTATCCCAAGTGATTATTTTCAAATTGTGGTAAGTTTTCTTCTCTCATTTTAGTATAAGATGTGTCTGTTTGAATGTTTTACTTGTGACTGGTCGGGGTACACTCAAGTCAACCCCAAGCCCAGAAATAAGTGTGGAGGAGGCCAAAACTTATAATAACTTCCCCATGACCCGGCTCTGGATGAGGCAGGTTTGGAAAATGAATAGATAGATGGAGGGATGGGTGGATGGATGGTATTTTAATAACCAAATGTATTATTATAAAAGTGGGATATTTGAAAGAGAACTCAAAGTATCAAACAAGCACAAAAGGAAACAATAAACCTGTTGCCACTCTGAGTCCATCTAGGACAGGAAATTGAACCCCTGGCTAACATGTGTGGGGGTCTGACACACTTACCTGCTCCACTGATTGTGGATACACAGAGTGCCTGAGGATTATTGTTAGCACCAAAAAGCAGGAGATGACTAAGAAATGAGACAACAAAAGATCAGAATACCAGATGAACCCAATAAGAATGAGTAACCAGAATTCAAAGAGAAAAACAGAATTGAAAGTCAGAATCAGAAAAGGGTTGTAATAGCAATATAAAATCCTACTGGTACGGCCTACTTGAAAGAAGGTTAATTATTGTATTCCTACAAAGATCAAGAGTTTTTGCATCCATCGAGGGATAAATACGTTATGCAATTGCCACCATGTTTATACTGTTACATCTGGTGATGTCACTAGTATGACAGATGGGGCTATGTGACCAAAACATCCCATGAACAAAGAAAATCAGAATGGTTGTGAAAATCATCTTTTTAATTACAAGACAAAACATGAAAATATTGCCTGAAATGGATTCCTTATGTGTCAAAACCCATGAGGAAAAACAAAAATGGACAACATTACATGTATAACAAACGTTAATAGCATACTACTATACACCTGATACAACAACAACAACATTTATTTGTATAATATGTGTAGCAGTAGGGGGCGCTAGAGCTCCCTTGAACCCTCAGATACCACTCCAAACACCAGGTAAAACTATAATTAGTATTTATTTTATAATAATACTGTGCACAAAGCACCCTACACTCCACACTACTCATACAAATAAATACTCAATACAATAATCAATTCACCAATCCTCCTCTCCCAGACGCGTTGCCACCCTGCTCAGCTGAACGTCTGGGATTTCCCATGGTCCTTTTATAGTCCATGACCCAGAAGTGTTTGTCCCTCAGTCCATGTGACTTTCTATCACTTCCGGGTCAGACAAAAACCTCTTTTTCTTCAGCCCGGAAGTATATCATTTCTTCCATTTCCGTGAGTTGGAAATACTTCCGGGCTATATGGAAAATATAAATCTCTGGGCCTCCCTGCAGCGACTCCTGGCGGCCCCGACGTTATCCAGCAGGGCTGTGTATTAAAACTCCATAGTCCATGATGCACTGCTGGAATTCGGGGCACCTCCACTTTGCAAGGAGGACTCCATCTAGCAGCCTGAGGGTATTGGCTGGGATGAATGGCCGGCCATATCTCACACATGTTTTCATACAAATGATGTAGCTCAAAGTGTTTTACAAGATGAAGAAAAAAAACAATATGTATAAAAATTTGGCAATACTAATTAACAAAGAACAAAGTAAGGTCCGATGGCCAGGAGGACAGAAAAACAACAACAAAAAAACAACTCTGTGCTTGGAGAAAAAAAATCAAAAATCCGCAGGGGTTCCAAGGCCATGAGACCACCCAGCCCCCACTAGGCATTCTACCTAACATCATTGAGCTCAATCAGTCCTCATGGTTTTCAGGCTTCACGTGAAAGAATTAGATGATGTTGGTCATGTGGACCTCTGGCCTTCAATCCATCAATGTAGGGACTGCATGGTGCTTTGATTGGGAGGTGGTGGCACAATTTGCCACAACAGAAAACCAGATAGAGAACAGCAGAGAAAGTAGAGGTTAGTATGGATTTTGGAGCTATGAAAAAAAAGAGATATTTAAACGCATATACAGAATATCAGAGTTACACTAAAATGAAGCTGTGAGAAAGTCACGTAGAAGTAATGGGTTCATAGCAGTTTTTTAAAGTACTCCACAGTATTAGCCTGCCGAATTTCTATCCGTAAGCTATTCCAAATTTTAAGTGCATAACAGCAAAAGGCTGCCTCGCCACTTCTTTTAAGTTCCCTTATTTCCTCCCACGCCTTCTTAGAACTTCGGCCCTCTCTTCCTCCCATTTGTAAAGCATTTGTCATCTGCTGTCTTATGTGCCACACTTCATGTAAGGCTGGCTGGACAGACACCTTTGAAAGGAATACAAAGTATTGGTGTCACATACAGTAGGCTGTGACCATATGCTTAACTCTCCCTCTGGAGACCACAGGTGCTTCTATCATCTCTCTAGGCAAGCCCTCATTTGCCTGACCGTTCCAATGGGCAGCAGGAAAGCATACATGGCACCCAATGTCACCGTTCAGTCTTCTACTGGATTGATTGACCATACCGTCCTCTAGATAGTATTTTATACAATTGTAGCAGCAGCAGCCCATTTTATTTCATTGCCTGCAGCCCTGGTCCCCTTTACACACTTAAGAAGGTATTTTTATATACTCTTTACATTGTTGTAATTGACATAAAGCAATAAAATGAAATAATGGTCTATTGTTAAATTATTAAAACACATTGCTTTTGATTTATACATCTGCACTACTAATGTTTGACTCCAACTGTTTTTCTTCATGTGTTAAGTGCACTTTAATTAACAGCAGACCTCATTTTTAACATATGGAGAGGTTTGGTGGTTGCCATTATATTCTTCAGGGGACTCATACTCCTTTCGAAAAGGTCCAAAGCTCAATTCCATACCTTTCACCCCACAAATACAAACTTCAACACAGAAAGTGAAGGACAAACACCCAAATTTATTGAAGAATATTTTTATGATTTTGGAATATTTGGCATTTTTGGATATTTGTTTTAAGTTCATTTTCTAGGCGTTAGTTCCATTATGGGTTTTTGATGTGCTGAATGTGATTTTTGTACATATTTCCTCTTAGAAATCATTTTTAGTTGCTTAAAATTATTTTGCGTCTTTTTCAGTACTTATTATGTGTTATATTTCTGGCAGAGTTCCTCCCCTGTCTGAGGTTCACATTTGTATGTATTTTGTTCATTTTGTTAATGTTACCTTTGTTGTTGATTATTTAGTTTATTTATGTCTAAGCAGCTTGTCCTGTGTACCATGTGTTTGGTGGGTGGTTTCCCAAGAGGTGGGGCCACCTGTCAATCACTATAAGGGACTGCCCTCAGGTTGTAAGCGTAGGGCAACCCACAGTGCCAGAAAAGGTTCATTTAAATGCACTTGAGAGTTAGTGAGTGTTTTGTTGTAATAATTTCTGTGCTTTTGTGATTTTTGCATTTTTGACCTTTTTGCTTTGTTGTTTGACTTTTCCTTTGGATTACTAGAAACTCCTTTTTTACCCTTCTGTGCTCCATGGAGTTTTGTGTTATTACAGAGCATTTTTGTTAAGAATTATATTTTCATTTTATAAAGATATTGTGTTTGCCCTTATTACTAGCTGTGGTTTAATGGTAATATTTCCATCTATTGGGCAGTTTTGGAAGTTTTTGGAACTTTGTGCTTGGGAACTATCACGTTTCATAACATTTTGTTTTTTTCAGGGCATCGCAATTTTGGGTTGCTGTCATTATGACATGACCTCAGTTTCTACAGAGTACCGCCCCAAAAGTCATGCGTTTAACTCTGTAAATACTCCTAGAAAAACCTTTGTGCACATACGTATATGTGTTAATTAGTGTTCTTTAGAATTCCAGGTTTCCTGATTTTTATTTCTGAATTCAAAATTATTAATTTTTTGGTTGGCGATTTAGTTTTGATGGTTAAGAATTTCTTGCTTACATGTTTCCTCACATGGTCACCAACATTATTTCTTGTTGTCTTTCACTGTTCAAGGCGTACCAAACAACACTTGTAAAATAAAGGTGTTTTTGTATTTACTAATTGAATGCCTTTTGTTCTTGAGCAATACTCAAACTAAAAATGGATTTTCACAAAAACAATCCATTTGAGTTACCTCGTAGTTGGTACATGGAGCAGAAAATTCTCTTTGCACACAAGATGCACAATAACTGAGGTGGGTCTTGCACAATCCGTTGCAATCTAATGTCACAGTTACCATTTGAACTTCACGCTAATCTTTGAGAGAGATTCAGATGGTTGTGGTTCTATATATGTAAGTTATATTTGTGAAAAATATCTAAAATAAGGCTTATAAGAAAAAAATAACTGAAAGTGAAATATTCTGTTCTGTGATGCCACACTGATTTGTCATTCTTATTTCTGATGTCCACTGTCCTCTATTTACATATTTTGATGGGTGGACACAGTCATTACCTGGCTGGGGTGCCAAAAGAATGGGAGAATTGGGGGAGAGGGCATTGGTGAGGCAATACCTCACCTGGGACACTAGAGGGCAGTGCTCCTGGGTGGTTGTGGCACCACAGATTCCCACAGGGCATGCCTGGAGCTGGAGTTTGTTACAGCCTTGCTGGGTTCCATGGGGGCCACCAGGGGGAGCTGCAAAACCCTAATAGTAGACTTCTACCATACCTTGGAGTGATTCCAGGTTATCTTGATGAGCCACCTGGAACACTCCCAGGACCACAATTGAAGGAGCCGCCTCACTCTGTTTGGGAAGCCAGAGTCGGGAGGAGGTGGACAAAGCTTGCTGGGAGAGGAGCAGAGGTGGCAGAAAAAGAGAGAGAGAAGAGAGAGAAAGAGAAGAAAGGACTGTGTTTGGTCTCTTATGCTTTATTGTACTGTGCTCTGTAGTGGGGAGCAAAGAGAAAGTGCTGCCCCACTTGGAATAAAACATGTGTGCTGGATAATATTTGTGTCTGCCTGTCTGTGTCGGGTAGGGTGGCTGGTGAATATGCTCGTATTTTGCTCTACAGCTCCAAAGATGGTATACGAGATGACTCGTAGGTGGCATCTGTTTCTAGATATCCTACTGCAAGTTAACTCGTATTTCTCAGTCAGAGTGTTAACTTGACATTTTGTGATGATTCCTGAAACCCGTCACCAGAACAAGAATCTCAAATTCAACATGGAGAGCATCAATTTCTTGACTGTTGGTCAGTTCTTGGCTTTTGAGTGTTGCACAGGAGAATTTGTCTCAACCAAATTATGGAAAGGGTAGATGACTTGATAGTAGGCATTAGGGCGCTATTCAGATGTTAAATGACTGAAACTCCTACCAAAGCTGATGACTGATAATTAACCTAGGTAAAATCATTGCCAGTCATTGGAGGGTTTATTTTGCTCAAAAGCTTTGACTGGGATTGTGAGGGCTCTAAAGGGATCTGCAGTTTAAATGCCAATAGAAGTTAAAGGTTCCTTTAGATCTGAGATGCTTCTTCAGTATTCCTTGAATTGTCCAAATAAAAGACAATTAGGACTGTGACTACTGTGTCTGTTAGTACCAACCCTGGAACTTGCAGAGGACTTTTTTTTTCCAGAAATGCTTTTAACAGGAGTTTTGGTTTTCTCCTGAAATGGCCAGTTCTCAGATTATCATGTCAAGGTATTTTACATTGGGATGATTTGTTTAAATGAATCACTGAAATTCAATTTGGATTTACAGTGTTTAACTTAAATGGTGTGTTTCTACAAGTAAATGGTTTCTTGTTTGCTATGTTCCTGTTATCTTATTATAAATTTATAATTATGTGTGGGTCTCAACTCAATGAAGAGTGCTATAAAGAATTAATTGAATTAAAGTGGGTAACGGTTAGAACTGTTCTAAAATAATTAAAATATAATGCCAGTTCTGCAGCAAGCCCAGCATTCAGGCTTCAGGCCGCAGTCGCTTCAGGTTTATTATTCTTGCTTTTCTCAGTTTAACTGTTCAGCAGTTTGACACCAATTCCTCTGAGCCAGCGGCAGGCCTAATTACAATAAATATTGTATTATAAACTATGTGCACCACCTCCTTATTCACCACTTTTTGTTAGAAGCACTTTCTGAATTGCTCAGTAACTCTGCAATATAAGAAGTCTATTAGATTGTGCAGATGCTCTACCCTTTCAGAACATAAAATGTTAAAACTCGTAAGTGAATCAGCACTGAGTGAGTTCTGTCTCTCCATGGAGGTCACCTTTCGCATTATACCACTCAATATTTGACTTCCAGTGCAAAACAGATGTTGACCAGAACACTAGCTGACAGAAACAATTGATCTACTATACAGTGTCTTTCAATTTTATATTATTTTGTTTATAATAAAAGAGTACATGTGGCAATGCGCTGTAAAGGGAGTGCCACCCAAGTGAAGAAAACATTGTTGCCATGATACAGACTGGCCAAGGTGAGGCAGTGTGATGGCGAAACACAATGAAACAGGGCTCAGACGAAAACAAGCCCACTGCAAAAATGAGACTCCCTCGCAGTCAGAAGTCCCATTAGTCACTTCAGCTAACTGAGTCCTTCCTTGACTCGACTGGCTAAGATGTTTGCACTGTGCTCTGTTGCAAGTCCTTAGTTCACACCCCAGGAGTCTGGTGGGGATGTCCTGTACAGAGAGCCCTTCCTGTAATGGGAAAATCAGGGTAAGAAAATGGATGTCAAAAGTGACAGCCATTAATAAGCTTTGTGCAGGTACAGGGAAAAATAAAAACCAGAACATACTTACGTACATACTGTACAGTCTCACATCCGCATAATCCAGTTCAGGGTTGAAGGGGGCCAGGGAATCACTGGGTACAAGGTGGGAAACAATCACGGAAGGATACTAACGGTATCTATCTATCTATCTATCTATCTATCTATCTATCTATCTATCTATCTATCTATCTATCTATCTATCTATCTATCTATCTATCTATCTATCTATCTATCTATCTATCTATCTATCTATCTATCTATCTATCTATCTATCTATCTAACTACATCACAGAGCCAGGAATACACATTTTAGAAATTTAAGGTTTGGCTCATGTCTTGCACACAGGTTACTAGGACAGGCTCCAGCTCTGGCTCCAAGCTTGTCACTGCACTGACTCAATCATTACTTTTTCTGATTTATATTAATGACATTGATTCTTATATAGTTAGTAAACTAGATGACACTAAAATTGGAGGGATGGCAGACACTGAGGAGGAAAAGACCTGGACAACCTTCAGAAATGAGTGAACAATTAGAAACTGCAGGTTAATGTGGAAAAATTCAAAGTGCTACATTTGAGCAAAAGTAACATCTGTATTTTATGAAAAGAACAGCCTCAACACACATAGAAAGGTTTGGGGCAGCCACCCATATATTGTCCCTGGCTGCAACTGGGTTTGTATAAGGCACTCATGTGCGTCGTTTCGAGTCCTGAGTCAAATTGACTTAATTGGAAAAGAAGGTGGCTTTATAAGCCGAAAGACTGAAGTAATGTCATCAAGAGCCGGAAACTAGAAGTGATGTCATTGGTGAGGCGTCTGGTAGGTATTCCCATATCTGGCATGCAGAGATAACAGAAGTGGGATTAGTGCACCCTGCCACCTCCTGGCCTGGCAGGTAATTACCTTGACTTGGTCCACTCAGCTTCCTCCTATTCGCACATGTGTGACAATATACATATATATAAAATCCAACGTCTGTCTGTTTGTCTGTATGTCTGTCCGCTTTTCATGAGAGAACTACTTAACGGATTTAGATTGGATTTTTTTCTATAATTTGCTAGAACATTCCAGTTGATTTTGCAACTTCTCTCATCATGCTAAGAATCATAATTCGCTTGCGGTACAGATTTACTTGCGCGCATCCAAGAGAGACGCATCTTACCGAGGGAAGGGGGCCAGGCCCCCTCCTCATTCACGCGCCAGCCTCAGGCGTGTACCTTACCTCCGCTTAGATAGGGAACACGAGAACTACTACATGGATTTAAATCAGGTTTTTTTGCTTGAACATTCCGGTTACTTTTGTGACTTCTCTTATCTCACTAAGAATCATAGTTCACGTGCAGGAATGATATACAGTGAACCCTCGTTTATCACAGTTAATCCGTTCCAGACTCTTCCTCAATAAATGAATTTTCGCGAAGTAGGATTCTTTATTTATAAATTGAATATTTTCGCAGTTAGAGTGTAGAAAACCTGTTTACGACCTTCTAAATACGTTTTTTTAACATTATTAGAGCCCTCTAGACATGAAATAACACCCTTTAGTCACCATTACAATCGCATTACCCAATATATTAGACAAAATAAGAGAAAATAAGACATATTAGACGTTACAAATATCATATTATTATTATTGTACTGTACATTTAATTACACACACACACACAGTTCTTACACACAACCGCTAACCTATGAAGGCACGAGCTCAGTAGGAGAGTCTTCAGGTTGTAAGCTGGAGTGCTGATCGCACCCTCAGAGGACACAGACGCCCCTGGGAAAACCCCTGAAACAGCTGACAGTCTACCTTCACATTGCTCCTTACCCTTCTTACTTGCGCTATAACACGCGATAAACCTCTCATGCGGTACTCCGCTTACTTAAAAGTATTGTGCAGCGCCTCTCAGCTTTGGAATTGGTTGTTTTGTTTCTCTCTCTCTCAGACATTCTCTGCTCCTGGGGGAACTGTCATCTCTGACTTGTCATGGAGCACGTTTAAACTTTTGAAAAGAGACAAATGTTTGTTTGCAGTGCTTTGAATAAAGTTCTTTTTTTTTCTACAACCTCCTGTGTCTCTGTGCAAATCTGTGACCCAAGCATGACAAGGTGGTGCAGTATCTTCAGCAGGTGTGTCGTTGTCTTCTTCCGCTGAAGGAGTACTAGGAGTAGGCAGTGGGTATCTGGGTGCGCGGCTGAAGAACATCTTGATAGGCAGTTGCTGGCACTGTCTTTTCATATGCGTGAGGAGGCTTTTGTAGGGTATTGCCATCTTTGATCATATCCAAGAGTTTCGCCTTCTCCTGGATGGTAAGCATCTTCCTCCGGCGCTTAGTTTCACTGTCAGAAGGCTTAGAAAAAGCAGCACGTTTAGGAGCCATCGTAAACGTTCTCAGAAAGCGCATGCGTAGTGACGTAAGCGTGTATGAGAAAAAATCGCGATAGAGTGAAACCGTGAAAGTCGAAGTGTGATATAGGGATCACTGTATTCGCACTAATCCGAGACAGAGGCTGCGGGCCGAGAGAAGGGGAAAGTGTGACGTCAGGAGTAGGGAGCCAGGCGGAGCTCTCCTCACTCACACTTACCTGTTTGGTTTATTGATTTTTAAAGTTTGTCCTGTCAGTCAGTTTCTTAGTCAGGCTAGTCAGTTATAAATACAAGATGGAAGACACCATCATGCAGGAAGCAACCTCTGAAAAAGATGTAGAGGTTTCTGGTCACCATGCTATAAGAAAGACATAGCAGTACTTGAAGCTGTGCAGAGGAGAGCCACCACTTGCATCCCAGGACATGTTGTACTTGTACTTTGACAGACTCAAACAGTGAAACCTGTTTAGTCTCAAGCAGAAGAGACCTAATCCTAATCCAGGTCTTCTACATCAAGAAAGGCATTGATAAAGTAGATACAGCAACATTGTTTTAGCTTAAGGGTGAATCACGTCCTTGAGGAGGAGGAGGAGGAGGATGGGAGCATGCTCTGATTACAGCATGCTGCCACACCCACCACACGGCAAACCACCCGGATTGAGACCCAAGTGCAGCTGTGCAACGGGTGACACCTCAGCACCACACTGAACAGTGTGAGGTTTTTGTCCGGTGGCTGGAGTGTCAATCCTGCTATCAATCCTCAAGTTTTCCCTGCAAGTTGGAGGACCTGCTTGCAGGGCTGGATGCAGATAAACGTCATACCCAGGACAGAGCAATTGCAGGTTAAGAGCCCAATGGAGTGGAGTCATTTCTGTCATTTATGAACTTGAGGACATCAGTAGAAATTAAGGGGAAGTGCATTTAAAACTGAAGCCAGGAAGCACTTTATTACTCAAAGAGTTGTGGGACTCACAAGTACAGAGTCATGTAGCTGAAGCAGAACCCTTGATAACCTTTAAGAAGAATCTGGATGAGATATTGGGACAACTTAGCTGTTAGGTAAACAAACAGGCTTGATGGACTGAATGGTCTCCTCTTGTTTGTCAAATCTCCCATGTTTCTTATGTTTCTGGCTTGGTCACTAAGTGCACAGTGTCAATATATTTTCCTCATGTCTGAAATGGTTTTATTCCTGTATTCCAGTTTCCTGTTACGTTCCACAATGTACAAGTTAAATAATAAGGCATTATAAAAATTTGAGCAATATATTCAAGTATGCTGATCAATCGTCACAAAAGAAAAGAGTGTTTGTGTGATTTGTGCTTTACATTGTGGCCTTCAGTGCTAAATGAGTTCCAAAGTGAATGAATGGATTATTATTAACAAAACTGATCAATGTTCACCATTAACATTAATAAGAATAATTTGCCTTGCATTGAGAACAGAGCTATATGGCTAAATGACATTATTTGTGGTGTGAAGTAGTCCTATTTTATTCTTAACATTAGCTTTATTTTTTCAAAGAAAGCAAACATGTTTGGTATATGTGAGCAAAGTTGTTACCACTGAAAACCTTTTATTAGCAGCATGTCACTCCAGAAAGCCGATCAATCAGTCTTTTTCTTGTCTTGAGTAGTATAGCAAACTGCTTTACAAAGCAGTTAAGAATAAAGTGCTGAAAAGGCCTGCACATATTCTATTAAAAGGTGATGGGTGTTCACCCATCAAGTGCTGACATTTTATTATTATTATTGTGTATTTGGCTGATGCCTTTATCCAAGGAAATTTATGAGAGCAGCATATGATATACTCTGTGTATTTTTGACAGTTGGAGCGCAGGCAGGTTAAGTGACTTGCTCAGGTTCAAACAGTGAGTCAATGGTGGGGACTGAACTGACAACCTGTTTGGTTTATAGTCCAATACCTCAAACCACTACACTTGACTATTTATCCCTTTTGATAGCTCATGTTGGAACACGGAACTGCTAGTACACAAGTGTAGCCTGCACGTCTTTGAAATGAGTGAGAAAAGTGGAAAATTGTGAATTTCCCCTTGGGGATTAATAAAGTATCTATCTATCTATCTATCTATCTATCTATCTATCTATCTATCTATCTATCTATCTATCTATCTATCTATCTATCTATCTATCTATCTATCTATCTATCTATCTATCTATCTATCTATCTAAAAGAAAAAAAAATTGCAAAGGTACATGGAGAGCACCTACATTGTATAAGCCATAAAAAGGCTACTAGTTGAATTCAGGTTGTTCATGGAGATGAAGGAGTCTAATGACTAACTTGTCAGGGGAGTACACGTTCAATTATGTACTGGCCATAAGTGGAATGCAAGAGACATGGTGGTGGACTAGTTTATTAGCAGGCTTCAATATCAGGCAATCGTAGGCAGAACACAAACAGGATGCACTGGACTGGGATGTTTAGAAGCTCCACTGCTCTGGTCCAGAGCCAGCAAAAAAGCAGAAGAAGGTACTGGTCACAGCAAAGGTGACAAAGATGGAGGAGGATTGGTACAAGGTCATAAGAGCACCAAACGCAAGCAGGACAATATGGGAATCCATTGCTAACAGGCCAGGTGGAAACTTCCACAAGCCCAGCTCAGCTTTCTAATAAGATCCATCTATGACACCCTACCTTGTCCTCACAATTTACTCTGGTGGTTTAGTACCAAAGAGAGCTGTGACACCACTAACTCAACCCTCTAACACAACCTCATAGGCTGTAAGAGGGATGGTACAGGTGGTGACACAATCCAGTCCTGAGGAAGCTGGCCAGAGTGTTGGAGATTAATAGACAGGAGACAAATAGAGTTGTACCACTATCATCCGGACAGTATGTCCATTTCATTAGGCAGGGAGAGAACTGAAGGTACTATCTCAAGGGTTCCAACTTAACTCCTTGTACTTGGTAAGGAGTGGAAAATGAGAATCGACCTTGGATGACAATTTATAGTCCCAACAAGAGATCTTCACATCAAGTCTGTGGCCAGACATAGTGTTATGATATGATGCATTATTGGCAAAATTGTGCTCCTCATTGAGCTGACCACCCCATGGAAGAAGGGAGAACAAGCACATAATAAGAAGATGTCCAAGTACTCCAAGCTGGCTGCTGAGCGCAGGGAGGGTGTGCTGTCTGCTCAAATGAATGGGAGTTATGGGAATTAAGGAATGGAGAACAGGAAGAAAACTGGCAGAAGAGACTGAGAAGGGTAGCTTTTGGTTGTAGCTCAGTAGAAAAGATATGAGCTGAGGTGTTTGAAATGAATAGCTTTGACACACGAAAAATTTTGGGGCAGCCACCAGTATACTTGAATCCAGGCGGCAAAAAGGCAAGTATTAAGTACAGATGTGTACAGAATTGAGTCCAGAACAGAACTGAGTAAAAGCAAGATGTGGTCTGGCTTTTATGGCTAGTTAGCGAAAGTGACGTCTTTGGGGCCGGAAACCAGAAGTGACGTCATCAGGGCCGGAACCAGGCAGAATTTCTGTGTTTGGTCAGTAAGGATATAAGAGAAAAGTTTAGTGCACCCCGCCACCCCCTGGCCCGGCGTGGAATTACGTTCTATTGAACCTTTTAGCTGTCTCTCATGCATACATGTGTGATAGGTGCTAACAACTGACCCAAAAGCCAGCTGCCTGGGTGCCAGGGAGATTCCTATGGCATTGCTTTGCCACCAGGAGATGTAGTGGGGTAGGGAGCAAAACATCAATGAACATAAACATGACCATCAGGTCAAATCATGTAAGCAATGCACTGTAAATGTATCGTTTTCTGTGTGAGGACTCCAATTTTCTCAAATCATTTCTTTCTTTAACAACTTTGGTGATTCATCTCATTTTCTAAGATGTAAATCCACTTTATCTTGTAAATGACTCTTTGGAAGACACTTTTCTGTGCTTGTTTCTTTGGCTCTATTGATCAATTTCTTGCCTTTGAACTGTCACTTCCTTAATTTCAATTGTGGCTGGACCAGTGGGATTCTTCTCTACTCTTCTCTTCTTTTTTCTTGATTGCTCAACTCTCATATTTAGAGGATATCATGACCCAAACAGCAGCTTTCCAATTTCATATATTAATGATGGATGTGTCGTAACTACAGAACAACTGGCCAAAAGCTGTCAAATGGGTGCAAGCCTTGGTCCAGTTTATTTTTGAGCACATCACATCCTCCATCTTGAATGAGCTTGAAAATCAGGCAGAGAATGTTTAAAATAGTAACGTTTAAGAGAGAGAGAGAAAAAAAAAAACATACATCACCCTTCCGAGGTCAAGAGACAAGCTTTTCAGCAAAGATGTTTGCACAGCTTCAGCGATGCGAACAAGCATTGAATATTTTATGACAGTATGAGTACCAGGGACTGCATGATCAAATTAGATCCAATTAAAGAACCTTTAGCCTCGTGTTTGGAGCAGCTTTCTTTTTGCATTCACACTTCCATCCTGACTGTTTGCATCATAACCACAATCTACATGCTGGAAGCTTCAATACTGTAAATGCATCAGAGAAAAAACAGATTATGTGTCTGAAATAAAAATATAAGAAGAGAAGTTCAGAAGCTGTGATATCACTAGATTAACATTAAATGGTTAGTCGCTCACTTGCAACGTTGGCTGTCCTCGAGCCTGAGCTGTTTGTTTGACTTCTCTTCTGAAATCAAGAAATGATGTAATGCTTGTGGTGGGACTTATTAAATGTAGTATTCCAGATAGTCTGGACCATCTCTAGTTTGCATATTGTCACAAATTCTCCATAGAGAATGCCATATCCCCACATACCATACTGGATAATAAAAACTGTTATACCCGAGTCCGTTTTTATGGACTACAGCTCAGAATTTAACATCTCAATGATTGCCACTAAACTCCTAGATGTGGAACTTACTGCCACCCTCTTCAATTGGACTCTCGATTTGCTAATTGGCAGACTCCAGCATGTGTAGATTGGTGGCATCACTTCCTCCATACTGATTTTCAACATAGGCACTCCTTGAGGTAACCCTGAGATCACTTCTATGACTTTGTGGCCAATAAAACTCCAGTTCTGTCATAACAATTGCCGATGATTCCACTATCATAGGCCTACTAGTGTGCTTGTGAATTGTATACGGGACTCTGAAAGAGGGGGAGAGGTGGGTCTCCAATTCAAAAGCACAGTGTTATGGAAATGTATTTTCCTGTTTATGATATATGCTGCCTTTTCCGGGAGGTACTGTTAATAATATTTTAGCAAGAAAAGCATGTGTTTTCACTTTTTGAGCATACAAGTGGATAATGGACACATTGATTATGTGTGAGAATTCTTTTCTTTTATCCTTGGACATTTCACATTGTTTGCTGTTGCTGTTGTACAGCACAGGTTGTCATTGGGTTCTATTACATAGTAAACTTTTTTTCTTGCTCTTCATGAAAACATGAGATTAAAATTTTTTCTCACCCATTGCTACCATGTACATGGGGAAAGTAACATAAAAAAGAAATATCATGTTTGTGTAGAGTGTTCCTTTAAGTATATAACATAGATAGATAGATAGATAGATAGATAGATAGATAGATAGATAGATAGATAGATAGATAGATAGATAGATAGATAGATAGATAGATAGATAGATAGATAGAGTGGAACCTCGGTTCACGAACGTCTCGGTACACGTACAAATCGGTTTACGACCAAAAAGTTCGCCAAACTTTTGCCTCGGTTCACGACCACACACTCGGTATACGAACAAGCCAGGTTCCCTTTTGGTTTGTACATGTTCAGTCTCTCCCTGTGCATTTCCTGTGCAGCGAGCAAGAGAGAGAGTGCGAGACACACACACACAGGCAGCACACACACAGGCAGCGCGAGAGAGAGCCGCGCGCACACACACAGGCAGCGTATGAGAGAGAGCCACGCACACACACAGGCAGCTTCTCGCGCACACACACAGGCAGCACAGGAGAGAGAGCCGCGCACACACACACAGGCAGCGAGAGACATAGAGCCGCGCACACACAGAGGCAGAAAAAGAGAGAGCCGTGCACACACACAGGCAGCTTCTCGTGCACACACACAGGCAGCGCACGAGAGGGAGCCACGCGCACACACACAGGCAGAGAGAGAGAGGCGCGCACACACACAGGCACTCCAGGCTCGCAAAAGAGAGAGAGAGAGAGCGAGTGAGAGAGGGAGGGACGCATAAGGTAGAGAAGGCTTGTTTTTGTTTTCAGTTGTTTACAGTGATCGGTTCATAGCCTGCATTGTTGCAATGTTACTTTTCTTGGTGGTTTATTAAATTACGGATTTTTCAAATGTTCATTTTTTCCCCTGTGCTTAAAACTGATTAAAAAAAGTGTTTTTAGCGAGCGGTTCCTAGCACTATAGCGTGAACTATTGCAGTTAGTTTTCTCTGTTGTTCAAGGTTTTCTCAGTGTTATTCAATGTTTTTACATTTAGTTTACTATTACGCTGTGCATTCTATGGTTTAATTAACTATATTTGTGCTTAAAAATGAAAAAAAAAAAAATATTTACATACAGTTCATACGGTCTGGAACAGATTAATTGTATTTACATATAATCCTATGGGGGAAATTGCTTCGGTTCACGACCAAATCGGTTTACTACCAGAGTTTTGGAACGAATTATGGTCGTGAACCGAGGTTCCACTGTAGATAGATAGATAGATAGATAGATAGATAGATAGATAGATAGATAGATAGATAGATAGATAGATAGATAGATAGATAGATAGATAGATAGATACTTTATTAATCCCAAGGAGAAATTCACATTACATTACATACATTACACATGACATTCTTAGAACTGTTATGGGGGCCAATGCCTGTCCTGGTATCACTGGATGCATATGAAGAGATAGCCGTACATGGGCTGCCAGTCCATTGGTATATATACTGTAGGTCTGTTTGATGTGCAATGCTTTAGGGTGATAAGTGGATATGTGCTTACACTGCAAAAAATGAAATCTGAGCAAATGGAAAAGTATTTATATCATGACCTTAAATCTTATTTCCCTTATTGTAAGAATTATTGACTTGTCAAAAACAATGTATTTATGATTATTTAGCTTACTTTCAGAAATCTTGTCAAGTAAATTTTGCTTACCCATTGGCAGATTTTTTTTTAATTGAATAAAAGCAAAACAACTCCCATTTAAAGTTTTTGTGTCTAATTTTTGCATAGCCATTTTTTGCAGTGGTAAGAAAACGGTGAATTAGACCAAAATTGAATGTAAAGTCTAGTCCATGGTGCATTTTTGAGAGTCTAATTTGAAAGAGATATATTCCAAGGTAAAAATTCTAAATTAAGTAAACATTTCATTTTATTTTTGATAAAAATGAAAAAAGGAAGATTTTGTGAAGTAAAGGAGCATTTCATTAATGGTATTTATAAGACTAGCTGTACCCCGTGGCTGTGCCCACATAGAAATGAAACAGGACAAACTTTAAAAATGAATAGACGTTGGCACTATATCTGATCGTGTTCAGCTCTGATGGGAGAGCGTTCCCCGCTTGGAGAGAAAAGCACATGGCTGTGATATCTCTGGCAATCAGCAGCTACCCTCTAAAATACATGGAGCTCTGATCTCTCTCTCAAAAACGTCAAACATGACTCCTTAACAATCTGTAGATGATAATGTCTGTTGAACAAACAGGTATCGCTAGATAAGCTGAGGCAAGGTGCACTTCAACACGTGGTGAGATGTAGACCAACTTGAACAGAGGCAGGCGAGTGAATGAGGAAAGCCCCACCCCCCCTGGTCTTGGCCCACAGCCACTCTCTTGGATTTGCATAAACACATCGGTACCGCAAGTGAACCATGGTACTTAGCGCGATACGAGTCGCAAAATCAAACGGAAAGTTCCAGCAAGTTATAAGTAACAAAAAGATCTAAATCCGTTAAGTAATCCTCTCGTGAAAAGCGGACAGACATACAGACCGTGTGCGCTTAGACCATGAATTTTTTTAAAACCGCTTCTTAGCGAGAACCTATGGGCCAAGGGTAACTTACATTCCAAATTTCAAGTCCCAAGTCCTCATTGTTTGGGAGATTTTATGATGAGTGAGTCAGTGGTATTTGGCTTTTATATATATAGATTAATACTGTACATCTAGCTTTCAACAATGTTACTTAAGAAACACACATCACCACATCATATGTTCGAGTAGACAAATATTTGGTGCACTGTTTTTTCAACAGTTATGAAAACAGAAAAAGTAGTGTCATGTGCTTTATGTAAATGTCATTTTAGGTTTTTCTCCCACATCCCAAAAGCACAGCCCAACCAGGGCAGGTTCACTCTTTGCATCCAATGATAGTCATTGGACTAGATAACTAGTTTAGAGTAAGGATGGCAGCAACAAATGTATATGTTGATACACTTTTTTGATTAAAGCATTAATATTGTTTTCTATCTCATGCTGACAGGAATGGACTCAGCATTTAATGCAAGCCTAAAATCGAATTTCGAGGATTTTGTAAACAAATGGATAGATAAAGAGCAAAGTCTCACCTGTTGTCTTGAAAGGACGCCGATGTTAAGATCTTTACCTTTTCTTTTTTCTCTTAGGGTGGAAGTAATCTTCATATTCTTGGGCTTGTTAAATCAGATGAAGGATTTTATCAGTGTGTGGCAGAAAATGATGCAGGAAATGTTCAAGCCAGTGCTCAACTTATCATTCAGGAACCAGGTAAGATAAGCAACACAAAATGTAAATTTATTTTTTCATTTTTAAATTATACAAAAACTTTCTTGAGATACAGCTCATTGTTAATGGTACGCTCAGGAAAAAGGTTAAGGAGGGCTAATGTCAGAGGCTTTCAGCTGTGATTTTGCCTTTCGTCTTTAAACAAAACACTATTTGAAATATGTGAAGTCTGTTGTCTTTTAGAAGTTAAGTGGATGTGCTGTATTTATATATGAAAAATGGTTACAAGTTATTTCCATGCTGAAAAGGAAAGAAGATTAACAATACAACATTTCAGATGTGCAACTGAAAAGGAAAGAGCAGGTAACGTATTTAGGAGGGGAAGGAGGGAATAAAAGCCAGGGAAATGAAAGCTGCCATGAGGGGAAAGATTAAAAAGTAAGTCAGTTATTAAGACCTTGTGTAAGGTGTGATCCCAGGCTGAGAATGAGCTAAACTTCTTATATCCTTTGAAAAGTGTCTCTAAATCCCTGTGAAAGAACACAAACAGAGACCTCAGTGTGGCTGTGATCATGAGATTTGATGTGTTTTACAATAGATGTTGTAAGATCTTTGATCTTAGCGACCTGAATGTGCTTCCTGAAATGGTCTGCTGGGTGTCTCCTTATTTCAGCTATGTAGATGGATGGACACTTTCTACAGGAAATGCAGTAAATCAGATTTTTAGACTTGCAAGAGGCTTGTTTTTTAATATGGTATTTACTAAAGCAACCAGATAAAGGGTATTATTGCTGACATATTTGCAGGTGATACAGTGGCTCCTGTTACAGCTCAAAGCGTCTGGTGAGGAATGTTGCTCTGTGAAGTTAGCTGCAGACAACACGTTTGTGTAGGTTTGGTAGTCAACAGAAGGACATCAAGGAAGAGTTAGGAATAAAGGCTCCTATGGAAGGAAATTTCGTTTGATGACCTGTGGGAGAGATCAAGTGTTAGGGTGAACTGCATGGCCCAGTTAGATGTGGGTTTCATCATTGGGGATCCTTTTAGACTGGATGTTATGAGGTCTACTCCTGGCTTGAGTGATGGCCCTTTCCATAATATGAGAAGGAAACACTGACTCCATCATATTTAGATATTAATGGGTGTACACCATAATAGCACTTCGAGAGTCTATGGTGGCCATTCTTTTGGTGACACTCCTAGCAGGGATTGATGTTCCTACATCTCTAGGCCATATGTCGGAATTAAACTGCAGCTTCTCTTAAACATCTTATTAGTGGTCTGTTTGATAAAAGAAGTAACACTTTGCTTCGTCTCTAGGTTTCTAAGTTAGGAATTTGTCTTCCCCCATCTTTTACACAGGAGACTACTGCCCTCATGCCAGTGCGCAATGAACTTAGCCTTGAATAGACAACCTGGCAACAGCTTTCCAGGTGGTACTTCTATGCTACCACTTTCCAACAAGGCCTTCCATGTCTGCTCTTCCATCCATCCATTTTCTAACCCGCTGAATCCGAACACAGGGTCACAGGGGTCTGCTGGAGCCAATCCCAGCCAACACAGGGCACAAGGCAGGAAACAATCCTGGGCAGGGTGCCAACCCACCGCAGATGTCTTCTCTTCTTCTTTCTTTCTTTATATATAAAAAAATGTCATGCATATTCAGTGTCTCCTAAATCAACTGACCTCTGAACTCCCAGAAAAATGTCCTACGAATTCTTCCTATCTCTGTCTCTCTTTCTGTCAGTTTTTTCCCCCGGGTGTACCGTTCCATGGGTCACCATATGTGAGAGTGCCTATCCCCATTTAGCGGCCCACTTTTTTTCCACAGTCTTGCTCAGCTAGAGTGGGCCTCAATTTACTCTAAAGGTTTGTTGAAGGCCTTGTTTCTGCCTTGTATTATCTTACAAAAATTATATATGCAGAATTTCTGGCCAAGAATTCACGTTCCATTATTCAACTTCTTTAACATTTCAGCACACGTTAATATCATTGTTTTTTTATTTTTACCTGATTTCAGCTAATTTAGTTGAAGTGAAGTGTTGACCAGTTATAGTTTATGATATTTTTCAGATAACCAGCTTGGATTTGTGTATTTTTAATCATGTATCCCCAAACTCTTCAGGCTCTATTATTTGTGCCACTTGGTTGTTGTTTATGGAATATATAGTATCGGATTTTCAAAACCGATGCTCCTGTTATACCACAAGAGCTTTAGAGTGCCTTATTAATTCACATCTCCATTGCAACAGGGAGTAACGCTTTCCATGCTACTCACTGCATGCTGACTAAACACACACTGACTATTAAATTCAAACTAGAAATTGATGCAATTATTTGGTGAAACCTTACCCTGTCACCCCAGAATAATTTTAATGACTCTGCGGATCTGGATCTTCTACAGTAAATTTGTACGGTTTATGCTGGAGAATTACACATACATACCATTTTAAATTTAAGCTTGCTGCATGAATTATTTATCTATTTTTAAGGGGTTTTAATAAGGTAAAATATAGAAATGCTGCAAAAGAGTCTCAAATTATCTTCTCTTATTTTATGTCACCGCTTTTCCTATGAGGGTCACTGTGACAGCAAGCTGGGCAGATCAACCAAGACTTTTCTGTCCCCAGCTACTGAGTAACCAGCTCTTCCTTGGGATTTCTTAGGTGTTCTGGAGATATAATCCCTGTAGCGTGTCTTAGGTCTGCCACAGGGTCTCCACCCAGTCGGGAATGCCTGGAGCAGCTCAAGATGAAGCTGTCCGAGGACCATCCTTACGACATGCCAAAACCACATCAACTGGCTCCTCTTGATCTAGAAGAGCAGCAATCTACTCTGAGGCTCTCCTTAATTGCTGAGCTTCTTGCTCTAACATCAGTGTCAGCCTCATTTCTGCTACTTGCACTCATAATCTCATTCTTTTGGTCTTTAACCACAGCATATGACTATAGGTGAGGACAGAAATTTAGATCGACTAGTAGATTTAGATAGACCAGTAAACCAAGAACTTTGTCTTTAGGTTCACCTCCCACTTCAACACCACAGACCAGTACAGCACCCATAGAACAGCTGCTGTGGCTCCAATCTGCTTGACGATCTCACCTTCCCTTTTTCCATCACTCTTAAACAAAATCCTGAGATACTTAAACTTCTCCACTAAGGACAGTTGTCCCAATACACACACTTGGAGAGAGAAATCCACTCTTTTGTGCGAGACAACCATGACCTCAGACTTGAAAGTAATGATCCTCATTCCTGTTGTGTCATACTCCGGAGCAAATCACTGGAGTGATGAAGCAAAGAGGAGAGCATCATCTGTCTGAAGCAATAATGCCACCCCTAGCCTACCCAAATGGACATCATCACATTCTCAGCTGTGCCTTGATGTTCTCTCCATGAAAACCACAAACAGTGGTGGTGACAAGACACAACCTTGATGGAGTCCGATGCCCAGAGTGAACAAATTCGACTTAACACCTAGTACTCTGAGACAGCTCTCAATGCTAACATACAGGGGATGAAAAGGACACAAGAGTCCCTGTGTTACCCCATATTCATGACAATTTAATCTGTTTACAACCAGATTGCATTTTTTTACAAACAATAATGTGTTTAGCAGCCATCGAAAAGGCTGAACAGCTCCAGTTTTGGATTTGCAGAAAGATGTGTTAGGAATTCTTATTTGAAATTTTACATTATTATTGTCTTCTCAGTGGGGCACACTGATTACACTGTGTTTATCTGTTTACTCCAATGGATTGGCCATTCTAAACTGGGTAGTTGTGAGTGTGATTGTACAAAGGACAGACACTCAATCAAAAGTTGCCTCTTGCCTTGCGTCTGAAGTAGATTTATAAAATATGTCCTGTGACGAGAAGTTTACATGAACAGCAGGTTGTCCAAAGTGAATTGCTAAAAGTTGTGCAGTGAGCCGAGGTTGAGGATTAAATCTGTCCCCTTGCAGCCTGTAGTCCCAACCTCTAAAGCAATCAAACTCACTGCTTAATAACAATTCTGTAATAAATCATTGCAGCTAAATGCAGTGGACCTTTCAAAAGCATATTAGCTTCTAGATTAATTGTAAACAATTAAAAAAATGAGGTGTGGAGAAAGTGGCAATTTCCTTGGCAGGAGATGTTTAATATAAGTCATTATTTATGAGGTTAATATACAGAATTGTGCAAAATACATAAATAAATTAAAGGGCGCTGAAGAGATAAATCATATTGATTTTATCTCAAGCTATCTGGATATGAAGCAAATATATAATTTTATGGATCTCTTTGAGCAAGGTTTATATTTAGCTGTGGGGAAATTATGAGGAAATATTTTCTTCTGTATTTCTTTCCAGTAATGAAATGAGAAAATAATATTAAAAAATGGAAGAGAGTATAAAATTTTAGAAATAGCCAAATTGGAATAATTATGATTTAAATGGTTAGTAAAAACTTCTGAGATTTCTAATATTAAGCTGCGTAACTTTATTACCGGCAGGGATCTAAAGTTTCATGTAAAGTTTTATACCTTATCCGATAATAGTGGATGTTGGATTTATATACAAAAATAATGTTTGCCTTTACCTTGCCAAATATGGTGTGATCAAACTACATTTTCATTCATTGGAAAAACTGGAATATTAAACCTTTACAAATGTAAATAGTGATTATCGTGCTGGCTTCAAGTACTTCACATTTACCTTACGGCTCAGTGATGTCTGGGTCTATAGGCAACTGGGTTTAATGAAGTAATTCTGTCAGATTGTAGTTATCCTTAAATGAAAGTTTGCTATTTGCTTGAGCTTGAATAAAAGAATCCTTTACCAATGTTTATTCTTCATAACATGTAGTCCTCTGGGATACGTCACATTTAATTAACATCCTGTGAGTTGAGATCTGTTGACTATGAATGTTTGTTTTCGGGGAATATTCTTGTCTTACACAATAAAAGGTTAGAGACAATTTTATACAGCAATGATAATGAAATTCAGGAGATGGTAACATGGTGGAATTGATTACCAAAAATCAATACCATTATGTTGCATCTGCAAGGTTATGTTTCCTAGTAACAGTTGACATATTAGGATATAACATTAATTTATCCATTTATATTACCTGAGGCAGTTTAGTGCATGGGGCATTTTATAGTGCTAAGATTTCAACAGCATACTTGTACATATAACACTTGTTATCTATCTATCTATCTATCTATCTATCTATCTATCTATCTATCTATCTATCTATCTATCTATCTATCTATCTATCTATCTATCTATCTATCTATCTATCTATCTATCTATCTACCCACCCAAGTAGAAAGAGAGGAGGAGTAAGAAAGATATAAAGCATATATACTGTATGTGTAATTTTGTTTTATGTTTATGATGACATTCGCAAATCCACAAGCTTTGCAGATTGTGCTGCTGTTCCTGTACCTTTTGTTCTATCCACAATTCATTTTAATTAAATAAGATCTAAGTTTATGACAAAGAACTCCTTGGTACCAGCCAATGCCAGGATGTCTAGCACACCCATGGCTTCCCTTTCCTTCTAAAGATAGGATCAGCAACCTCTGGCACCTTTTGGATTGTCTTCTTTTTAAAGTTCTTGATGAATGTTACACGGTTTACCCACACCACCACTGTCTGTCCTGCACTAGTGTTCAGTCCTATGTCCCATCCAGGCAACCATGCTTGCCAGAGTTTCTCGCCCCTGCCCTTCCCACACTAAAATGAAAGTTGATTTTCTTGTCAATTTGAGTCTCCCTTTCTTTAATGAAGTTTTATTTATGTTATTTTGGTAAGTTTTTATTCTGCTGTTTACCATCAGAACAATAGAACAGTCTAGACGAGAACTGGCCATTCAGCTCAACAAAGCTCGCCAGTCATATCCACTCATTTCTTCCAAAATAACATTAAGTCATGATTTGAAAGTCCCTAACGTCGTACTGTCTACAACACTACATGGTAGCTTTTTCCAAGTGTCTATCGTTCTTTGTGTAAAGAAAAAATTCCTAATGTTTGTGCAAAATTTACCCTTAACAAGTGTCCAACTGTGCCCCCGTGTTCTTGATGAACTCATTTTAAAATAACAGTCTCAATCCACTGGACTAATTCCTTTCACGATTTCAAACACTTCAGTCATGTCACCTCTTAATCTTCTTTTGCTTAAACTGTAAAGGTTCAGCTCTTTTAATCTTTCCTCATAATTCAACCCCTGTAGCCCTGGAATCAGTCTAGTCGCTCTTCTCTGGACCTTTTCTAGCACTGCTATGTCCTTTTTGTAGCCTGGAGACCAAAACTGCACACAGTACTAAAGATGAGGCCTCACCAGTGCATTATAAAGGTTGAACATAACCTCCTGTGACTTGTACTCCACACATCAGGGCGCTATACAACCTGACATTCACTGTCGATAGCTTAGAGTCCACTATGACTCCTAAATCCTTCTCATAAGGTGTACTCTCGATTTTCCGACCGCCCATTTTGTATTCAAACCTAACATTTTTACATCCTATGTGTAATACTTTACATTTACTGACATTAAATTTCATCTGCCACAAATCTGCTCAAGCCTGTATGCTGTCCAAGTCCTTCTGTAATTATATAACGGATTCTAAATGATCTGCTAATCCACCTATCTTGGTATCATCTGCAAACTTAACCAGCTTGTTACTTATATTCCTATTGTGAAATAAGGCGCTATATAGGCTCCCAACCCGGCACAGATTCACACTGAGGCACGTGTGCAAATAACAAGACTTTATTTTTCTCTTCAGCCGTTGGGCACATCTTCCCCATGTCCCACAGGTCCAACACAGTCCCAAAGCACCTCAATACCAACACAGCAATCCTTCCTCTGGCACCACCACTCCTCTCAGGCAACCTCGTCCTCTTCCTCCCGATTCTGGCCTCTGAGTGGTGAATGCTGGTCCTTTTTATAACCCACCTGGAAGTGCTCCAGGTGCTTAATCACCTGTTGCTAATTGCACCTCCGGGCGGGACTGTAGAGGTGTCCAGGTGGGCTCCAGGATCCATGCAGCACCCCCTGGTGGCCATCCCAGATCCCCACAGGGTTGTGGAGAACTCCATCTCCCATGAAACCCTGCAGGAAACTGAGGCACCATCGTCACCCAGGGAGGCTGCCACCAAGCTTCCCGGGGGAGGTAGTGAGACGCCCATGGTTGCTCCCCTGGAACATATGTGGAAAGGGCATCCCAGCCAGGCATGGGACCCGGCCACCCACCACACTATCTAAATCATTTATCATCCTGGTGGTGTTCACGCCCATGAGATACTCTCTAGTTAGTCTTCCCTTTTATACATAAATTTTGGGTTGTGAAATATTACTCTTAGGAAAATATATCCATAGATGTACATACCTTCTTAATCCAATCTTAGCGTGGCATGATGACCAAGGCCATTACTGTTGAACACAATGTATACCATCAATGTACTAGATGTTGCGTTTTATTTACATCATCGATGATCTTGAGCTTACTTTGAATTTTTTCGTTTTTTCTTGGCCTCTAATATGATTTAAACTTTAGAAGTCAATGAATTGTTTTTTGTATTTAACATGTTTTTAATGGTGGTGAAAAGGAAATACTATCTCCCACCACACCATCTTGTTTTCATTATAGGCGCCGCTATCTTTAGCACCCGCAGTTAGTGGTGCAGTCATAAGTTGCAGGACCAGCCTGGGACCAGAGGCTGCTCAGTCACAGGGTTTAGTCACTCACATACACTCACCTTTATTGTCACACTTAAATGACCAATTCAGGGTCACACATCTTTAGGATATGGGAAGAATAGTGAAATATCAGAAGGAAGATGTGCAGAGAATGTGCTAAAACCATACGGACAATGACCAGATGCAAGATTTGAGCCAAGGACACTGGGTCTATGATGTAGCAATAATACTTTCATATAACTATAATTTCAACTTAATGGAAAAATATTATCAACTAGCTATCGCTTACCTATTGGTAATAGATTAAACTTAAAAATAGCATTCCTCCTGCACCTCTTCTTGGTATCCTTGTGTGTCTCTGCGTCTCCTGGCTGATGGGTCCTCTCTTGATTGCTTTATAGTAAAGCCTGCTTTTCAGACCGTCATTTCAAGGAGCCTTGCACACCTCCTGTCTACTTTTTGACTACCACCAATGGTAGGCAGTCCCCAATCTCATATTCTTGATAATACTCATGTCTTTCAAGACGACGCAGGTTGCACCTCATTAGTATTTAGCAACCCAACGTCACTCATTATTCAATTTGTCATCATTGAAAACCCCCCATTTGTCACAATCAAGAATTGATCTTCGCACCTCCAAAGTATTATGCCATCATCCATACCACTGAGCAACTAAACCAAAACTGAACAATCAGACCAAAGCCAAACTGTCCATGCAGATTGCTCAGAGGAGACAGTGGCATGGAGCCTTCCTGTGCAACTGGAGTCTTATGGGGGGTGGAATGTGGTATAGTGGGTCCACAGCTCTCTTAGCAAAAGCCACTTTTAAATAAATAATCACTGCGCTCGCGGCATAGTGAGGGGGCGTGGTAGTGTGGCTGAAGCAGTTCCCGGGTGGATTCGTGCTGCAGACGTTTCTCACCTAAGTGCACACGTGAGGGACGGTCCGCGCCGTAATTGTTCCCGGGAACTGTTGATTGCCACAGCTGCCACGTCCATTATTAAGAGAAGCCCAAGACGGTTAAGGGGAGAAAAAGAAAAGAACAAGGAAAAAAAAGAGAAGAGAACGGAGGTTGTGGAGGAAGCAGGAAGCAGTGAGGAGAGAGAGAAAGCCGGTGCGGGAGAGCAAGCGAGAGCAGGCTCGCTGCAGCTGAGCAGACAGCCTGGGTGTTTAGATGTGGTCGCTACCGTAGAGATTACTCTATGACCGGAAGGCAGGTGACTCTCCGCGGAAGACAGCGGGAGTCGGGACTTAGGACGTGGTGTCCCCAGCGTGAGAGCCTTGGTTGTTGGGGAATCCCAAGTCACTGTCAGGAGGAGCTGACCGGAGCCAAGGATCGGTAAGGCGACTGACAGCAGAAGCAGGTACTGAGAAGGTCAGGGCAGAGAGAGAGTGTCTCACCTGTTGCAGTGCCCACATGGGGAAAGCAGGTGTGACGCTAATGTAAAAAAGCACCAGGCTTGTCATTGTTTTTAAAAGACTGCTTCCTGCATTGCGCTTTAACTTCGATTTTTAAAGGATTATTTTGCTATTGTTTTACCTCCATGTTTTGTTTTACTGGATTATTTATTTATTGAACTTTGGACTCTGCACTGTTGCACTTTGTTTTTGTTGACTATTTAAAATAAAAGCACCTTTGCACATTTGTACCATCCCCTTGCTATTGTTGCCTCACTGTCTAGCTCATCTCGGTAACATTATCGATGGTGTTGGGTTCAAGGGCTCCCGAACAGCGGATGGGAGCATGGAGTTGAACCCGCATCGTCACACTCACGCACATACAGACAGCAGTGTTTTATAATATGGTAGATTATTGCCTAAATATGTCCTAGGGAGTGTATATTTCTCTTCTCCATTCCAATTTCAAATATTTCCAGACAGAGCAGAACTACACATCACGTTTCCCTTGATATTTTATCAATTCTCATATTTCATGTCCTATGATCTGGTGTTCTGACAATTGTGCATTTATTTATTGGAAAACTGAAATAACAGCCTTGAAAAGAAGAAATACAGTAATGGGAAAATAAAACCATTAGTTGTCCCATTATCAAAATGAGAACAAAATTTAATTCAAATGTCTAACCCCTCTGATGACTGATATATGGGATTTTCTGGATGCCTTGGCCTTCTCATTTGAAATTTCAGCTTGTTATGTTTGGCTGTGCAGTTAAAAAAATATGAAATCAGTTAAGCAAGAACAGTTGCACCTCAGGAGCGGTGCTATTATTCTATAGCCACTTTGTACATAATGGTCGCTTCGCTTCCCACACCTTAAGTGCCAAAGTATTACATACAGTAAATATTTCCTTCATTGCCATACAGTTTTTCTTCAAGGGGATTACACATTTTATAATTTTTTGCAAATTGTGTAAAAATATTCTGCCTCACCTATCCTGTTGAATACCACCACGTATTCAGGGATTTAGTAACACAGATGGCTCAGGACTGAAAATGAATTTGAGAGAAGAGGGAATTACTTTGCCTTCTGGTCCACCAACTTGTAGGTAGTCGTTAATACATATGCATATGGGACATAAACAGCTTTTAATTCAACATATTTAATAAAACTCTGCTTTTGAAATTAGGTCAGCTCAGTGATGCAGAGGTTAGTGCTGATGCTTCACAGCTCCGTAGTCTTGGCTCAAATATCAGGCTCTTAGATAAAAATACCAGGGTGGCAATAGTTACCACTCCTGCCATGATACTATAGGAGACTGGATTTAAATCTCAGTCCTGTTGTGAGATTTGTATGCTTTCTGACTATCTGTCACATCATCCACAAGCATGGAGTTTCATTCCATTGCTCTATGTGAGACTGGGTTCGACTTCTCTTACACCTCCATCAACTTTATCCTCTTTCTTGGATGAGATTGAGGCCTGGAAGTCCAAGAACTTCCTCAAGCTGAACAGCACCAAAACTGAAGCTATTTTAATTGACATCCCCATCAACTACGTTCCTCTGTAAATTGTATTTCCTTTTCTGATCGTACCATTACCCTCTCCCCTTCTGTTACAAATCTGGGTGTCAAGTTAGACTCCCATCTGTCATTTCATACACATATCCATCACCTTTGTAAAATCTCATTCCTTCATCTTTGAAACATAGCCAAACTCCGTCCCTACCTCTGTGATACTGAAAAGCTGGTTCATGCCTTTATCTCATCCAGACTGGACTATTGTAATGCACTCTTCATCGGGATACCCAACAAGAGCCTTCAAAAGCTCCAACAAATTCAAAATAGTGCTGCAAGAATCCTGATGAGGGTGCTGAAATATGAACACATTTCACCAATCCTTTGGTCACTTCATTGGCTCCCTATTCACCTCCGTATCGAATACAAACTCTGTTTGTTCACTCACCAGTGTATTCATGGAAATGCTCCACAATATCTTGAAGAACTCCTTATACTACAATCCACTACAAGAAACCTCCATTTTATAAATACCTACTGCCTTCGCCCCCCTGTGACCAAACTTCATGCAATGGGAGACCGAGCCTTTGCAGCCGCTGCTCCACAGCTCTGGGAGGCCCTACCAGAGAGCCTAAGAACACAGCAGATTGTGGGCTGTTTTAAAAAACAGCTAAAGACTTTTCTATTTAGGAAGGCTTCTTAACAAGAATGCTATAATTATTGTTGTTTTATCTCGCTTTGCCTCTTTTTAAACTTTTTATGTTGCACTTTGAGATTTACTGCTAATGTAAAGTGTCCTATAAATAAAATGCATTATTATTATTATTATTATTATTATTATCTGTGTGAGCTTTTTCCACATAGTCTTGTTTTACTTCTCTGTCCCAAACACATGTACGTTAGATTCATTGGTGATGCTAAATCACTCTAATTTAACTAGCCGTGTCTTTTAATGGACTTGGGTTGGTCCTGGCCTTGTGTCCAATGCTGCCAGGATAGGCACCAGCAGGTTAGAGGATGGCTAGATAGATAGATAGATAGATAGATAGATAGATAGATAGATAGATAGATAGATAGATAGATAGATAGATAGATAGATAGATAGATAGATAGATAGATAGATAGATAGATAGATAGATAGATAGATTAGCACTGATTTCATTAACAATGAACATTTTGTAGCAGATTTCCAGTGCTGTCCTCAAGAAAAAGTAACACCTTCATTGATGTAAGTACCCTAGTTAGTTCATTGTCCAGTTTTGAACTTAAAACACTATTATATTTTATTCTTACTCCTAATTAATTAACTTTCCAGTTAAAAATCTGTCAGCATGTTTCTCTATATTTACCTTCCCATATATGCATTTATATTTTATATCTATATTATACAGTACAACATCATTTTGAAGCATGTCTGTGCAATATTATATGTGTTGTAGTGCGTATAGCAGGTGCCATACCATAGTAAAGCACCACACGGGACTGAAATATTGTTGAACTGTTTTCTATGGTTTTATATTTGTATAGAGTAGAAATGAAAGAAATAATATATCCATATAACTATTCCATTCAAAGTAAATTAATTAATTTCAATTATCCATTGTGATTGACGGCTAGGACCCTTTCCTGGCCGGGGCACCACCACGCTGGAAGGACCCGGGGAGGGAGCACATCCAGAGCATTACCTCACCCGCACCGCTAGATGGCAGCCCCCTCCTGCAGGGCTCCATGGGAGCTGGAGTTTGGTGCAGCCCTGTTGGGTTCCGTGGGGCGCCGCTAGGGGGTGCTGCAGTTGCTGATAAGAGATGATAAGCAAAGCACAGTCATGCCAAGGTAAACAGTCAACTTTTTGTCATGTCTGGAAAAAGAGGTCTTCAGAGTTTCACAGCCTCAGATCCCTCAGAAGCTTGTGGTACACCTGTCATATATACAGATGGGACTGAAAGGGGTGGGGCTTCGGCTGTGCACGTCAGACCTCAGTGATCTTTGTGGCTTTTCTCCTCCTTTCTTCTAAGGAGATAGATGGTACGAAAGTTAGTTACACTTAATTCCTTTTCCTAATTTGTCCAGCATATACTTGTAAAGTGTCTGAGAATGAATAGATAGATAGATAGATAGATAGATAGATAGATAGATAGATAGATAGATAGATAGATAGATAGATAGATAGATAGATAGATAGATAGATAGATAGATAGATAGATAGATAGAAGTTTATCACTGTCACCTCTCAGATTCAGCCTCCAGAGTTTAAATTCAATGCCTGTTTTCTGTCAGCATTGAGGTTGCAATTTCTTCCATGTGGGTTTTCCTCCTGCAATTCCACTTTCCTCCTACAATCTCATAGATGTTCCTTTTAGGCTAATTAGTGGTTCTAAATTGGCCCCATGTTGGTGTTGGCCCTGTGATGGACCGGCAATCTGACCAAGTTTGATTCCTGCCTTTCTCACATTGCCCCAAGGATAGACATCACCCTATCCCTGGGGCTGGATCGAGCAATTTAGAGAACATAATGTTATGGACATTACCAAGTATAATCTCTGGACCAGATATTTCCATCAATGCAGTTTGCTAATTCAACGTAAAGAATTGTTATTCAGTTATTAATATTGTTGCAGACTGAAATCATTTGTCATGCTAAAAGCTATAAGTAACCGGATTATTAAAAAAAATAAATACAATTTATAAACAAGGGTTGCTTTTCTGAGAAATACTTCAAAACCAATCAAGTAAAACTCCAGGACACCACTCGAGCTTCCTGCATTACCCACTGTAGATAACAGATTTATTTTTCCCTTTTTTTTAATAATTGCTACTCCAACCACAAAAAAGAAATCTGCAGGTCATTACAAAGCACATTCTAAAAGCTACCATGCACAGATGGTGACCAAACTTATTACAAGCTATTATTAAGTGGACAGGCTGACTGCGGAAAGAGGAATATAGTCATCTTTGTCTGTTGCCCCACAATGACTGCCATGTATGTGACTGCGCTGCACAGCTGTTCAATGGAGAGTTTATACACAAATCTCAGATGGAGAGGTTGCCACTAGCAACTTCAGCTTTCAGCGTCTTGAAGGGACCACAATGACCTCTAACAACAAACATTTCCAGTTGAACTGAGTGCTGCAAAATAATGAAGTTTGGACTCTTATACTTCATTACCAGCAATATATTGTGTAAGTTTTTGCCCATAACATAACAGTAAAACACGAAGGATTGAATTGGCTTGTGTGATGCCATCTTATACATAGATATACAGTATAGGCAGATAAGTATCTGTCTATGGTTAGCTTACAATTTAGCTTTTTATAGAAGCTCAGTAGCTATAATAACAAACAACAACAACCCTTTCAAATACACGCACGAATTTTGAAAAAATACTGTATACCAGAAATCCATTTTGTTGATACATTAGCTTTACCTTAATGCACTCATTAACTCATTCATTATTAGGACCCACTTTGTCTAATTAGTGTTTTTTTTTTAAAAGTTACATTGATAATTGTTATTATGCATTCATTTACTGAACCCATCTTATCCAACTTTAAGCTCATAAGGACCCACGATCTGTCCAGGAAGCATCAAGTCCGAGTTAACAACCAACTCAGCATAGGGTGCTGGTCGATATCAGGGCACGCTGATGTTCACAATCACTCTCAGTCATACAGAGACAGTTTAAGGATTTAATACAAGAATTTCACCCTGCTGTCACAGTACATCTAATCTATGTATATAAATTCCTAAGCCTAAAAGTGCAACAATTTTGTGCAATGATTTTATGTCACGTTTTTTGTCACACTTTAAAACGGGCTTATTTTAAAACCTACATATTGTAAAAGATTGCCCGGCCACAGACAGACATGACACCAGATGTCCACAACACACGGTTTATTTACAGTTTTTATTTACACAGTCCAGTTCCACAAACTCACACAACTACTCAGTCCTTTCCTTCACTACTCTTCAGCCGCCTCCACTCCTCTCTCGCAAGCTCCGTCTTCTCCCTCCCGACTCCAGCTCCCCGAATGGAGTGAGGCGGCTCCTTTTATCCCACCCCAGTTGTGCTCCAGGTGTTCTGTGATGGTCTTCTGACAGCACTTCCTGGTGTGGCGGAAGTGCTGCCCTTGCACCCAGAAGCACTCCGGGCATACTCAGTTCTTGGTTCGGCAGCACTTCCTGGTGTGGCAGAAGTGCTGTCCTCCAGGGCTCAGGAACCATTCAGACACCCCCCGCCACAATATATATGTTTGGTATCATTCTTTTCAGAATTTATCGAACTTTAATGTGATGTTGTTAGATTTTCAAATTCTTATTCTGTTTTTAAATTATAAACTAAAAAATATCAAGAACTCACATGCCGCAAGGCGAAACTTTGTTCCAAAAGATTTAACCACGCCTGGCGCTGGAGATAAAAGACAAAGAGTAGGACAGCTGCAGTACAGACTTTTAAATGTTCAAAGCGGCCTGCGAGATGCACATCACACGGCGTGGCAGCAGCAGCAACCCAGCAGCTGATCGAGCAAAGAGGAGGTAAAAAGAAAAAACTGTATTTGTTTCCCATTGTATCACTGTTTAAGAGGTTGTTTCGGAGGAGCGACCACGTCTCCTTGGGGTGCATTCAGCCCCCCTCTTCACAACAGGAGTGGCAGAGATGTGTAATGGCTGGCACATAGCACAGACTGGAGGGGTTAGCGAGTGAAGCGAGCAGGGGGCGAACCCCCTAGTGTGATAATAAAGATCTCTGATCTCTAATTTAGAGTAGTCAGTTACACAACAACAACAACATTTATTTATATAGCACATTTTCATACAAAAAAGCTCAAAGTGCTTTACATAATAAAGAAAAGAAAAATAAAAGACAAAATAAGAAATTTAAAATAAGACAACATTAGTTAACATAGAAAAAGAGTAAGGTCCGATGGCCGGGGGGACAGAAAAAACAAAAAAAAAACTCCAGACGGCTGGAGAAAAAAAAATAAAATCTGCAGGGGTTCCAGGCCACGAGACCACCCAGTCCCCTCTGGGCATTCTACCTAACAAAAATGAAATAGTCCAAAACACATCTTTGGTATGTAAGAGAGAAAACCCTACCCAGAACACATATAGGGTGGTCCAGATCTAATTATGCAATTTTCATTACACAATAACTTATTAAGTTTATTACATAGAGAATTCACAGCCCCTGCCCTGCACATAGAGATTTCACTTAAAATTCTTTTTGTTGCCGATAGATGGCAGCACCTGCACTGCGTTCCAAAATGGTTGTCAGTCAAACAGTTGCATAATTAGATCTGGACCACCCTGTATATGCTGGGCCACTCTTGAATATCATTAACATGCATGTCTCTCCTCTGAGTTACCTGAGCGAAACATGCAAATTTCACATTAGAATTGTAATAAGGATAAGGCAGTAGCCATTATACCACCATGAACAATATGTAAAATGCTAAGGTCTGTCCGTCTGTCACACAATTATTCATTTACCACTAGGGCTTAAACCAGGGGTGGGCAGCGTCAGTCCAGGAGGGCCACAGTGGCTGCAGGTTTTCATTCTAACCCAGTTGGTTACTTAGAAACCAATCCTTGCCATTCTCAGATCTTATTTAATTTCATGGCTTTTTAGTCTGCAATGTTATGTTCTTATATCGTAAATGCTTTCCTTTCCATCATCCAAATGATTTGAAGCCTAAAACAGATCATTTTCAGTTTGTCACATTTTCCTTGTAAGTGATTTATTAAATCAAATAGTGCATGATGAACCCACACAGGTGTAAATAAGGACAAGTTAGATGGAGAACTGCTGGCTCCTTTGTCATTTGCATCTTATTGCTAATAAGGAGCCATTAAAAACACTGCAGCTGTTTATGACTGAAATCAGCAATTAAGGGTGGGGAAACTTAACAAGTGAGACCACTGAAATGAAACATCAAAATGTCACTTGATCAAGAAGTGCTTCATCAGCAATAATTGAATTCTCATTAAGAAACTGAGTTGGAACAAAAACCTGCAGCTCCTGTAGCCCTCCAGGACCGACGCTGCCCACCACTGGCTTAACCCTTGATTTTGGTCTTGAACAAGAGCTTATTATACATGCTGGTAATTAAAAAAATTGGAGTTAGCAGTGAGCTTAGCAAATTAAAGTGGGCTTATGGTTTTCTTATGGCAAAGTGACTGGCAAATGACATGACATGGCAGAAAGAAGAAGAGATTAGCGACATCTGCTGTGCATCAAGCGAATCACGTAGGTTTAATACTTGATGAAGAACGCCATTATAGGAGGAAGAAGAAAAGCAATGATATCTGTTGAGCATCAAGTGTGGGATGCAGAATGCAAGGACAACAAAGATGGAGAAATACATATAACCAATGTCAGTGTGTAATTACTGGAACCAGAACCTTCATTTTAGTCTTGATTAAAAGCTTATGACCTGAAAATCAAAAAGTTTAACTTGGCAGCAACTGCAGCAAATTCACCTGTGCATGTGGGTGTCAAATGTTGGGAGTTCCAAGCACCAGAGTGCCCCACTAGAGGGGGACATCCCATCAAAAAAACCTGTCTAGATGTAAAAAAGGCTATGTAGATTCTTTATTTTATAAAAAGGTTTATTTCTACAAACTGCTCAGAGGCACAAAGGAAAGCTCTGTTGAGCATAAAGAGCAAAATGGAATTACCTCTAACACAAAGGCATTCCAAAGCAAAACAGCAAAGTCTAAGCACAGAGCAGAAGGTTAACAAAATCCCGAATTTTACAACTAGCACAAAGCACAGAGGAAGACACACAAACTCACCAATTCCAGAGTACATTCACAATGGACTGCTGGGAACTGTGGGAGACCCTCCAGATTTATATACAGTTCCTGGAGGTGATTTGCAGGTTGCCCTACCTCCTGGTGAACCATCACAACATCCATCCATCTATCCATTATCCAACCCACTATATCCTAACTACACGGGGGTCTGCTGGAGCCAATCCCAGCCAACATAGGGCACAAGGCAGGAAACAAACCCCAGGCAGGGTGCCAGCCCACCACAGGGCACACACACCCACACACCAAGTACAATTTAGGATTGCCAATGCACCTAACATGCATGTCTTTGGACTGGAAACCGGAGCACCCGGAGGAAACCCATGCAGACATGGGGAGAACATGCAAACTCCACGCAGGGAGGACCCGGGAAGCGAAACCCAGGTCTCCTAACTGTGAGGCAGCAGCGCTACCACTGCGCCACCGTGCCGCCCATCCACAACATACATGGAATAAATACATCAATAGTAAATAAACATAAATAAAATTACTAAATTGAAAATAATCAAAAATGAAGACAACATAAAACATGAATTTGAACCCCAGCTACTGGGTCTATCATGGCAAAGTATTCAACAAACAAAGTAACAAAGAAATAGAAGACTAGCAACATCTGCTGAGCATCATTCAAAGTGCCGAGGCTGATGACATGATGAAGAAACGGTAAAAGGAATTTAAAGAAAAAGAACAGTAATGCCATCTGCTTTGCTTCAGGTGCGAGATACAAAATGCAAGAACAACAAAGACAGAGAAAAGCATGTGTCCCCCATGGTTCACTAATCATTATTATTATTATTATTATTATTATTATTATTATTCTGCGGTGGGTTGGCACCCTGCCCAGGATTGGTTCCTGCCTTGTGCCCTGTGTTGGCTGGGATTGGCTCCAGCAGACCCCCGTGACCCTGTGTTTGGATTCAGCGGGTTGGAAAATGGATGGATGGATGGATGGATGGATTATTATTATTATCATCATCAAATACTGAATGTCAGGTTAATTGCCAAATCTTAGTAGGCCCCCTGTGAATGTGCAAACTGATGTGTACACAACTGGGTCCGACACTGCACAAACACCTTGTCCAAATCTCGTTCATGCCATGTGCCATATGCTTTGGGCATAGACTCCAGGGCCCTGCACTCCTGGATTGGATTAAGCAGGATTGAGTGTGTTATGTAACATGCATAACATTCTCACACTGACTTACTTCACTGAACGCTGGAGTCTATCATGGTAGAGCCAGGAAATGGTTCTGGAGGGGTTGCCACTCCCATACACACTCACACTAACATAAGGGGAAATCTGAAAGTGCCAATTAACCAGAGCACCTGGAGAAAAACCCAACACAGAAACAGGAAGAATGGGCAAACTCCACACAGACAACATCTGGGATCCAGCTTAATATAATTATGAATATTATCATTATGATACATTGTTGTTCTTAATTTTCAGTCTGACTTTAATTTTTATTCTTTGAGTTCTTCGCTGACACTTAACAGACAGCTGTTGTTTCTTTTGGTGCAGTTCTGTCTTGCACCTGTTATTACCAGAATATCCTTACGTGCTTAGTGGAATGGAAGTAAATGTACTGAAAATGGCAACCAGAGTTACTGTAAATGAGTACATTTATTCACATATTACTTAAAGGTGCAACTCAGTGGCCTGAATGCAAAAAAATATATATATATAATTTATAAAAATTGGCAAAGCTACAGTAGAGTGGCATGGTGGCACAATGATTAGCTCTGCTGCATCACAGACCCAATATCCTGTCTCAGATCCCTTGCCCAGTTGTTGTGTGTGTGGAGTTTGCACATTATGGCCATGTCTGTGTGGGTTTTCCTCCCACATTCCCAAAGACATGCAGGTTAGATGAACTGGCAGCTCCAAACTGGCTGAGTGAGAGTCTGAATGACTGTGTGCCTGAGTGGCCCTGTATGGACAGGCTCGATTCCTGCCTTGCTGTTGACGTCTCTGAGGGTGGATTCTGGCCTCCGTGACCCTGAATTAGAGTTAGCGTATTTCAGATCCTTACAGCAGTGCTACATTGGCTTGCTTCTACTTTAAATTAATGGTTCAATTTACTTCCAATATTAAGGTTTAATTAATGGCCAGAAACAGACAATCTACAGGTCCTTACTAATGGTGTAACAAGCCCCACAGATAACTGATGCTAGGTGACCAGGCCACAGATAAATCTCTTAACTCAAATATTTGGGTTTCTTGTGTCTGCTGCATGATAAAGTTTTGAATGCATTGACCAGGATTGCAGTCCCAGACATGGAGTGAGCAGCAGTGCTGAGAATGAGTGGCTGGGATCTCGCATACAGGACAAAGGGCATTTTTTAATTTGGATAAAATCTGTGAGATGAGTTGGTACTGTGATTTGTGGGAAACCAGTTTCATAATCAAGATAACCCTTTCCATTTGTCCTTGAGATCAATACACTTTTAGTTGTTTATTTATAGGAAGTGTTGCTTGAAGTACTGGATTTTGGGAACTTTAAGACAGATGCATAGATCAAGCAATGTTTCATATTCTGTGTCACAACAGATCAAGTAATGTCATGTCATGACAGTGTGGTGGGGCATGACTGTGGGATGAATCGAGTATACCAGGCTTTATTGGAGCCCTGGTGAAATGTAAGAACTTTCTTTCTTTCTTTCTTTCTTTCTTTCTTTCTTTCTTTCTTTCTTTCTTTCTTTCTTTCTTTCTTTCGTTTCAGGGATAGCTACCTGACTTAGTACATGTATGTGTTTGCAGTGATGGACTCCTTTTGTATTTAGGGTTGTACGCTGGCTCAGCCCAGTGCTTCCACTGACCTTGAATTATAATAAACAGTCAGAAAATACATGAATGAACGCATAAATACTGCAGTTAAAATATTATGTTTCTGGAGCACCTGGCATTTACCTAAATCATGTAGTTTCTTTTACTATACACATGCAGGCATTGTTCTACCTTATCCAGCATTGGCATTGAATAAATAAATGTCTAAAATTGAAGTAAATCTATTAAATATTAGACTAAACTAACATTAGTTTCTGTACATTAGAGGAAAAAGAACATAACTGTAAATAATAACGTTTTGTAGAGCAGCAGGATGCCTTGCAAACATATTATAGTCTGTCGATGTACGTCTGCTATCCAGAGACCATTAAATGCTAAGATTTATACCAACACTCAGGCCATAAATATGCTAATTGGCTAATGCTACAGAACTTGGACGATTCACAAAGGGTCAAAATGTTAATATATGCTGGGCGTCGAAAACAGTGAGCTGCTAAACAGTGCCCTCTTCAGGGTCTGTAGGGCTGTGCATGGAAGGTCCTGCAGCATGGCCTCTCATTTCACTGGCCCTCAAAATGCTGACTTTATGTTTTTCTATTATGTTTAAAAACCATGTTTGAAACTTTGTTACAGGGTTCTTGTAAGTTGTCATCCTTAATTCTTTAGAGATAAATCACCTTTTATGTCTGCTAGGATGTTTTGTTCATACAGCATCATAAATATCTATCTATCTATCTATCTATCTATCTATCTATCTATCTATCTATCTATCTATCTATCTATCTATCTATCTATCTATCTATCTATCTATCTATCTATCTATCTATCTATCTATCTATCTATCTTTAAAGAGGAGATCTCCCTAGGTGTCAAGGATATTTTTGCTTTTCTGTTTGTGTTTATTTAAATGAGAATCATTTACACAACAGATAAAGGCACGGATTTACGAATGAATCTACAAAAAATGCTAAAAGCACAGCAGTGGTCCTAGTCCTCTGAAACCCTGTTGCAGCACCAGAAATCAACAATTCTAAGGTCACAGCTTTGATTCTGTTTAACGCATACGTGACTAATCTAGTCAAATTTTAATTTTTTTTTCTTTTATACCCCATTAATTGATGGGAATGGTCAGTAAAACCAATGAAATCATAAGAGGGACACCCACATCTGGTACTGGAAATCATAGTTAAATGGATTTCAAATTAATATTTACTTGTATGTTAATTCATTTTACCAATTTTTACACTTCATGACAAATATATTAGAGAATAAAATTACTTATCTGTTTGATTGTTTTACTGTTTTGGATTCAATGATGTAACAATGCAGTTTCACCAGGATGTGGAAGGAAAGTGGAAAAGTGGAGAATCCCACACAAGCATAGAGAGAACAGACAGCCTCAACACAAACAAAAGAGAGAAATGGAATTCAAACTCAGGAGGCTCAACCTTACAGGCAACATTGATAAATAGTGCACAGTCATGGCATAGTCTATCTATCTATCTATCTATCTATCTATCTATCTATCTATCTATCTATCTATCTATCTATCTATCTATCTATCTATCTATCTATCTATCTATCTATCTATCTATCAATTCTGAGACACTTGAGTGTAGGCAACATTTTACAGGTATATGCTGGACAAATTAGGAAAAGGAATTAAGTGTAACTAACTTTCGTACCATCTATCTCCTTAGAAGAAAGGAGGAGAAAAGCCACAAAGATCACTGAGGTCTGACGTGCACAGCCGAAGCCCCACCCCTTTCAGTCCCATCTGTATATATGACAGGTGTACCACAAGCTTCTGAGGGATCTGAAGCTGTGAACCTCTGAAGACCTCTTTTTCCAGACATGACAAAAAGTTGACTGTTTGCCTTGGCATGACTGCTTATCATCCCTTGGACACCACTATCTATCTATCTATCTATCTATCTATCTATCTATCTATCTATCTATCTATCTATCTATCTATCTATCTATCTATCTATCTATCTATCTATCTATCTATCTATCTATCCTCTAACCTGCTGATGCCTAACCTGGCAACACTGGGCTCAAGGCCATGACCAACCACTTTCTTTCTTTCTTTCTTTCTTTCTTTCTTTCTTTCTTTCTTTCTTTCTTTCTTTCTTTCTTTCTTTCTTTCTTTCTTTCTTTCTTTCTTTCTTTCTTTCTTTCTTATGAGCTGTTGCTTGTACAGCGGTGCAGATAACTCAGGTTTTCTTGTAGCCTGATGTGTAGCACATTGGACTACAAACCATAAGGCTGTCAGTTCATTGTTCAAGCTGCCTGTGTTCCCTTGTACAAAAATAACTAATGTGTATACCAAGAAGAGGAAGAGTTTCACCATCAAATGATGCTCTATTCCATAAACGTTGTGTGTGTGTGTTTTGTGATCCTCCCTGCCATGTTTCCATCCGATATGACAATCATTTCTGAATTGTGACACTACAGCTTAAATGACGAGAAGGTGCTGTGTCGAAAGAGGATGGAGTTTAGTAACTTACAACCAAAGCAGACTGAAATCAATGGCACAGTTAAAGTCACAATTTCAAGTTGTGTGCCCCATAGCATAGGCAATGGTTCCTTTCAAACTTCTGTTAAAAAAGTGAGGCCATAAAAATGACTTGGATGACCTTCTTGTTATATTTTTCAGCACGTATTTAGGATACTGAAAGAGGTGTTGGTGCCTACCTTGTGGTCTGTGTGTGGATCCAGATTGATCTAGTGCCGTCTCTGTGTATCCTTCTCTCTCTTCACTATGTAGTGCTTTTCCTATCAGTCCAAACTGACATCTTAAATCAAAATGTCCACCTACATATCCTGATATAGTTCAAACTGCAAGTAGTCAGCACCCATTACAACAGCCATTCTCAAAGTTGTAGGAATAGGCTGACATTAGGTGGTGTAAAGTTCAACTGCCATCTAAAAGGTGAGCTCCCAACCAGCCCAATGGCATGCCTGCTACAAAGCATTTGGTTCGTAACATCTCATTAGTCTTCATTTTGATCACTCTCTCATACAAACACAGTCTCACTCGCCTGGGAGCCTGTGGTGCTGTTCAACACTACTACTCAAAAGCAGGTTTACTTTCTGTCCTGCTCTCCCATTATTGCACTTCAAGGAAGTTGTTTCACCAAAAAGAGGGCTGCTCCCCCTGACAGGTTTCTCCAACTATGCCATCACTTGCTGCAAGAAGGCTGCTACATGTATAAAGTTATTAAAGCCTGCAGCGCCATCCCCCTATCTAAATGCCATGTCACTCACGATTACTTTCCATCATTATAAGCACTGGATTTTTGTCATCATTTCATGCCGAAAAGCATTTCATGCTGACTTTTTCCATCTGCTTTTCTTGATGAAACGGTGTTTGCTTTTTGAATTTTCTGGCCAGTGAAATGCCACATCATACTTTACGATTTTCTAAGTCCGCTTAATCCTGATCAGTGTTGCAGGGAGCCAGAGTCTCTCCGAGCAAGCACAGGGTGCAATGCAGAGTGAATGGAAGGTAGGAACGTCACATGCACTACACCACCTGCCCACCAATTTAGCATTGTCAATCCACTTCACCTGCCTGTCTGTGGACTGTGGGAGAAAATCACACAAACATAGGCATGCTGGGAGGACCTGGGACATGAACCCTGGTCTCCTAACTCTGAGGTAGCAGCACAGTCACTGTGTCACCATGCTGGCTGCCATTGGAAATAGTTCAGCTAAAGATAATGAAGTATAACTGATTTCCTATAACAGTATTTAAGTAAAGGTTTCATCTAAAGGCTTTTTTAGAGACCACTCTTCCCATTTCTTTATGCATATCCTGTACCTGCTTTATCCTAATCAATGGGTTGCCAATCCTGTCAAGAAGCAATGTTGAAAACAGTGCCAGTCTGTAACAAGGCACACTCACCAATACAGGACTAAATAAGAGATGCCAGTGAGCCTAACTTACAGATGTTTGGGATGTGGATGGAAATCCAGAATACTCAAAATAAGGCCCATACAAACATTGGGAGAAAGTGCAGATTTCATATAAGCAGTACCCAGACCAGAACTGAAAGCCAGTGAGGCCAGAACTCTGGAGTTGTGAGGTTGCCCTAATAACCACTGCACCAATTGACCTCCTAAAAACAAATGTGACACCCAGTGACTGGGAAGGCCAATGAAGAACACTGAACTCATTGTCATGTTCAGGAAACCGGTTTGAGATGACTTTTGCTTTGTAACAAGGTGCATTATCTTGATGGAATTAGCCATTAGAAGATGGATAAATGGTGGCCATAAAACGATGCGCATATTCAGTAAAAACACTCAAATAAGTTGTGGCATTCAAGCGATGATTGATTGGTATTAACAGACCCAAAGCATGCCAAGAAAACATTTTCATTTACTGCACACCATTGCACTACCAGCAGCAGCCTGGACTGTTGATATAAGGGAGGTTGGCTGCATGGTTTCATGCTGTTGCAGAAATCAAGATTCATCCAACCACTCTTTAACTGCCCAGTTTTGGTTAACCAGTGCCCACTGCAGCCTCCTTTTTCTTTTCTTGGCTGACAGGAGTCAAACCCAATATGGTCTTCTGCTGTTGTAGTACATCTGCCTCCAGGTTTGACATGCAGTGCATTCTGAGATGCTCTTCCGCTCATCACCGTTGCACACAGTCGTTATCTAAGTTACCGTAACGGCCTTTCTGTCAGATTGAACCAGTCTGGCCATTTTCCTGTGACCTCTCTCATCAACAAAGGCATTTTTATCCACGTATCTACTGCTCACAGGACATTTCTTGTTTTTCACACCATTCTAATTAAACAATACAGACTGCTATGTGTAAAAATTCCAGGAGATCAGCAGTTACAGAAATACTCAAACCATAGGCAGGTACACAGTTGTTTCTATTAATTTCCTGAAAGAGTTTAAGATGCAGAATCAACAGTACACATTTTCCTACATGTTTTTTCTTTTCTTACTTATAGTACTTGATTTTAATTGCTAATTTTTCACAATTCACCTACTGTATTTCTGTTCATTTTCTTTACTAGTTGTACTTTATAAAATTTGTTGTAGAATTTGTTTATTTGGGTTTCTCCCTTTAGTAAATTCTATGCTGTGTTGTATTTGTGTTTAGTGTAATGTTAAGAGGGCCTAATAGCTGATGGACACAACTCATTTTGTTGTGAAATTGCAGGCCCGTCTTGTTTATTAATATAAATGTATATTGCCATATGTTAATTGAATCACATTAAGAGGTAGTTTTCAGTGTGTCTGACTTGTGTGTTCTTCCAGCTGCTCCACCGTATAGTCGAATATATCTTGGGTTGGACAACATCTTGAGGTTCCGGGTAATTACTTCCTTTTTTGCTAGGGATCGATGACAAGGTTGGGAAGGTGAAAAATGTCCACAGCACTTTTCTTAAAATGCTTACTGACACATGAAAATATATTGTTAGGGCATATAATGGCTGGATCAATCCTAATTTCAATAGACTTGCACATTTCTGTTGAATCAACATTTTGAATGATGGCTTCACTGACTATAAGAAAGGACATTGAAAAGCTGCTAACATTGTGCGTCTTTTACAAAATATAAATTGCACTGGTTTTACTTAAATTACACAAACAATGTAATTTAATGTTTCATAAAATTTCCAAATTAGTTTAATTCAATTCAAGGTCTGTAGTCTATCTGGACAGTATAAAGCAAACCGTACGAATCACGCGCGGGCAAGGAATGCATCCATCACACTGGCCACTGACACTTAACACACACATTTAGGAGGAATTCTGTATCCATGTGTATACGAGGAGAACATGAAACCCTACACGTCATCCCAGTGCTGAAACCATGGGAAAACACTGGCATCCTAAATTTAATATTACAGTAACATTTTCTTATATGACTTTTCTATTCTAGTTAAAATTAAGTCATACTGTATTTAATACATTAGGTCTAATTCATCTATACCTGTTATGTCTGTATTCACCTCCGTGGTCTTGAACTAATTTACGTGGTTTTTAATAATAATGAATGCACAAAAGGATAGATGATAGGCAGATTGATTCATATATATTTATTCATTCATTTTGTAAATCTTCCCTGTACCCATCCATTTGTTTTTAGCGTCTTAATCCAACATTGGTTTGTGAGTGGGTTGGAGGTTATTCTTGCAGCATTGGATGCAAGGTAGGAACATCACATGCACTACACTTGTTGTTAATCTATGAGTCCAATATGAAGTATTAAATCAAAGTATCCGCTCACTTATCCACTTATCCAGTATAGTAGTGCAAGAAACCTCAGCGTACAGTAACAGCCCTTCTCAAAGTTGTAGGAATACGATGACCTTAGGTGATGTAAAGTACAACCATGATCTAAAAAAATTGAGCTTCTAGCAAACCCAATGATAGGGACAGCATGCCTGCCAAAAGCATTTGGTCAGCATCTTCACTATTCCCTCCAGATCTAAGCTGGAATACCTAAGAAAAACCCAGCATGGTCCTTTCGGCCACAGATCAATGCCTAGAGTTAAAGATTTATATGAAGTGGAAGCTTACTCAGCACGTATTCCATCTGTCTACAATGTATTCAGAAAGTATTCAGACCCCTTCCCTTTATTTATATTTTGCTGTGTTGCAGATTTTACTAAAATTATTTAAAGTAATTTTTTTCCCCACATCAAGCAACAATTAATATCCCGGAATGACAAAGTGAAGTCAGGATTTTAGAAATTTTTGTACATTGATTAAAACAAACGACAAGCTTTGCACACATGGAATTGGGGATTTTCGGCTGTTTTTCTCTATTTATCCTCTCAGGGTCTGTCAGGTTGGATATAGGCCATCAGTGAACAGCTGTTTTCAGGTCTGTTTAGAGATGTTCATTTAGGCTCAAGGACATTCACAGAGTTGTCCCTAAGCTACTCTTGTGTTGTCTTGGTTTTGCGCTGATGGTCATTGTCTTTAGCCCAATCTGAGGTTGATCCAGAGCACTCGGAAATGGGTTTTCACGAAGTATTTCTCTGTACTTTGCACCACTCAGTTTTCCCTCAGCCCTGTCTAATCTCTCAATTCCTACTAATGAAGAGCAACCCCACAGCAAGATGCTGTCACCATCATGCTTCACCGTTGGAATGGTGATTGCACAGGTGATGAGCGGAACCTGATTTCTTCCACACATGACACTAATCTTGCTTTCATCAGACCAGGGAATGTTATTTCTCACAGTCTGAGATATCTTTAGGTGCCTTTTTGCAAACTCCAAACAGGGTTCCAGATATCGTTTAAAGAGGGGAGGCTTCTATCTAGCCAATAGGTGATAAAGTATAGGTTAGTGAGGTATAGCAGTTACGGTTATCCTCCAGGATGTTTCTCTCATCTCCACACAGGTTCTCTGGAGCTCAGCCAAAGTGACCCTCATGATCTTGCTCTTACCATGGCCCTTTTACCTCAAAACCTCAGTTTGGCTGGCTATCCAGCTCTAGGAAGAGTCAGGGTTGTTCTAAACTATTTCCATTTAAGAATTATAAAGACGATTGAACTTATGGGAACTCGGTGATGCAGGAAGTTTATTGTGGCCAGATCTATGCTTCGACACAATCCTGTCTCTATGCTCTGCAGGTGATTCCTTTGAGCTCATGGCTTGATTTCTGCTCTGATACACACTGCCAACTGAGACCTTCTATAGAGAGGTGTGTGCCTTCCCTAATCACGTCCAATCTATTAAATTGATCACAGATGGACTCCAAACAAGGTGCTGAAACATATTAATGATGATCAATAGAAGGAGCTTCATTTTAAGTTGTATGGCAAAGGATGTGAATACTTGAGTCAATGTGACATATTTAACTTTATTTTTAAAAAATGTAAACAAATTCTAAAATCCTGTCATTGTGCTTTGTCATTTTAGGGTTTTGGGTGGTACTTCTTGAGGGAATCATGAATGTAAATGAATTTGCAACATAACAAAATATGAAAAAAGTGAAAGGGATCTGAAAAGATTCTGAATCCACCCTATCTATCTATCTTTTGTGAAATGATCAGACTCGACACACTTAAAAAGGTTTGGGGCAGCCACCCGTATAATATCCCTGGCTGCAATGGGTTTGAAAATCAGCTCTGATGTGCATTTGATGGAGTCCAAACAAGAACTCAATCACTGTTGTAAAGATGTGCGGGTTTAAGTGCCAAGACTGGAAATGATGTGCTTCTGGGCACCAGAACCAGAAGTGACATGCTTCTGGGTGCTGGAAATGGAAGTGATGGTTTCAAGGATGAATGAGACAGGTTTTACCGTGTTTTGTCTGCAAAGATAACAGAAGAAGGTTTAGTGCACCCCACCACTCCATGGAATTGCCCTCACTTGGTCCATACAGCTTCCTCCTTCTTGCACTTGTGTGACACTATCTATCTATCTATCTATCTATCTATCTATCTATCTATCTATCTATCTATCTATCTATCTATCTATCTATCTATCTATCTATCTATCTATCTTATCTTATCTAAGTGTAATAATTACAAGACCTTTAAAATACTAAACATGGCCATATTGAAAGTCTCAGAACTGAATGGACACCATCCTGAACTAAATGAACAATGATACACTATTTTGCTTACATTGAAAAACACGCTCTTGTTTACTATGGTATTTGTTGGATATGGTGGTGATAGAGGATTTGCTTGAGAAGGATAAAACCGTTCTGACATATTTCATGCCTACAGCTGCATGATTTCAAACACACATATGCAAACACTGGTGCTGACTTGCAGCATTGATGGGTGGCTGGCTGTCTGTCATTTGGTCTACTTATTTTATAACCTTAGCAAGTTTGGTTTATCTGATAGGGTGCAATAAAGCCCCTATTTGTCCTAATCTATTTGAACTTTACAGCATAATGAATCACAGCTCTGAAGCACCATAATTTTTGAAAACCTTTTAAAGGGGTAATATATTTCAGTGAGTCATTCCCTTTCATGATCATCTGACTGAAATGTCTAAACAGTGTACATGCTGCACAGGCTCAGCTGAACAAGCTATAAAAATATATGTGTCAAGTTTGACCTTTGGCCTACGACCTTTCTTTTGTATACACTTTCATTAGGGGATATCTCAGGCTATAAGCTTACTTGAGCTCACTCAGTTGAGACTGCCTTGTGTTAGTGTTAATTGAAGCAAAGGTTCATCTGGGGACTCTGTCCCAGTTGGTTTCCTCGCTTCATTCTGTACATAATGAGTGGCCTCGGGAAAAGAATATTTTCAGTGTTGTTCCTGTAAAACCCACAGTGGAAGAAATCGCCCTCCAACTGGAAAACTGTAAATAAAATCCTGCGGGATGAACCTAAGTAAACTTGCCTGTAAGGAAAATTAAAAAATATATATATAACAGAAACAAACAAAAGTAAAATGCAAACAGAATCCTTTAGCTGGTTATGATTTTTTTATTGTACTATTTTGTTTCATTATTTATATTATTGTGAATTATGTCATTTTGTTGTATTATGAGGATGAACAGTACATCCATCCAGCCATCCATGCATTTTCCAACCCACTGAATCCGAACACAGGGTCATGGGGGTCTGCTGGAGCTAATCCCAGCCAACACAGGGCACAAGGCAGGAACCAATCCAATTCACTGAAACTGATTTGAAGTGAGACCGGAATGCCAGGTGACAAGAAGCATTACAGAAAAGAGGTTGGGGTCTTCAAAGCCCTAACTGTATTCTGTGCACATGGTGTTACTGCCGCTACTACTATTATTAATACTACTAACAATAAAGGGAAGTCTGACTAGAACAAAATTTATTGTCCTTCCAGTAAAATGGAAAGGCCACTAGGTGCAGTTAGTTCTGTACTTAAAGAAAGTGCCCAAGAAGTAAATATTCCAGGGACACAGAAATGGCAGAATGATGAAAAAGGTGAATTTAATTTAAAGGAATGCTCCACCCAAAATTATATGTGTTTTAAATATTACTTACCACATGAAGTTTGTAGTGTTGGCTGAAATCTCATGTTTTTGTGGAGAAAGGGTATAAGAAAGCTTCCGATATAATGAACTAATGTTACAATGTGTTGTGCTGGACAACAACAAACAATATCAAAAACGTTCATAAAAATCTCACGTCACACACATCAGGTCAAGACAGGACAGGTTGGGGAGCATGCACTGATACAGCATGTTGCTGCACCCACCACACGACTAAACAACTTGGGATCCTGGTTGGCAACCCCCCAGGAAGACACATGGTCCAGTTTCACCCTCCGGGAAATGACCCTCTATATGCCGCAGCCAGGTTTTATATAGGTGTCCCCTTGGCCTGGTCCAGCCACTCGAGTCCTCAACAATGGGGATCCTGTGAGCCTGATCACTCTCGGGAAATCACACCACATGGCCGTATTACCATAAGTGATGCTCCCTCACATTGCAGGTAATGTGCCTCATTTGGGACTCTGTAAGAAAAAGTCAAACCAGCGGTACCCAAGGATTCTCTGAAGAGACACAGTACCACAGGAGTCCAGTCTTCATCTCAGGTCACTGGATAGCGTCCATGTCTTGCAACCATATAGCAAAATAGGAAGCACCAGGACTATAAAGCCTTGGACCCACACACCCCTTTCCAGTGACTTCATGACCCTCCATGCTCTCCCAATCTGTCTACTGACTTCACATGAAGAGTCACCAGGGACATTAATGTCACTGCTGAGGTGAGTAAACCTCTCGATGAGGTCGACACTCTCTCCGCAGATAGACACGCTGCCGATGGCTGTTCCCAAGAGGTCATTAAAGGCCTGGATCTTGGTTTTTATTCAGGACACTCACAAGCCCAGACACTCAGACTCCTCACTCAGTCTCTCAGAGTCACACACATCACATAATGTAAACGTCAAGTCATTCCAATCATTTGCTCTCAACCTGCAAAACGCTATTTTTTTTTTGCAAAATAATTTTTTGACACTATGTTATACAGATTTCTATTACAGTAAATACTCATATGTGGTAGTCTCAGTATTAATTCAATATTTCACCACAGATATCCTCATTGCACCGTCAGTCCTAAACTGCCTGTTAGAATTGTGGCTTGTGTGATGTTTATTCCCTGATTCATTAAGCTCACCAGGGCACATTAACTACTTTAGATCAATTAAATACCTTAAAGGCATCTGAGACCATTTAAACCAATTGAAGTCATACTATCACAATTTAAACCAGATTAAAATATCCTGTAACATACGTCTGTTTAAAATAGTGCCACCAAGATGGTTACAGTTATGACCTAGCCATGTCCCAAGTACAAAAGTCCCAAAAATACTCACTAGAAGGGGAAATACCATCAAAGCAAAGCTAGTCACACAAAGGGCAACATGGACTGTTTGTAAATAAAATATTTATTTTCAGAATATGACCTGTTAAGTAATGAAGCTCTGAAGAACACAAAGCGCACTGCAAGGGAATGCCTGAAAAGACAAAGGCAATTCAAGGCAAACAAGTCCCAATCACAAATTCAGCAAATGAAGTAAAAAACAGAGAATAAGTTAAAAAATCCAGCTATTCACAAAATAATTCAAAAGCAGCATACACAGGAGAACTTACCATCATCACCACTACTATGAGCACATTCAATGAACCGCAAGGGACTGTAGGTTTTCGGATTCATGGCAGTTCCTTAACAGTGATGGACATTTGTCCGCGCCTCTTAGGGAATCACCCACAACACACATGGAACATAACAGAAAACACATTGACATAAAGGAACTAAATAATCAGTTAACATAGACTATGACTACAATAAACATAACAGCATTTGAACCCCTGCAGGGGGTGAACCCTGGCTAAAATTTGACAGTTACTGTACATCACTTACTGTTTTTGAAGGACATTTGTCTACCTGGTCTTGAAGAATTAAAGCAAATTCTGAAACACATCGGCCGAAGAAGACTCAACTGAATGTTAATGAGTAGACTCTTTTTCAGATTCACTTCCCTGATAATGTGTAGCTTCAAATGTTTAAATAATATACTTGTAATAATAATTGCTCTGTTATAACCACCAAATACAATGACAAGCCTGATGGTTCAATATTGGTAGCAAGAGCGCTTAAAGGTATTGTTTGTTTTGTTGGTTCTGTGACAAATGTGTTTCAGTTGCTTGTTTTAAATGTACTCTGCTGTTTCTTTTAATTGTTAATACTGCAGCGTGTTTTTTTAATGATATGGAAAGTAATATATTCACCTTATTAAAATAATATTGAGCCTGATATAATATAAAATATACTATATGAAAATCCTTCTCTCAGTTAACTAGAACATTCTTAATTAAATAAAAGAATCCTATCTCTTTCACCTTCAGAATTATCCTTCGAGATGTTTACACTTAAAAGGTTCTTTCTCAGCTCTGGTAATAATTTTTGTATTATCTGAATACAACTAGCACTGCCTGAAATAATTTAGCATTAATTTTTAATTTCAAACTGAATCTGTGTGTAAATATTACAAAAAAAAAAATCAGTGTATTTCTGTGTAGCTAACCTGACGTTATGATGTTATGATTGTTGGATTTTGGATGGCTGCGTCTGTTTAGTTTTTGAGGTTTGGATGCTGTCAGGGAGTTTCAATATGATGTGTGTGTGTGTGTGTGTGTGAGAATTACATGTATAATGTGAATTAAATAATAGAAAACTGTCAATTGTGAATTTCTCATAAAGAGTATGAAGGCAACATAAATGTGATTTTTCAAAGTACAATGAATACAAAAAGTCATTTTGATCCCTGTCTCATCAATTATTTAACTGAAGTAATAACATGATGCTGGAGTTAATTGTGCCTATAAAAAGAAAATAGTAAGATATGTTTAAAAGGATCATGATTGACTAACTCAATTTGGTATTTTTGTAGAATGTTATATTTTAATTAATTACCAATATGCTGATAAGATGTAATATCTCTTTAATCTTCAGTTGCAAATGAGGATGTCTGCTTTGCTCACTATTTGATCCCTGATCAAAAATAAATCAATAAAATACCCAGAAGTATTCAAGCAAAGGGAAGATTTTGTTTGCTTTTTAAATATATAAGTTAGCTTTCAATCAAGGCCTCTTTGATCATTTTTTAGTTATTAACAGGTGTTCTAATTTGTTTAGTCAGACATAAGTATTCCTCCTCAATTAAATAGTTAAGTGGGGCCTGCTGCTCAGAGGTCACACAATATATCTAACAGGAATGGCACACATAAATAAATCACAGTGACTGACACAGACTGATTGGCATTCATGCTTGAGCATCTTTCTATTTTCTTCATGGCTGGTGAGGGTAGAGAGAGTATCTCAAAATGAATGGGCTTCATCCATTAGGGGTGACAGATTTGTATGTGGCGGTAAATGTCTGACCTTACTGGAGCTCTCTCATCCTTTACACTGCTAAGACCAGTGAGAGGCTCAACACTAGGCTTAACTTCTACTTCCTGCCTGCCATCCCACATGGTACCTCACGTAAATTAATAAAATGCTTAGATTTCATTTGCTGTGTCAAGTTTTATTCCCTGTGATGAGAGCTGCTGTCTAGGGCATTTCAAACCCAGGTACTGGAGGCCTGCAGTGGGTGCAGGTTTTCATTCCGGTCACTTTCTTAATTAATAGCAATTACTTCACCCACAATCACAGATTTCTTTTGTCTTAACTTTAATTAACTTGTTTTTTTTTAGTTTTAGACCCCCTCCTTGTTTCTTTTGTTTTTTTTCTTCTTAACTGGCAGCCAAAAAATAATGAGATGCAAACTGAGGCAAAAAATGGCCAGGGCTGTCAAACAGAAGTCTGGTTTCTTTTTTGCTCCCATCAGTTTCTTATTTACCTGTTAATGACAACACATATTTACTTCTATAGTTTTTTAGTGCTCTCATTCCACTAAACCAGAAGGTCCAAACCTGTCAAGTTTCTTTTTCCTCAGATCTCTGTGCAAGTATTTTGTGAACCAAAACAGATCAATATTTCTCAGACCTTCCCTTTATTCTTTTCATTGAGTCAGACGTTATGTGATGTACACAGTTATAAACAGAATCTAGTTAGTCTGTGGTCTTATTTTGCATCTCATTATTGTTTGGCTGCTGATTAAAGAAAAATGAAAGAATAAAAATGCAAGTCAACTAAACTCAAGACAACACAGTATGTGCCATTAGAGTTAGTACCGTATATACTTGCGTTTAAGTTCTCCCACATATAAGTCGAGGCTTCATTTTACTGTATAATTTCCGGTATTTTCTTGTGAATTTCCCATTGGGATTAATAAAGTATCTATCTATCTATCTATCTATCTATCTATCTATCTATCTATCTATCTATCTATCTATCTATCTATCTATCTATCTATTTTATAATGTCAGTCATATAAGTCAAATGCGGAAAACTCATTCTATTGGTCCAAGAGATTATGATATGCTAACGGCCACCTGAGAGAGTAACCATGGAGCACACTGCCTTTTTTTCTATGTATTGTGCCTACGTGACCACACAGTAATACTCAAACTATTCTGAAGCAACGTTTGCACTGTTTTGTGTTCTTTTTGTATCTCACACTCATATACACCTTTATCGTAAGAGCATCCCTTATCTACGATGGAGCATTCAATGCAGAAGAAAATATGAAGCTGATTTTAAATTAAAAGTCGTTGAAGTGGCGAAATAAATTGGTAACTGCGCTGTGGCAACGACATTCAATGTGTCTGAGAAACTGATGTGAGATTGGAGGAGGCAAGAAGATGTAAAAAAAAAAATTAACTGTCGTATTTTTGAACAAACATATAAGTTGGGGTCTGATTTTATGATCGATTTTTTTGGATTTCAAGACCTGACTTATACTCAAGTATATATGGTAATTAGTAATTAAGGGTGGAAGTGACTGAAAAGAAAACTTGGCAGCCTACATGATCCGAGTTTGTCACCCGTGATTTAGATTTTTTTATATTTCAAAATTAGTCATTTAGCCCATTACAATAACGGGCGCTAGAACAGTAGTGCGTAAACATTAGTAGGAACAGTCTATATTAAGTGGCAAGGGACTTTGACCTCATTCTTTTTGTTGGTCGTATTTTTCTTTCTTTCAGCCTTTCTTTTGTTGATGTTTAGTTGCTGAGCTGACCGTTCTTCATGGGCTGCCGTCGTGTATTGTGTGTCTAATTTTCTGTGACAGTAATACTGTCTTGTACGTCCGCTGGCTTGAACGTCCGTAATATACCTTTAATTTTCTCTGGTGGTAATACAGGCGTGCACGTCGGTAATATGCCTTTAATCTCCTCTGACAGTAATACTGGCTTGTATGTGGCTGTAATATGCGTCACTGTATTGTGTAACTTTAATTTCCTCTCGCAGTAATACTGGTTTGTATTTCCGTAAAACGCCTGTAACTTTCTCTGACAGTAATATCGCGCATCGCACCTTGCCCCGCGCATGCGCACTTCACCAGAAGACACACACACACGGACACCTGGACGCACACAGGGATTTTATTAAAGAGGATTCCTCCATTGTTAAGATACAACAGCCATAGTTATTATGGGGATATTTCAAAATTCTTAAAATATAGAATCAGAAATGATGATCTGTCTGTCCTTTTACTTTGCTGCTTAATTCATTATGAGGCAAAAAGCAGAATCAGAATCACTTTTATTCACCAGTACTTAATGTACAGGAATTTGACTTGGTAGATTTGGAGCTGCTTATAATGGAACATAACATCACATACAAATAACACAAATAGCATAAGTTAAAATGAAAAACTTGAGTGAAAAGTGATTTGAGTCAAGCCCAGCAATATTGTGTGCCAGCAATATTGTGTGCCAGGCGGGAAGAAGTCCTGGACAGAGCATATAAAAAGCAGAAAAACCAGAAAAGGATGAATACTGTCCAAGATTTTCTCATTATTAAATAACCAGGTGAAGCTCTGGGTAATCTGAATGTTCCTTTATTTATATCAAGGGAGCCCAGCACAGTTACCTTAAGCAGGCCTCAGGCTGAACAGAGAACACTATTGAAGACATGAGCTTTTGTAATTCTTGGACATCCTATGGCACTTGGGTTGACCAGTATATAACTTTTAATTAAGGGCAGTTCTTCTGTTATATCGGCCTGTCTAACAAGTATATAACTTTTAATTAAGGGAAGTTCTTTTGTTATATCAGTATGTCCTGCTGAATGACCATTGTTCATTGAAGAGCATTCATTTTATCTTACTGTAAAACTTTGTTAATGTAAAACAATTCTCCTTTAGTACCCACACAAGGAATCTGGTGATTTCTGTCACAAGCCATTACATAAATAAAACTGAGATTTTAGAAGGAATGTGTTGTAGGCCAATATTTGCAGAATGAAATATATGAGTCATATTTTATTAAAAAAAAAGTATATGCTGACAAGAGGAGAACAGTCCGAACTGTCGGTGCCCTATTCTAAAACATATGGTCCTGCAGCTTTTGTACTGCCCAGAATTAACCATATCCATTAGTTTATCCATTTTGTATTCTATACTAGCAACACTGGGACATACTATCTTACACAACGGGCCAGTTTGGACTCACTAATTAACTTACCATAGTTATTTTCTGGATGTAAAAAATAAAGTCTATTTTTTTATTTCACTGATACAGAGAAAAACTGCAAACTCCACTCAGACACTGACTGGCTAGGAGTCGATATAATATTCCTGGAGCCATTGAGCTTCCCAGAATGAAGACGGTGCGTTTATTGATTAATTACTGAGAGGACTGAAAGGCATAAAGTATGATATACACTCGAGATCTTTTGTTTCAGCCGTTCAGCCTGTGAGGTTTCCCTGTATTCTGTAAATCTTTTTTCTTACACCAGCTGGTGTCAAGAAACTTTTTGTAATTCACTACCAAAATGGTATTATAATGATGCTGAAGGAAGAGGATACTGGCTTTCTTTGTTTTCCTTTGGCAACAATTATTTTTCTGCTGTGTGGATTTTCTGCTGACTCTGTGAACATACATACAGCATCTGGGGGTAGATAAATAAACCAATATGGATGTTTTCAAGTTATTCATGAAATGTCCCTTGTGCCGCTGTCTTTACCGTAATCCTTATACAGTATGTTTAATCCTTGTAACTTTATTTTAAATAGTGTTCCCCCAATAATGGGGGCCATTTTTCAAGCACACTGCTTGATATGACTTGATTCACAACATCCAAGGCTCAAACCTGCCAAACTGTTGCGTCTCCATCTCTTCAGTGGGTTGTACAAAAACTGAACTAAAGACATTTTGCTTCACCTCAGAAGAATTTTCATTCTTTTGATTTGTGGATCCTGTAACTAGAGCCATAGTTAAGCAAGTTACTTAAACTTTCTTGGAACAACCAGCAGACATGACCCTTTTGGCTATAGGATGCTGAATAGAGTCATCTCAGGCAGGGCCAACACCTATCTTATCTATGTCCTTCAAATTACCTATAAGAAAGATGGGGGATTTGTAGGGAAGGTGGAAACGGGGTCATGGAAATCTATAGGATGAATGACTAGTTGAGTTTGGGCATTGACTGTGGCTTCACTTCATCTCTTGCAAGCTACTTACGCTGAAACCTATCATAATGTTATAATTATAAGGCCACTTTGCAGCATCTTACATTAACAGTATAACATACAAAGTTTTGTGTACTTTTTTAGGTTCCAGGCAAGAATGAGAAACCTTGCACAATGCGCTTGTCTTTTTCACCAAATACCACATGAGCCTCTAATCTTGATACCTCTTAAAACTAGAATCCCACGAAAAAACTCGTAATTCCGGGCCATCTTAAATTCTGTTGCACCTTTCCATTAGTGTCTTTTGTTTTGCAAATGTGTCAATCAGCCTGCTATCCCACCGCCCTCACCGCCAGAAGCTCATCTCAGGCAAAAAGTTCTCCCAGCTCAAGTCTGTTTACCTATGTGTGAGTTGCCTGGAGTTGTATAGGGTAAATAATATATTGTTATGTGAAATACATAGATTTCATGTGTGTTCCGTGTCTACAACGAACTATGCAAATGTAGGATGACAGGAAATATGAGGCAAGAAACGTTGAACACATACTTGAAATAAAAACTTTTTTCGTGTTATAGTACTAATTGCAAAATTTTGACACGAAGTGTATAATGTGTCATGACTGAAGTCCAAATGTCAAATAAACACTTTCACAAAAGGTACACATGCACGTATAACTTACTTTGAATCTTTTCATTTTTAACTTCTGTGATCTACAGAAGCAAACTGCTAAGACTTCTCGTGTGATGTACAATGGACAGTGTGCTGTTTGAATTCTTGGTTTAGCCTTCCCATCATTACATATTTTGATCTTAGTGAGATCTAAGGCACGGTTCTCTCTTTAGTTGACTCTGTCTTCAGCTGCTCCTTTTATCTGCGCAAATGTCCTTGTTTGCTAAATATCCTCTAAAAATCCATTCTTCTTTTTTTTCTCTTGAGCTTCATCTCTGGAATTATTGCTTTATCATGTTCTTCATCAGGCCATTCCCTCTTTCTTACCAAACACAGTATCTCTTCACTTGTTTCTCTTTCTCTCCAAAACTTACTTTCATCATTTTTTATTCAACCTGTATTTCTGATGGATCTGAGATCTTTATGTTTCCATTTACATTATCCACTACTCACCCCCACAAAAAATTGAAAAAGAAAAGAAGGATAAAGTTATGTACAAATAAGACTGAGAGGACATTTCTGTCTGACTGGATTTGGTAGAAGCATAGCATATTTCTTTTAAGAGATGGCACAGAGTAGTCCGTAAATTAGCAGGGATCTGAGATCTCCTGGTATATTGCAGAGCTCACAATAATCTTTGGGTAGGTACTTCAAAGTGTTCTCAGCAATCAGAATATAAAACACTATCCTGATAGTTTTAATCAAAACATTGAGTTAGTAGTATTTTTTTTCATTCTGATTGGTTATGTAGCTATTCCAGTTCTAGTTCTGATCGCTTGTTCTAAATTGTCATTCTAATGTATTAAGGCTTCCCAAGTTCCAAAATTCTCCAACATCTTCTAACTTGCTTCTTTCAACAGTAATATTCAGTTTTTCTTTTTGATACTGTTGTTGCTTTAATTGTGTTCAGATTTATTTTCATCCCCAAATTTCAGGCTGCTTCATTTAGCTTGCTGACTAGAGCTTGTAGTCAGTATTAGCAAGTGCCGCCTTGTCGTTTCCTCTACTGCCCAATCTCGCTACGTGTCTCAGCACCTTACCTTTATAGACTTTATATTCAACACCCAGAAGACCTGCCAGTGCATCTAAAAGAGATTCTTGCAATATTACAGATGTAGCATGGGAGTTGGAATCCAAGGAAAGAAATCATTTAAATAAAGAAAATAATTTAGAGGACGGAATTAGAAATGCAGCATTACAAAATCTTTACTGAATCCTATGATAACTAAATTGCATCTCCTTGAATCTGTCAGAGAACATTATTTATAGTTAAAATTTTAGTTCTATATTGTGAGCTGGCAGTCGGTACAAGTAATGTATTTTATTTTTTTATTCCTTAGAGACCAGGGTTGGTTTTTTTCTGACTTTCTTCTTAAATCAATATCAAATTTCTGAACGTAACTAACATTTGCTTTCTGGTCAGCCCATGCACTTTAGGTTTCTTTGCATTGCACTGCTGTCTAAATCCATCATGACCATATCTTGTATTAAAGCAGTCTCCCATAAAAGAAGAAATAGTGATTATGCATATTTTTTCCACCCAGAATGCTATCCACTGAGTGTGCTTTACTCAAGGCTATTTCTCTGGAGCACTGTGGTGTATGCCTGAGGTTAGGATCACCAAGTGCTAACTCGATTCAAGGGCCGCCTGCTTGATTCTCTAAACAAAATTTTGCAATATTGATGTGCAGGGCTTCTAAATATATTTGTTTATTTCTTGTTGTTTCACTGAGGGTACAATCACTTGTTGTCTGATGCTTGAACAAGGCATTTTTTTAACCTCTGAATAGGCAAAGAAAAAAACTTTGACTTTGGCAAATACTGTATACAACAAAAAATGTTTTTAATTAATAAAAATAGGTGAAATATTAGTGAAAAGGCTTAAACTGAATACATTCACTGAAGATAGACAAAACTGGCTGAGGAAATGAATGGATGATTGGAGGAAATATTAATGATAATGGCTAACATAGAATAGAAGGTTGAATAGAATGATATCAATAACACCAACAACAGTTGTTTAATTAATTAGAAGCTGATGTCCCATTCAGACAGTGACAACGACTCCTCATGAGCTCTAAAAATGCATGGAGATTGTTGCAAAACAGAAATGATTTTGCAGAGATCCTTCTACCCATTCATTTGATTGGAATATGCAGAAAGAAGAGATACACTAAGTGTTGTGAATAGGTGCAAACCAAATAGCAAAAAGGGAAAAGGGCTTTTGAGAGCCTTACAAACCAGGCCAGGACCCTCACTGGCCTTTCTAGAGATAGGCCTCTGCCCAGGCACCCTGACCCTAAATTCTCCAGACAGGTTTGTTCCTGCAGAGGCTGAAAATGTGTAGCTGACCTTAAAAGTTCAAAACTATTTTAAATGTTCCGTAATGCCCCAAAAAATGCCTCTGTAGGAAAGGGAATCCTCAAACCTCTGGCTAGAGAAAGACAAGTTAAGCAAGGACTCTTTATAAATAAAGGACTTTATTTGAATAAGCAAAAGAGAAGCACAAAAATGCTAGAAAGGCAATGGCCTTCCAATAGGGCACAGGGTTTGTCAAAAAGGCAACAGCACAAAATTCCCCCCCACCCCCCCACCCCCACCCCATGGGAAGGGCTGAATCGGGCTCTGGTTACACGGGCCAAGATTGATGGCTGTCTATGCCTGTTGGTAGATGTCTCTCTGTGCTGCGAGATCCTAGAAGAATAAGCCGGAGAGGCGTCAGTTTTAAAAGGGAGCCACCGGGGATGAGATTTTTAAAGAAGACTCTTACATTTTTTTAACCTCGTTTTTATTGGATTATCTATTGATTTTAACCTCCACCACCACTTTGATGATTTTATGGATTATTTATTTATTAAATGTTTTTGAGCATTGCACTTTAGACACTTTTTGGGACACTTGTTTAGTGGATTGCTTTAATAAAAGCACTTGCGCTTTTCACGATCCCCTTGCTGGGTGTATTTTGTCCTTATCAGCTCTGCTCATCCAGTTACGTTATCAATGATGCCGGGTTCAAGCAGCTGTCTTTATTGAAGAGGGAGCAAGGAGCCGACCCGCACCATCACACCAGGTTGCTCCTGGGTCTCAAAGTGGATCCTTGATCGTTTCCTGTATTTTCATTTGGCTTGGATACTAATGGGCCCATCACCTCTTAAATGTGATTCCTATCTCACAAAGTGGACTTTGTAAAGTTCTAGCCTGTTTTGTAATGGAGATTTCCCATGAACTCCCTATAGCCGTACATCTCTCTCTTTAGAAAATTCACCAAGACAGATTGACCACCTCTGAATCATGAGGTGAACCTTTGGTAGTCCATAGAATGCAATTTACAACTTTGTCAGTGGATTCTCTTGCTACAGCAGCTGATGCCCGTTCTTAAATTCTAAACAAAAAAGGAAAAATCCTCTGAACAAAGCCCTTGAAATCATTCACTTCACAGCAAATGCCATGACATGTGTGTTTTAATAAACAACAGCTGCCTTAACTGGAAACATGAGCTTGCATTATTAATAGATAAACATGATCTCAAAAGGCTTTTGGTCTGTACCGGTGATTATAATTATGTACAGTATACTTCATAGGTGGAGGGTGAAGGTTTTATCTGCCTTTTGAAACTTCTTTTTTTTTTGGCTTAATTTTTTTTTTTTTTTGCTTGGTAGTTGTATTCTTAAATTTGCTGACTATCTCTGCTAATACCTCAGGGATAAAGTATAATAAAAAGGAAATATTTAACAAAACCTCAAGCATTGCTGGTGAGAGATCATCAGATTATCTAATCTGCTCTTAGGTTTTATTTGATTACAGAAAAGCACAACACATTTTATTTTGCTTCCTATATGAAGCATGAATCCTTGCTCAGAATTGAATATTACCTTTAATTTGAGATGTTTATCTATAGATTGATTTATTAGATGTGTTTTATTTTTGATGACTTGCACAAATCTAAATACAGTATATATAGCATTTGAGCACATGACAAGCAGGTAAAAAGTTAATATGCCTTCAGAAAGTATTCAGACCCCTTCTCTTTTTACCAATTTTGTTATGCTGCAGACCTATGTTAAAATCATTTAAATTAATTTTTCCCTCATCAAGCAACACTGAGCGCTCCGGAATGTCAAAGTGAAAAACAGATTTTAGGAACTCTTGCAAATTTATTATAAATAAAAATAAATTTTATGCTGAGACAAATAACCAGTACTTTTCTAAAGCCCCTTTCACAGTGATTCCACCCTGGAGTCTTCTTGGGTCTGACCTGACGAGTTTCACACACTTGGATTTGGGAATTTTCTGCCATTCCTCTCTGCCGATCCTCTCAAGTTCTGTCTGATTGGATATAGGCCATCAGTGAACAGCTTTTTTCATCCTAAGACATAATTAGTTGGCTCATGGACATTCACAGAGTTGTCCCTAAGCCACTTTTGTGTTGTCTTTGTTTTGTGCTTAGAGTCATTGTCCTGTTGAAAGGTGAACCTTCAGCCCAATCTGAAAAGTGAAAGTAAAATCTCTGAATTTTGGTCCATTTAACTTTTCCTCAACATTTTCTAGTCTCCTAGCTCCTACTGCTGAAAAACAACCTCACAGCATGATGCTACCACCACCATGCCGTGGGAATGGTACTGCAAAGTTGGAGGGCAGTGTCTTGTTTGTTCCAGGCATGATGCTAATCTTGATTTCATCAGACTGTAGAATCTTGTTTCTCACAGTCTAAGAGTCCTTTATGTGCCTTCGTGCAAACTCCAAGCGAGCTTTCATATGTTATCTGGCAGCTCTGCCATAAAACCCAGAATAGAGAAGTTTTGTAGAGGTGGTTGTTCTTTTAGAAGTTTCTCCCATCTCCAGATGGGTTCTCCGGAGCTTGGTCATCAGTAACCTTCAGGTTCTTGTTCTCCTTTCTTACCAATTCCCTTCTCCACTGATTATTCAGTTTGGCCAGGCAGTCTGCTCTAGGAAGACTACAACTCATTCCATTTCAGAGTTATGAAAGTCACAGTGCTCTTGGAAGCCTTCAAAGGCCCAAACTTTTTGTAGCCTTCAGCAGATCTGTGTCTCATCACAACCTTGTCTCTAAGCTCTGCAGGTGACTCTTCCACCTCACGGCTTAGTTTTTGCTTTGATACTCATTGTCAGCAGTGGGACCTTCTGTAAAGCATGTATACGGCTGGGCATCAGATTCAAGTTGATTGTGATTCACATTGCTCCAATTTGATTTGCAACTGATTTTTTCTTGATGGAATTAACGTGCACTGATACATTTGAAGTGGTGATTTTTTTTTTTGAAATTACTTAACCATGCTTAAAGAATATTAATATAATGTGACAAATTTCAGTAACACTACTTAAAGGGTGTCTGCTTTGTGACTTTATAACATTTGCATAAGCATGGAATGACATTTAAGAAGAAATACTTGATTAGTAATGAACAGTTCACATCAGTATTTAGGAGATGTGGAAAAAAATATTATTGCGTTTTCACAGCACTGCACTCATTCAAAATTCACCATAATTTAAATAACATGTATCTCCACATCAGAGTCCATGCATATATTGGGGATTCTCCTTGCTTTAATATAATGCAATGGCATCTACTTTAGAAAACATCTATATCATCTTGCGAATATTATAAAATAATCAATTATTGCTTCTTAAATAATAAATGTTATTCAATAACCTATTTGTGTATTATGAATCTCCATGTAGACACCCTTCAACTAAACTGTTAGCCAAATTTATTCCCCTATTGGACATTTAAAATAATTTTTTGAATTAGTCAAAATTAAAGATACAGAGGGGAGACTCTTATCTTTCTATTCAGTCTTTAGTTGCTCACTTGTAGATGTCATGTTAATTAGTATCAAAAATGTGTCCTCACAGTCCTCAGACAAAAAGCAAGCATTTTATAATGAGGATCTGGAGCTGATTCTTGTTGGCAGCGGCACTGAATTAATGGAACATCAAAGAAAAAGAACCGGCCATCGTAACTCATAATGCTGCTATTATGGAACTATTTCAAGTCGGCTGCTTTGAGCACACGCTCAGTTTTCTATCGTAGGCTGCTCTGAAAATTCCAACAATTGCCTGCTTGCTTAGCTGTGTGAGGCGTGTTGCAAACTTTTGCATAGTAGCAGTACAGTTAGCCACATGTTTAAAGAGAAGCAAAGTTTATTGGATTTGCCAACACACCAACTTGTGATTGATACAGTCATGCAGCAGAACAGTGCAATGGAAATGCTAGAAGGGTTTTGGGAACAACAGAGAGTCATCTGAGCAGTTCTGTATGTAGGCAGTGAGGTTGCGCCCAGTGTGACTGGCATGCAGTGCCCTTGTCTGCAACACATCCACCGCTGGTGCCCAGTCATTTTTAATGTGTGATTATCGCATAGGAATCTGATGCCCTGGATATTCAGCTGTCCACACATCTGATTTAAGTGTCAGAGATGCTGATCCCAGTTAAAGAGGACACACCATTTTATGTGAGATAGTAAAGTGCTTTTTCCATAGAAAGCCTTGACAGCTGCAGTAGCGCCATCTGCTGGATCAGATACCAAAAACTAAGATAAGCAAAAATCTACATATACTAATTGAGTAGAATCGAGATTCAGAAGATCTATCTTGAGACTTTGAAAACTGATATCAAATCATTTAAAAGAAAATAACAATTAATCGGAAAATCAATATTCTTACCTAGGCCTAGGTGTGTACCTTTCCTAATCCCGTCCAACCAATTTAACTGACCACAGGTGGACTCCAGACAAGGTGTAGAAACATCTCACCAATGATCAACAGAATGGATGCATATAAGCCAGATTTTGATGTATCATAGCAAGCAGTTTGAATACTTTTGTCAATGTGATGTTTCAGTTTTTTATCTTTAATAAATTATCAAAAAATCATAAAATCCTGTTTTTGCTTTGAGCTTGGTACAGAATCTTTCAATCAGATTTTCATAATGGAAGTCAGTACATAAGCAAAAGTAGAAATCATATTCTATTTATTTTCTTATTTTTCCTACTATTAAAGTTTTATTCTGTTGGCCTAGCTCTCTTTCTCAGGGGTGAGGGTTGATTTGTTTTGAACCTAGTTTTGTAAAAATTGACTTGCTTGAATTGAATGTTATTTGATTTTAATAAATTCAATACAATTAAAAAAGGTAGCAATACAAAATAACTGGATATTTAATTGTCAGTGTTTTCAATCTAGTAAAAAAAACGTGATTCTATTTAAAAATTATGCCCTCATTCAAAATACTGGTACTGCAAATTTACTGCATGTTACTACTCCGTTTTAATTTAATTGGCGAGTAATAAAATAATAAAGAGCATGCCGATGGTGTGAATTGAAATTATTAACGAGTCTTTAAGTTTTATGCTGATAGCTAAAACCTGCTGTGGGAGGGATAGGCGGCACTCTTGAATAATCCGTGTATCTAGAAATAGTATCATGAATCCAAGGTATAAAAAAGATTTGCATTGGGTGTGACAAGGATGGACAGGATAAGAAATGAGTACATTAGAGGGTCAGCTCAAGTTGGACTATTGGGAGACAAAGTCAGAGAGGCGAGATTGTGTTGGTTTGGACATGTGCAGAGGAGAGATGCTGGGTATATTGGGAGAAGGATGCTAAGGATAGAGCTGCCAGGGAAGAGGAAAAGAGGAAGACCTAAGAGAAGGTTTAGGATGTGATGAGAGAGGACATGCAGGTGATGGGTGTAACAGAACAAGATGCAGAGGACAGACAGATATTGAAGAAGATGATCCACTGTGGCAGCCCCTAATGGGAGCAGCCGAACAAAGAAGAAGTTAGCGACATGAAAAACAGAAAGGTATGTACAGTGTGAAGCACAAAGTAGTCACATAAATTTAACAGATTTAAAGTCATACTACTTCTTGACACAAGCAGCTAATCCCTTTGTGTCCCATATCTCTGATACCATCCCTCTGTCTTCTTCTTCTCGTCACCCTTTGACTGCTTAGTCTTTATCCTTCCTGGCTCAACACTTGCTGAAGGTCTGACTGAAGAAATCTTTTAGGACACAAAGGACTTTTTCCCAGGGTAATTTTCCCAGTCACTTCCATGGTCATGATTGCCCTCTGGAAGTCCAAGAACTTTTGTCTTAGGCTACATCCATACTGCTACACTTTCATTTTAAAAAGCAGATGTTAAGCCTCCGTTTTCACCTTTCATCCACACTACCCTGGCATTTTCAACCTCTGAAAATGGAGACTTTTAAAAATGCTTTCCAGAGCTGTATACATCTGAAAACACTGACTTAACTTTGTAATGTGGACAGGTAAAAACATTGACTTTTAAAAACACAGACTAATTGCTCTGTGATTTTTTAATGTGTATTATGTTGCCCTTTCCTGATTGGATCCTGTTCATTCCAATGTCTCATTCCCCTGAGTGGTCATCTTTCACAGAATAAAACCATATTCCAACATAGTGGACACAGAGAAGTTGTTTTCCATGGCTCTTGTGTGTTGTGTTGCATACATGAAACAGTTAGAATGCTGCATACATGCGTAAAAAGCAGATCATATTTGAACATTCTATGAAGAACATTCTAATTAGAAAAAAAATAGTGGAAGCAAAAAACACACAATATGTAAATACTGAGAGTTTGACTTAAGTGAGGACTTAAAGGCCTAAGCCTAGAAGTCATGGCCTGACCTGATTCCTCAAACTTAACTACACATACCACTCTGAATCCCGCTTCTTCCAGTTCTAGATTGTGGGTGGTTGATTCTACTGCAGCCGCTTCAAGGCCAAGGCAAGTACCAATAATGGATAAGACCCATGTACACCCATGTCAGTTTTAGAATTGGGAAGAAAAAAAAAACATGCAGAGTAGGACACAGATAGTGAATCGTCACGAGATTACAAACCAGGGCTTATGGATTCAGCACACTATTGTTCTGCACCTCAGCTTGATGTAAAACTTATCATTTTGTGAATGACTTTGTTTTTTTTAGAATTAAAATATAATAAGAAGATATTACTACTTTCAGAAGTGTGCGACAACCAGGTTATAGCTACTTGCAGCTTTCTGCTTCCATGGCATATGTGTTTTCCATGACGTCTTTTCAAGGTTTGTTCCTTTGTACCATGTTTGCCATTTGACCTGCAGACATTTATGTCATTACTGAGTATTTCTTGGTAGTTGCTTTAATATGCCTTTCAGACTCTTTTCTTCCTCTCTAAAAGCTCTGAGTCATTTTTATAACAGGCTTGCTTTGAGTTCAAAAATCTGTACCAATTATATTCCTTCTATTTTATTTTCTTTTTTAGAGGTTATAATAAACCACTCCCAAATTGGAGAATAAAAGACCGTTTTTTTTTCAGTCCTCTTTCTTCCTTTGACTAAGCTGTTTATTAAAGTTGCTCAATTGCTCCTAATTTCTATTGCTAACCCTAAAGCTCAGAATGGAGTTTATTCCATGGTAGCTTTTTACATGTCCACCAAAAAAACTGAGCATACACCATCTAAAATAAACTGCTCAAAAAAATTAAGAGAACACTTTGAAAACACCTCAGATCTCAATGGGATGAAAATCCTGCTGGGTGTCTATACTGGTATGGACTGGGTAATGTGTGAGGAATGAAAGGATGCCACATCATTTGATGGAAATGAAAATTATTAACCTACAGAGGGCTGAATTCAAAGACACCCCGAAAATCAAAGTGAAAAAATGATGCGGCAGGCTAGTCCATTTTGCCGAAATTTCATTGCAGGAACTCCAAATCGTACTCAGTAATTTGTATGGCCCCCACGTGCTTGTATGCATGCCTGACAACGTCGCGGGAGAGGGGTGGGCATGCTCCTAATGAGACAACCGATGGTGTCCTGGGGTATCTCCTCCCAGATCTGGACCAGAGCATCACTGAGCTCCTGGACAGTCTGAGGTGCAACCTGGCAGTGTCTGATGGACCGAAGCATATTGTCCCAGATGTGTTCTATTGGATTTAGGTCTGGCGAGTGTGGGGACCAGTCAGTGGTATCAATTCCTTCATCCTGCAGGAACTGCCTGCATATTCTCACCACATGAAGCTGGGCATTGTCGTGCACCAGGAGGAACCCAGGACCCACTGCACCAGCATAGTGTCTGACAATGGGTCCAAGGATTTCATCCTGATACTTAATGGCAATCAAGGTGCTGTTGTCTAGCCTGTAGAGGTCTGTGCGTCCCTCCATGGATATGCCTCTCCAGACCATCACTGACCCACCACCAAACCAGTCTTGCTGAACGATGTTACAGGCAGCATAACGTTCTCCACGGCTTCTCCATACCCTATCACATCTGTCACATGTGCTTAGAGTGAACCTGTTCTCATCTGTGAAAAGCACAGTGCGCCAGTGGTTGACCTGCCAATTCTGGCACTCTATGGCAAATGCCAATCGAGTTCCACGGTGCCAGGCAATAAACACAGGGCCCACTAGAGGATGTCGGGCCCTCAGGCCGCCCTCATTAAGTCTGTATCTGATTGTTTGGTCAGAGACATTCACAGCAGTGACCTGCCTGCTGAAGGTCATTTTGTAGGCCTCTGGCAGTGCTCATCCTGTTCCTCCTTGCCCAAAGGAGCAGATACCGTTCAGTTCTGTTGCTGGGTTAAGGACCTTCTACAGCCCTGTCTAGCTCTCCTAGAGTAACTGCCTGTCTCCTGGAATCTCTTCCATGCCCTTGAGATTTTGCTGGGAGACACAGCAAACCTTCTGGCAATGGTACGTATTGATGTGCCATCCTGGCGAAGTTGGACTACCTGTGCAACCTCTGTAGGGTCCACGTATCGCCTCATGCTACCAGCAGTGACACTGACCGTAGCCAAATGCAAAACTAGTGAAAGAACAGATGAGGAGGGAAAAATGTCAGTGGCCTCCACCTGTTAAACTATTCCTGTTTTAGGGGTCATCTCATTGTTGCCCCTCTAGTGCACCTGTTGTTAATGTCATTAACACTAAAGCATCTGAAACTGATTAACACCACCCTCTGCTACTTAACTGACCAGATCAGTAGCCCAGAAGGTTCATTGACTTGATTCTATACTCGGATTAAAAAGTGTTCCTTTAATTTTTTGAGCACTATACAAAAGCACAATACAAATCCTGCAAGATGTGTAGCTTTTGTCCAGTCAGGCAGTGTAGTATAGTAGTTAAGGCTAGTAATTGAACCTCAAACCCTGAGGTTGTGGGTTTAAAATCTGCTACTGACACTGTGTGACAATGAGAAAGTCACTTCACCTGTCTGTGATCCAACTGGAAAAACAAAACAAATGTAACAAATGTATCATAAATGTTGTAGATCACCTTGGATTAAAGGCACCTGCCAAATAACAAATAATAAATCAGTTGTGACACAGCAGTTAACCCTATTGTGTCACAGCAGCAGAGCCTTACTTTAAAATCTCTAATTCAAGCCTCATTCTGTGATGAGTTTCCACCTTCTCTGTGTGCTCTGGTGGGTACCCAATTTTTATTCCACATCCCACTGGTGATTCTGATTTGGCTCAGTTTGAATTAGTGTGGATGTGTGCATGAATGCCCCCTGTGATTGACTAACATGTCAAATAGGATTGGTACTTACATTGTGTGTGATGATGTTGGGAAAGGCTCCAGCCATCTAAAGTGATGGAATATGTTAGAAAATTAATGGAAAATGGCTTTGCTCCATTTACTGTATGTTTCAAACCATTTAGTTTAAACAAATCTGTGTACTTATGTGTACTCATTATGTAATTATTCTTTCTTTCTTTCTGTTTATTTATATCGACCTTTGAAGTTGTAATTGTGCTCTGTGCCTAAAGTCAAGTTCAAGGATTATTTTATGCTTCAGTTTTTATCGAGCGCTTTGTCCACTTACTCATTACATTTATAGGGCTGCTTGCTTAGGGGAGTCTTTCTCTGCATCATTGGGTGCAAGGCAGAAACTAACCTTGGAACCAGTACCAGTCCACCAGAGGGCATACGTACTTACAAAAGTCCAAACTACTGTAGAGCCACCAGTCACAGATATCTGGAAGTTAAGTGGGAGGAAATTAGAGTATCAGGGGAAAACAAAATGCAGATGCAGAGAAATCTTGCAGACAAACTCACTAATCGTGATGCTGGAGAGGGGGGACATGTTGCTTGTTAGTTACCAAGTACTCTGTACATGTGACAATAAATATATAAATTCAACACTTAAACTGACCATCTCAGGGCTCAAATCTAGACTCCTGGTACTGCGAGGCAGTATAACTAGTCAATCTGCTAGCATGCCATTCTAACTTGTCTCTCTATTATAATAAAAAAATCTTGGGAAGAGAGACGAGATGTGACTTTCTCAGAGAGCCACTTTCACGTCCCGCGTGATGAGACTTTGTGCCAAGAGATTTAACCATGCCCGGGGCCGGAAATAAAAGACAAAGAGTAGATGACAAAGTAGAACGTTGTAAAGAATTCAAAAACATTGGCGCAATGCACATGCAGAGAAGGTTAGAGATAATGGAAGTACAAAAATGCAAAAGTCTCAAAATAATGATAGTAAAGATCACATTAGCGCAAACAAATGGAAAGTAAAGATCACATTAGCGCAAACAAATGGAAATTATTACTCAGTGAAATAACAGAACAGTGAAAAGAGATAGAATATATTGTTCAGATTTAAACTTCAGTCAGAGACTTGTAGATCATCTAATTCGTGTTGTCATCAGGGAAAAGTAGTGTTTCTTCCCAATGAAGAGGCGTATTCGTGAGAATTAAAAGATTTGTTGTGTGAAAGTGAAATCCCGCGAGAGAAAATTTCAGGCCCTGTGAGACAAGACTTTATGCAAAGAGATTTGGAAAAGTTCTGCCCACATCTAAAACATTCACAACCAGGCACACGGTTCGAACATTACTCATTGATGTGATTGCTATTGTCAGGCACAGTTCATGTAGAGAGAAAGAAACGATATTCACTCACGGGCAGTTATACGTTGCATTGTCACGATGCAATTCCAAACACGGAATCAAAATTCAATGTGATATTGACGAAAAGGTAAAAGCGAAAAGAGATCGAATATATGGACATAGGTGATAAGACAGAAATTTGTAGATATTGTTTGGCTTTAAACTTTAAGTCAGTGACTTGTAGATCGTGTAATTCGTGTTGCCATCAGGGAAAAGTAGTGTTTCTTCCCAATGAAGAGGCCCATCCACGAGAATTAAAAGTTTTGTTGTTTGGTGAAAGTGAAATCCACATATGTGAGCGGCAGAGACGCAAATTAACAAATAGTATTGAAATAAAAAAATAAAATATCAAATTAAACATCTATAAATTATTTAAATGTAGATACAGTAATCCCTCACTTATCGCGGGAGATAGGTTCCAAGGCCGACCGCGATAACTGAATTTCCGCGAAGTAGGGACACTATATTTATTTAATTATTTAACGTGTATTTGGACGTTTTTAAACCCTCCCTGTATTGTTTACAACCCACCATTTACTCTATTAAAAACAGGGACAACTGCTAAGCAATATGAAATCGGTAGATAAGTTTACACTTACTGTATAGCGAAGTACACGTAGCAGCCTGTAGGCGGTCATGACGTCGTCGACCTTGTTGCAAAGATTCCTAAAGTAGATTCCATCCAGACTACTGCCTTATCACGTCCACTTACAACTCGTTTTGCACCCTGGTTAAAGGACACTGCGGCCGTAGATCTTACATGCTTTTCCTCCTTTTTAAATAAAAAGAATCGATGTCCTGTGTAGCTGTTCCCTTCCTTCAACATATCCAAAACTTTTACCTTTTCTGCAATCATTTGCATCTTCTGTTGGTGCTTGGACACGGCCCCTGAAGCATTAGCACGTTAATGATGAATGAGTGAGATGAGACTTCCTGGTTAATGCAACACTCCATCGCTGAGCCAATCAGCAGCACACAGGAACTTAACTGCGTGCTCTGATTGGGTAGCTTCTCAGCCATCCGCCAATAGCATCTCTTGTATGAAATCAACTGGGCAAACCAACTGAGGAAGCAAATACCAGAAGTAAAAAGACCCATTGTCCGCAGAAACCTGCAAAGCAGCGAAAAATCCGCGTTATATATTTAGATATGCTTACATATAAAATCCGCGAAGTCGTGAATCCGCGAAAAGTGAACCGCGAAGTAGCGAGGGATTACTGTATACATAATTATAATTAATTCTTTCTTTACATTTATATAGTGCTTTTCTCACTACTCAAAGCGCTCTCCACACAGGGAGGACCTGGGAAGCGAACCCACAATCTCCTTACTGCAAAGCAGCAGCACTACCACTGTGCCACCTATAGTTAGTGCTGAAGCTTCATGGATACACCATTCTGGCTTTGTGAGCTCTACACTCTCTCTGCACATTTGTTGGGGTTTTCCACCGTGTGCTCTGATTTTCCCTTCTGCAAATGCAGAGGCATGTAAATTAAGTTAATTGGTGACTCTGAATTGGCTGAATGTAAGTGTATCTGAAATGTGCAATGGACCACATGGCTGTGGTCAACTGGCCATAGTTCAACAACTAATTAATAGACAGATATTTTTGGTTTACCAACTTACCAGTTTCTACTTTGTTTTCTGTGTGTTTTAACTAATTCATGTCTTTATGTGTACGTATTCCTTGCATGTATTTAATAATTTGCAAAATCTATACTTGCGTTTCAACTGACAAGTTGTCACTGCGCTCTGCACCTACACTCAGTGAAGAGTGCACTACAAAAATGAACTGAATTGAAATTGAATTGAGTGGTGCCCTGTTCAGGGCTCTTTGCTGACTTACGTATGATGCTGTCAGAGTAGTCTCAAGCAACCCTTCATTGGATTGAACACATTTGTCATGTCATGTTGTGTTACATCACATTACGTTATGTTATGGTATTTTATCTTATATAGTGGCACAATGATCCAGCGCTACCATCGTTTACGTCCTGAGTCCTCCCTGTGTTGACTTTGCATATTTTCCCTGTATGTCTACATCGGTTTCCTCCCACAGTTCAAAGACATGTAGGTTAGGAGGATTGGCAATGCTCAATTTTGGCCCTTTTGTGTGTGTGTGTGTGTGTGTGTGTGTGTGTGTGTGTGTTTGTTTGTTTGCCCTTCAATGGACTGGCACCCCATCCAAGGATTGTTACTGTGTTCTCCCTATGTTTGCTGGTATGGGATGTAGCTTCCCTGCCACCCTGCTCAAAATAAGCAGGTCTGAAGATAGATGGATGGATGAATGTTGTTATGTTATGTTATGTTATGTTATGTTATGTTATGTTATGTTATGTTATGTTATGTTATGTTATGTTATGCATGATAAGGAAGAAGTGAAGCTCTTAATAACACCAATGGCCTTACTATACAAAACCATCAATGTATTAATTTCTAGGTAGTGCAGAAGAACAGAGGCTTGTATTAGCCACTCACTTATTACCCTTGCTTGTTAACATGAGAGCCATGTTAGGATTTTAAATATCCACATTTGAGTGTCGGACTTAATTTCTGAGAGATAACACTGTTGGACTGTATTTTCTTTCTTAAAACAAAATGAGTCCTTTTTAATAGAAAAGCAAAAGAAGGAGATGTGAGACAGTAAATGTACAGGGTGGTCATATCATAAGTTCAGGTGTTCACTGCATAAAATCAACAAGACTGAGGCTGTGGATTTGGTGTGATGATTAAATTTATGCTTGAAATAGCAAGCATACCCTAAGCTCATTCTGTTGAGCACCGGAGAAAGAAGAAAGAATTGAAGTTGACATTAAAAATGATGAAAAGATGAGTACAGGCATTCAGTGCATGAATGCTGATGCAAAGATTAGAGATCTGTCTGTTCCCTTTGGAATATAGAAGCAGTTTCTGCTCCACTCCTCATTGTAACCATTTTGTCAACAAAACATCATATTTCAGAAACAAAGGATGGGAATATTTAATTTTAAAGACACTGCAGTTAAAAGCTTTACTTATGGCCTTTTTCTTGAAGCAGGTATTTTTTGAATAAATGTATAAGCACTTTTTGTTCTGTATATGGGCCAAGAATACTAATATTGAATATTTTACTCTCAAGAACAATACGTACTGTACGTGCAGTATACATTGTCAATTCACAGACATGGGAACAAGAGCCCATCCCAGCAGCATTGGACATAAGGCAGGAAACAAGCTTAGCCACGCAGCAGAACGTGCAAACTACACACATTGACCAAGCCTAAGATTTGAACCCAGGTGTTGTATTACAGCCAAGGTTTGCATTTATTGTCTATTTTATAATTGTTTTTGTTCATTTTGAATTATTACTATTCATGTTTTGTATGTTATTTCTGTTAGTTTTTTTTTTTTTTTTTGTAATGTCTCTCTAAAATGGCATCGGTTCTTTGTGCCAGATGCAGGACCACCCTGATGGCAATACTGCTCCGTCTTCCTTCAGGTTTTATATCTCGGTCAGAAAGAGAGATCTAGCAGTGGACCATTGAGTGTTCTTAATGTTGTGATTGGTTCATTTATTTAAATTTTTTCTGAAACCTCCTAGAAATGTTTGGGCCTGTTAACACATTTGTTTATTTATTTTTGACCTTTATTTTGTGCTCTAAGTCTTCCTGAGAAAGTTATTCATTTTTGCCATTATGTCGCAACACCATTTTGTTTTGTCTTATGGTCTTTGCCTTATTTTGACAACAGTATTGATGGTTGTCATGGTTCTAAGTCCCAGAATTCTCTGGGGCTGCAATACGTGTGATGTCATCGATGCACACATATAAGTATTGACACTATGTACCTGAGATTGGCTTAGTTTAAAATGCTTGCGATTGTTTCTCTAGTACTTTTGTGGTTTAAGACATATTTTTCTGAACCCTTGACAACAATTCTTGTTTTTCCCGTTGTTCTGATGAAAGACTAGTTTGCTTCCTTTTTTTTTGATCTTTACAAAAATAGACACAACACCTAAGATTATTTTGTAAGTGTTGCTTTTCGTCTGATTTTTTTTTCTTGGATTTGTGCATTGGGATTTGTTTACCGGGCGGCATGGTGGGTAGCGCTGCTGCCTCGCAATTGGGAGACCTGGGGACCTGGGTTCGCTTCCCGGGTCCTCCCTGCGTGGAGTTTGCATGTTCTCCACGTGTCTGCATGGGTTTCCTCCGGGCGCTCCGGTTTCCTCCCACAGTCCAAAGACATGCAGGTTAGGTGGATTGACGATTCTAAATTGGCCCTAGTGCGTGCTTGGTGTGTGTGTCCTGCGGTGGGTTGGCACCCTGCCTGGGATTGGTTCCTGCCTTGTGCCCTGTGTTGGCTGGGATTGGCTGCAGCAGACCCCCGTGACCCTGTGTTTGGATTCAGCGGGTTGGAAAATGGATGGATGGATTTGTTTACCTCAAATTGCCTTTTAGGCCCGTTTTACTCTGTTGAGCATTTTTGTTCTTTTTGCCCATTTATGGTCAACCTCCTGCCTTGTAATGTTTTGCTTGATATAGTTTTGGACGTTAGTGCATTTTGCAACTTTAAAAACCTTTTTCCAGTTTGGTGCCAATGTAGGCTGCAGCCTGCAGGTTGTTCGTAGGGCCTGGTTGACGTGAAGTGAGCCTATTCTAGGAAGGCCACTGAAGGCCCCAGCCTGCTTTATGGCTGTTGGAGCCTCATACACCCCTCACACAATGTTTAAGACTTGCATTTACAACACCAGGGTAACGTATCCATGAGGCAGTGATTGTGTCACTCACAATACATACATACACCATCTACTTTAATCCACATCCAATTCACTCTCATGGGGACCACGGCCTGTTTGAGTAAGACTGGACACAAAGCTGGAGACAACCTTGCACAGCATTCCAGTTCTTCAAGGGCTCACTCTCACTTACAAACACACCCTCAATCCAATGTGCAGTCATCATTTAACTCGACTTGTCTTTAATAATTACGGGAAGAAAACTGGAGCGCCTGATGAAAAACAAACATGTATACCAGAAAAGCATGCAAAGTCTACACATACAATGACCAAGCAAAGGAATCAAACCCAGGATGCTGGATATGTGTCCCACCATACCACCCAGGCACACTAGTGTTTAATGAAATATGAATACATGATTCTTTGTTAAAACAACAAGATGGGCTGCATGATTGCTGGATTAAAGTTTGCCCCCTGATTGAAATGGCCAATGGCTTTGGCAGCTTTCAGTTCTTAAAGTGAGCTGCAAGCCATTAGTGCTGATGGCATTACTAGAGTTGCCACCTCCAGGGCCCATTTCCAGTCAATTAGGTCATCCAATTACTTCATTCACTTAACAGAAGGCAGTCACCTTCTCTGCCAGGCATTTTATGGAAGTGCCAAGGCTTCTAGTTCTCTGACTAGGGCCGGATAACTAAATGCCAAAAGAGCTTTTTTTTGTGTGAAAATGAGATGGAACATCTGCTGCCCATGCATGGGGTCTACCATCTTACCAGTTTGTTAATTACATTCACATTTATTTCCAAGCTTCTGTTACTTTTTCTCTTTTCACTATTTATATCTTTGCTGTTCTCTGAGTGTTTCAAAATGTCACTGAATACACTGGAGGAGCCATTCAATAAATATAACATTACAGCCTCAAACCTACTCAATCAAATTTAAGGTCAAGGTGTCTAGCACCTATTGCAGGTGCACTGGGTGCAAGGCTGTAACCATTGTATGGCCATGCTGCTTTATATTTGAAAATGTAATCACTCATGGAACACCATTTTCCATCCATCCATCCATTTTCCAACCCGCTGAATCCGAACACAGGGTCACGGGGGTCATTTTAGAATCCACAATTAAGGAGTGAGTCATTAGAAAATGAAAGGAAAACGATGGTAAAACGGGTGAGTATTTACTTTATAGATGTATGGCGCAGTGGTAGCGCTGCTGCCTCGCAGTTAGGAGACCCGTGTTCGCTTCCCAGGTCCTCCCTGCGTGGAGTTTGCATGTTCTCCCCGTGTCTGCGTGGGTTTCCTCCGGGCGCTCCGGTTTCCTCCCACGGTCCAAAGACATGCAGGTTAGGTGGATTGGCGATTCTAAATTGGCCCTAGTGTGTGCTTGGTGTGTGGGTGTGTTTGTGTGTGTCCTGCGGTGGGTTGGCACCCTGCCTGGGATTGGTTCCCTGCCTTGTGCCCTGTGTTGGCTGGGATTGGCTCCAGAAGACCCCCGTGACTCTGTGTTCGGATTCAGCGGGTTGGAAAATGGATGGATGGATGGATGTATGGTGCTGGGACTGCAAATAGAATCCAAGTCTCTAGCATAATGAGATAAGGGCTGTTTACTAGTACCACCATGTTGTCCCATATGAGCTGCAGTGCTTCAACAATTCAGAGTGTCCCATACTTTGAACATCACCATTGTTATAATTGTCTAAAGCACAGGAATCTCTAGGTCAGTGATTCTTAATCTTTTTTGAGTCACAGACCCCTTTAAGAATCTGATGAAAGCTGTAGAGCCCCTTCCCCAGAAATATATATATATATATTTTTGTTCTTTATTTCACCTTATACAATTTCTTATATTAGGAATTTGTTAGTTTTCACATACCCCTTGGGGTCAGACATTGTACAGTGCCCCTGGAGCAATTACAGGTTAAGGGTCTTGCTCAAGGGCCCAGCAGAGTAGGATCTCTTTTGGCAGTGATGGGGATTCGAACCGGCAACCTTCTGGATACCAGCACAGATCCTTAGCCTCAGAGCCACCACTCCGTCTAAACACAACTTTGCATACAATGAATACAGTGTACTTTATTTATCGACCGATATTTTTCTCGCGTGATGTTTCTCACGCTAAATTTTTCTCACCATTATTTTTCTTGCACGCTATTTTTCTCACTTGTATGTAACTTACGCATTAGGCTTAGGTGAGATGAATACTTGCGAGAAGTACTGGAGTAAACCGAAGTCAGTGTCTTATGCTTGGAATGAACTTGAGGTGATGGGTGCTTTGAGGCATGACGTAGTACACTGCTGGAAGTATCCATGTAAAAATAGTAGATTGCAGCCATAATGGAATTCTCAAGGTCAATAACGCAGCTTAATGTGTACCAAGAAGACATTCCTCATGTTATTGTAGTACCACCGCCAGTGTGTGCTGTTGACACAAGACAATATGGATCCATAGACCCCTGCTGTTAACATCAAATTCTGACCCTACCATCTACAGTACATATTGCAGTAGGAACTAAGATTTGTCAGACCAGATAACATTTTTTCCAATCTTCATTTGTTCAATTTTGTTGATCACATTCCCATTATAGCTTTATCTTCCTGTTTCTTAGCTGACAGAAGTGGAACTCCGCATGGTTTTTTGACATTGTAGCTCATTCACCGAGGGCCCAACACATTGCACATTCAAAGGTGCCCATCTACACACCACTGTGTTTTTACTGTTTCCTGAGATTCTGTGGCCAGGTTTATCGTTAGCTAGAATGTGTCTGGCCATTCTTTTTTGACTTCTTTCAATAACATGGCATTTTTCCCACATAGCCGCCACCTAGAGGGTGTGTTTTTGTTTATTGTACAATGCAGCATAAACACCAGAGATTGCAGGGCAGCTGTTTTTGAAATTTTGGAACCACCATGTCTGGCACCAACAGTCCCACCTCAGGCAAAGTCACTCAGATCGTGCATTCTAATATTTGGCCGAACAACAACTAAACCTCTTGGCTATGTTTGCATATTGTATAAGTTGAGTTGTTGTCTCTTGATTAGCTTCTCGGAGGAGTTGGCAGCAATATTTGTGTGACTGAGCAGGTAGACTTTGTAATGTATGTTAATTTACCCATATGTTATGTTATTTAATGTTAGTGATTTATTTGTGTGCTAAATTCATTCCAATACTGAAAAAATCAATTTGTTTTTATCTTTCTTAATCCACTTGTCCTTTTCAGAGCCTCAGAAAGCTGTTATAGAATTACTGTTTTTCCTAGGTGGACTTGGAATTCAAATTATCCAACATTTATTTAGACTAATTTTGATGTAACCATTAAAACAGCAATAACACAGTTTAAGCAAATACAAACTATCAAGCATTTGCGGGAAAATTAATATAAAAATGTCTTTTTTCTTAGTTTCTGGGTAAACTCATAAAACAATTCATAACAAGATTCACATATTCACGGCATGCAGCCTTACATTAAGCTGGAGAAAACAGGTTTGATTCCCTTAAGAGATTTGTGCATGATGGCATGTTAGCTAATCCCATGTTAGAAATACACAGTAGACGATAGCAATCACTAGAACATGGTGTGGAGGTAAAAAGGAAAAAAAATTGCACAGTTTTCACAGACAACTAATCTGTTTAAGAAAATCATGAGCGCTACTCCTAAATAACTTCATGTTTGAAAGAAAGCTCTGAATCTGCCTAGCGGGTATTTATAATCCCTCAGAGGCTGGAGAAATTCAAACACAGAAAGCGGGCATTTGTATGCAGATGGAAGGCCTGACAATAGGGAAATAGCTATTTTCTACACAGTAGATTGGTCAGTAAGCAGTGTGCATAAATTACTTTAAATGCACAAAAACATGGAAATGGAAGATAAAAATACAGACAGATGGAAGGCAGATTGGTAAGAGAATAGACAGAGGCCCTGGACAGATAAAATCATCGTAACATTGGTTTCAAATATTACAGATATGTAAGAGGAAGGATAAAAATGGAAGGTATGGTGTTTTATTTTTATTTAAACTCTACCATATGAACCTTTGAACTAGGATGGGACAGTTCTGCTTCCTGTTATCTGACTGACTAACCCCTTCTGTTCTGCATTTTTTATTTATTTGAATCATAACCAAATAGTACAAATATTTGGTAAATGAACTAATCGGGAGTCTGACTTTCTCATATACTTAGATATGGGGATGGATATTTGGGGAGTAAACTGCAAGAAAATTATTATATTTTTTATTATGTACTTTAAAAAACCATCAACGACAAAACAAATCAAATTAATAATATATTGAACAATTATTATAAAAGTAAAGTTAAATAAATCGGACTCTGCAGCAGTTGATTAAAATCTACGTTTTGTACCTGATACTTGTATGCAAAATTTGGTTGACCTAAGTGAAAGTTATCATGTTTACATATACACACACAAGACAGACACACAGACATAATTACAAAAATGGTATTTTCAGACTCAGGGAGGTCTAAAATGTCATGGAATTTTTGGTGGACTCCAACACATTCCCTGTACTTCGTGTATGAGAAAGTCAGGGAAGTTTAAAACGTCAAGATTCGTCATTCAACATTGAATCTTTGGTCGATTAGAGAAAGTAAAAAGTAGTGGGACAGATACAGTACCTTTTAAAAAGCATTTAGTCCCCTTCACTTTTTTCAAAATTGGCTGTTTTGCAGCTTTGTGCTAAAATTACTTAAATTCATTTTTTCACTCCTCAAGCAACAATCAGTACTCCAGAATGACAAAGTGAAAACACATTTGAGAATTATTTGCCAGTTTATTAAAGTTGAAAATATCCCATTGATGCTAGTATTCAAACCCTGCACTCTTTTACTTCATTAAAGCAACCTTGGCCATGATTCCAACCTCGGGTCTTCTTGGGTCTGACAAAACAAACTTTTTACACCTGAATTTAAGGATTTTCTGCCATTCTTCTCTTCATATCCTCTCAGGTGCCGTCAGGTTCCATGAAAATTGTCAGTGGAAAACGTTTTCTAGGTCTCTCCTGAGATGTTCGATTGGATTCAAGTCTGGACTCTGGCTGGGCCACTCATGACCTAAGCCATTCCTGTGTTGTCTTTGCTTTGTGTTTAAAGGTCATTGTCTTGTTCAAATGTGAATCTTCTACTCAGTCTGAGGTCGAGAGTACCATGGAGAAGGTTTTCATTAAGAATATGTCTGTACTTTGCTCCATTCAGCTTTTCCTCAAATGTAACTATTCTCCCAGTTCCTGCCACTAATAAAAAGCACCCTTTATTATGCTGTCAGCACCATGTTTCACGGTTGGAATGGTATTGTACAAGTGATGTGTGGTGCTTGATTTCCTCCAAATGTGACACTTAAAATTGTAGCCAGACAGTTCAATCTTGGTTTCATCAAACCGGAACATCTTGTTTGTCATAGTCTGAGAGTCCTTTAGGTGCCTATTTGCAAACTGCAAGCAAGCTTTAATAAGTGATCTGGATATTCCAACATTACGTCCAGATTAATAGAGTGTTGATGTGATGGTTGTCCTTCTGGAACTTTCTTCCATCTCCACACAGGTTCTCTGGAGCTCAGCCAGAATGACTGTTCTGTTCTTGGTCATCACTCTTACCAATGCCTTTCTCCCCAGATTGCTAAGATTGGTCAGGCACCCAGCTTTAGAAAGAGATATGGTTGTTCCAGACTCATTTTATTTAAAAATTATGAAGGCCACTGTGCTTTTGGGAACCTTCAATGCCACAGATTTTTTTTGCAACTGTGCCTTGACCACAATCCTATCCCTAACCTCTGCAAATAATTCCTTCAACATCATGGTTTGGTTTTTGTTGTAATAAGTATTGTCAACTATGGGAAAACATTAATTTAAATAATTATAGAACTAGGCTGTAATTCAGCAATATGTGAAAAAAGTAAATCAGTACTTTTTGATGGCACTATACGAGGTGAGACACAAAAATAACTGGACTGGGCTTGGGGCTTTCCTGGAAAACCGTCTGGAGGTCATTCGGACATGAATCATAGAACTATATCCCCTCCTGCACGCCCTCTCAAACCGCCGATCGCCTAGGTATATCCTGTGAATAGCCCAGTCAGTATTTGCACAACAATCGCTAAACGTGTTGCCGCGATAATATCGGGTGATAGAAATCGAACAGCGAATCAACATCAAATTTCTCACAAATTCTCTCTTTTTCCGTAAAGCACTTTTTGACTGACAAAAACATTCCTGTCCTTGATCATCCTCCCTGTTTGCCCGATTTTGCTCCTGGTGATTTTTACTTGTTCCCAAAAATCAAAAGTGACCTGAAGGGAACACATTTTTCTTCAATGGATGAAGTGAAGACAGAAACGGCAAGCCTGTTGCAGAGCCTCAAGCAAGAAGACTTTCATCACTGTTTCAATCAATGGAAGATACGTATGGAGCGGAGTAGAGTATATAGAAGTGACAATGTTTAGAATGCTATAATTCATCAATGAATATTTTTTTTTTACCAATCCGGTTATTTTTGTGTCTCACCTCGTATCACAAAAAAGTCAGTCCATGTCAGTGATTAATACATCCATCCATCCAGCCATCCATCCATTATCCAACCCGCTATGTCCTAACTACAGGGTCACGGAGGTCTGCTGGAGCCAATCCCAGCCAACAGAGGGCGCAAGGCAGGAAAGAAACCCCGGGCAGGGTGCCAGCCCACCGCAGTGGTTAATACATATACTAAAGAAAAAACATTTTCAAAACTTCTTACTCTAGTTCAGGGATGCTATGAAGCTGGAGTCTATCCCATCAACATTAGGTACAAGGTGAAAATCAGCCCTGCAGTGGATGTCAGTCCATCACAAATGCCCACTTATACACAAATAACATGTTCATTGTGAAGAGCAACTGACAATTTAAGGAAACATGACATTAAAAGGCTCCATGAATTACTAGCAGTGAAAGGATCTGAAAATTGATTCCTAATTTCTTAATTGACTTTTCTTCCTTCTTCCACCTTTCCTTTTTCACCTTTGATTGATAATATTGTTGCATGGCAGGCTACCTCTTCAACAAAAGAACAGAGATAGGAAAAAATAAGAACTGTCATTTTCTCTTGGGTTTTAGAGACTTGATTTCTTTCATGTTTTCTTTCATTGATTTGTTTGGCTCTTTTATTACTTAATCACCCAAAACTATGAAATGAATGAAAGAAAGGCATTACATCCAATCGTACAATTGACTGCTTTTATGAAGAATGAAATCCTTGACTTTAGGGAAAAAGTGAGCAGACCTATTTATAATGTGAAATGTACTTAGATGATGAATTTGCCTGTTCATTCATTTTCAGTGCCACTTATCCAGTTTGGCCTTGTGGGCTCATGAATATTGCACCTTAATAAATTTATACTCAGAATGACTCCAGAGCAGTTTAGAAATTCAAGACCTTAAATGAATCCTGTTTTCTTTCCAAAGGTGAATTCTTGCTTTATTCCTGTCAAAGCTGTTTAAACCACATGTCTGGATAGTAAATATGTTGCGTGTCAAATAAAGCGAGGAACATAGAAAAAGGTTTGGGGTAGCCACCCCGTATACTTGAAGATTAGGTGAAAAAAAGAGAAAAAAGTCATCAGTATCTCTTTACAGAGTTGAGTCCAAAGCAGAACTGATATATGGCTAACAAAATGGCGTTTTTAAAGCCGGGTGGCGGAAGTGACGTCATCGGGTCTTGAACCAGAAGTGATATCGTCAGGTCGGGAACTGGAAGTGACCTCATTAGGCCTGGAAGCCAGAAGTGTTTTCAGAAACGGAAGTGACATTGTTTAGCCCAGGCGTAATTTCACTTCGATGCTTGCCAAAAGAAAGAGAGAAAGCGTAGGGTTAATGTACACTGCCACCCCCTGGTCCGACATTGAATTACCTTCTTTCAAGCCCTTTAGCGGCCTCCCATGCACATGTGTGTGACACCAATTTGTGTATTCTCTCCATTTCCTTATGGGAATTTCCTCCAGGTATTCCCAATAGGTTAACTGGCAACTCCAAATTCCCCCCCAAGGGAAGCAATGTCAATGTGTGTACGAGTGTACCTTATGGTAGACTTCTGCATCATTGAGAGTTGGTTCTTACTTGGTTGTGACTGTCACAGCTGTTTGAATCCTTTGTCTGGGTACTGAATATGAGGAGTCTGCCCATGTGTTTGTGATCTTTTTCTGAAGGTACCCCACATAGGATTAGTATGACCCCTTATGAGTAAGCAGGAATGTGTGTGCGAGTGCAGCATACAGGTGCTCTAGTCAGGGCTGATTTTTGCTTCACTCCTGGTCGTGCTGTTCGAATGCCAGCACAGATTCTATGTAAGGAGAGTTTTGGCATGTTTCCTATGCCAGTGTGGGCACCTCAGCCTTCATCCCTCAAAGGTGCTTTAGCAATTCCAAATTGATACTGTGAGTGCAGGTGTGTATGATAGACTGGTAGTCCATTTCAGGGTTGCTTGCTTGCTTGCTTTATGCCTGTCATACTCTTTCAATCCTATGCTTGGGTATTGAACAAGTGGAGATGGTATGTTCTCCGAATGTCTCTCTGGTTTTTCCTCCATATTGGTCTTCTGTGAGTGAGTGTGAATGTATGTGATGTACTGCCACCCTTATTCAAGGTGTGTGTCCAACCTTACTGGTGTAGGCACAAGCCCATGCATTCAAAGTGGGATTAATAAAAGAAGGCTGTATTTAGAGAAAAATGAAACAAAAACATTTTGTTTGCTAATGCTACTGAATCAGTTAAAACCTTACAGTTCTCTTTGAACAAATTTCACAAGTGTCCTGGAAAACAGTTTTCCTTAGTTTAAGCAGTTATAACACATTAAAGTACTTTGAAATATCAGCCGTATTTTAGAAAATTTAGGCATGAAGAAATCAAGAATGTATACTTGGCTGCATTGCCTGTTCTTGCAACACTATCCGCTGGAAAAATTGTGCATTTCTTTGCCAGTGGCAACTGAAAAATGTATCATATTTGGCCTCTTTGGTTTTATTTTCAATTGGAGTGTTCCTCTTGTTAATACCTATTAGGGAATGAACCCGTGTGATAGTATTCAGCATAAAAGGTGGCATCAATCAATGGAATTACTTTGGTCTGCTGCACCTGATAGCTGAATATATGGAGTTTACAGAATACTAATTCTAATGCAGTAGGGAAATAAATATATATATATATATATATATATATATATATATATATATATATATATATATATATATATATATATATATATATACACATATATATATATATATATACACATATATATATATATATATATATATATATATATATATATATATATATATATATATATATATATATATATATATAGTTGCAGATTGAGGCCCTTGCCATCCTCTTGAACCCTTTGACCACTCCAGACACCAGGTAAAAGTCCAATAGTAATATTTATTTAGACAATACAGTGCACAAAGCACCCTCCACTCCACAATATTCATATAACTAACCAATAAACAATACACAATAATCAATCCTCCACACTCCCAGACACTTCGCCACCCTTCCTCCCAGCTCAGCTCAGTGTCTGGGCTCTCCCATGAGGCCTTTATACACCCTGACCCGGAAGTGTTTCTCCCTTCTGTCCATGTGATCATGAACACTTCCGGGTCAGATAAAAAGCTCCTTTCTTCAACCCGGGAGCACGTCGTTTCCTCTTGTCACGTGATAATGACGCACCTCCGGGTTATAGGGCAAGTAAGAGTCCGGCAGTCTCCCCACAGCGACTCCTGGTGGTCCCCAAGGTATCCAGCAGGGCTGTGCATATAAACTACAAAGTCCATGAGGCCCTGCTGGAATTCGGGGAACGTCCACGCTGTTGGGAGAGCTCCATCTGGCGGCCTGGGGGTGAGGGCTGGAATATTTAGCCGGCCACACACCACAATATATATATATATATATATATATGTATGTATATCTCTATGTATAAAATGCAACGTCTGTCTGTATGTCTGTCCACTTTTCACAAAAGAACTACTTAACTGATTTAGATCTGTTTTTTTTCTATAATTTGCTTGAACATTCCGGTTCATTTTGCGACCTTTCTCATTGCTCTATGTATCATAGTTTACTTGTAGTAACAATTTATTTGCGCAATCCGAGAGACACACAGCGGGCAGAGGGGAGGGGGTGGAGCCCTCATCAATCACGCACCAGCCTATATCCACTTAGCTAGCAAACGAGAGAACTACTTAATGGATATTTTTCTATAATTTGCTTGAACATTCTGGTTGATTGTGCGACTTCTGTCATCGCTCTAAGAATCATAGTTCACTTGCAGAAGCAATCTATTCATGCTAATCCGAGACAGAGGCTGCCGGCCGAGGGGACGGGGAAGTGTGATGTCAGGAGTAGGGAGCCAGGCGCAGACATCCTCACTGTCCTGTTTCACTACTACGTGGGAGGAGCCACGGGGGTCGTCCAGTGTGTATATATATATATAGTATATATATATATATATATATATATATATATATATATATATATATATATATATATATATATATATATATATATGTATATGTATATATATATATATATATATATATATATATATATATATATATATATATATATATATATAAAAAATATTCAATTTGGTGTAACCTTTTGTATACTTCGAAAAATTTAATTTGTGTAATAATAATAATACTTTATGGCAACAAACATGCCAGTGCTGTCATGCAGTGGCTGTCTAATATTTAGGTGCTAGAGCAACATGAATTAGCACACCTGATGACTATTATTGAATTAGGGGAGTTGCCCCCAACAGAAACGGTTATCTTACAGACAATTCAAGGCAAGGAAGTTGTACTGACACCCTGACAAGGGCCAAGGTCTGAGGCTGACTGTAAGAAAAGGATGGATCAGGAGATGAAATGTCATTATTAAACAAAGCAAAATGATAATCAACCATGTGCTTATGCCAAGTCAAAAGTCAGAGTAAAAAATGCAAAACTTCAGTGACCTCAGAACTAAATCAACACCTCTAGCGGGAGAGTTTTAGAAGTATCCACAAAAAAAAAGTTTACTACTGGGACACAATGCCTAGTATAGCGTCATAGTAATGGACGCTCAGAATTGTGGAGCCTGTTAAAAACAAGATGACAGTATGGTGAAACTCAAAGCAAAATTTCAAATTATGTGTGTAACTAGGCTCAAATATGAATTTAATAAGAAAAAGAAAGTATTGTGTATTTGAGTTTCGTGTGTTTCAAAACTAAAATAAAACAGCACGTTGTCGCACACATGCGACAAATATCAAAGTGGACAATCAATTTAGAGCCTTAAGTTCTGGAGAAAGAGAGTTCAATCCTGCTTAAATATAAGAAGGCTTTCAAAAAGAAAGATTTATTCAAAGAGGATGGGAGCATGCTCTTATTTCACTGGAACAGTGTGAGGTTTTTTTATTTACTGTGGCTGGAGTGCCAGTCGTGCCACCAACCTCAAAGTTTTCCCAGTAAGTTGGAGGACCTGCTTGCAGGGCAAGATGCACCAGGAGGGAGCTGTATGGACCAAGTGGAGGTAATTACCCGCCAGGCCAGGGGGTGGTGGGGTGCGCTAAACCTTATTATGTTATCTCTGCAGGCCAAATATAAGAAAACCTGCCTGATTTAACAGCAATGTCACTTCCGGTTCCAGTGCCAAGAAAGATGTCATTTCAGGTCTCACCCTTTAAAAACCGCCATCTTCTCCACCATCAGTTCAGCTCAGTCTGGAGCTCAATCCATGCACATCAGTGCTTACTTAAAAACCCTTTTTGCGGCCAGGGACAATATGCGGGTGGCTGCCCCAAACCTTTCCAGTGCGTTGAGGCTCATTCTTTCACAACGTTTTACCAGAATTTTCCAAAGAAAAAAAAGTTACATAACCTCAGTATGCATGCAAGTAAGAATTTCAGTGAGCTCTTTATATGTGAAAATAGTGACCATATAAGCTGTACAGTATTTAAACGGCTGACATATTCATTAACTTGTAGATTACAATTAGAGCATTAGAGAAGTTGGGATGAGAGCACAGCATTGAGCGAAACAAGCTTGTCCTTATTTTCCTAGACTGTCCAAAATAACACGAAGTCAGGATTTGAAGATCGGTGATTGGCAGGGCAGTTCAACACCTTCACCACTAGGACACTGTGCCTACGCTCTAGAAACGAAGAATGCCTGTTTGATCCACATAAAAGATATTTCACCCACTTGTTATAAAATGAAGGATGATTGAAAGTGGAAATCGACCCCTGTTAGTGTTTGCTTGATCTTTAGTGCAAAAATACTGCAATAAAAACTCACTGGAGTGCTTTTGGGCAGCTTTATACAGTACATTATAATCCTCCTAGGCTGCCGTTTTGAGTATTATAATGTAAATGAAATGTTTATGTGTATTATTTTGGGTCTGTCCATTTTGAGCGATGTGCTCGAACTGTTTGACTGCCTGGGTGTTTAGAGGGCAACTTCAGACTGTAAAGCAATTAGTCTGGATTTGGTTTAGTGCAAGCAAACATTTATCAAACTCTTTGGATGGACTGAAAGACTACGGAGTCGGCAGTTAGCCAGCAAATTATCCATGGGCTATCCACTCAGCTATCATTCTCACTATATTGATGCCTCACTCATTATCTCTGCCAATCCATAAAAGCAGAATTACTTAATAGGTTTACATTTCAGGGACAGAAAAGGGATCCAATTAGGAGCACGTGATGCCGTTGTGAGCGCCTGTGTTTTCTCTTTTGTTTGTTTAGCATTTTGCTTGTTAGTATAATTACTGGCAAATGCTTAGTATAATAATGATAATTAATACACCGAATTTTGCTGAGAATTCCCCTGTCTCTCTCGACAGCCCAAAATGCTAACAGGCGCAGGCAGTTACTGAAATGCTAGTTTCATTATATGAAACATGAGCACGGAGTGGAGCAAAATAGATTTCATGGAATTAAAAATGAGTCGGCCAGAACCAAATTCAGGACATCTCTGCCTATTTATAGCATCTTTGCCTGACGGAGGGGATTGTGCTTGTTAAGTTGCTTCATTGTTGATCACAGTGAGTGGCCACACCCCAGTTGTCATTTCAGGTGCCTATGCTTCCTAGTGTGCTTTAAACCTGCCAGACACATGCCAGGCTTGAGCGGACATGCTGGCAAATTTAGATTTTAGCATTTTAATGAAATGTTAAATAATGAGCCCATTAAGGCATCACTTAAGGACTGATTAGCTACATTAGGTTAGAGACTACTAATGAGACTCAGGGTGGTATAATCTCAGGGAGGAGAATACTGACTGGCACTCGTGCACACACACGCACACACACACACACACACATACAGACAGACACAGGAGATGACTTTTTTCTTTCTGGACCATCTCCTCCTCTGTGTAGAATCCTGCAATTAGGAACATGGCAGATTCTTTTGTGACAAATGTGCTGGTAATTTTGTTGTCTGAAAATAAGCTAACCCTGTATTTATGTGCTTCTTATGTCAGGGCTAATCATCCCTCTTTGTGCAGAAAAGTGCATATGAGGAGGAGAGTATTATTAGCTCTTTGCAGCATGTTTCACCACAGGCAAATTTGTTTTCAATTTCTAGATAAGCAATTGCAAGGCGGGGGCCCCCACAATGGACATTGACAGCAATTCACATGCTGTAGGGTTAATACTGCAGTGCTCAAGCGTGAGGTTCTCAGCATAAAAGGAGAAACTCCGAAAACATAGTTAAGAAGGAAAAAGAAAAAACTGACGTTAGCATCCAATTTTATTTGAACGAATTCCGTTGTAGAGCTCCTACAAGAAATGAATGGTGGAAGACTAGAGCAGTCTCGAATACTCACTTGCTAATCTTATTTAAGTCTTTCCTTATAATACGTGGTAAAGTTTCATTTTGGCTGGATATATGCTTCTGTTAAACATCATTTTAGCATTTATACAGTGCCCTATGGGGTACTTTACTTGAGGCCCATTAAGAATCCCTGAGGCAAAACCACAAATGTAGACTCAACACTTTCAGCTCCTTATATTTCTGTCTGTATTGATTTTCTTTTTCCTTCCTACTGCTCTTTTTTATGTCTTCAGTTCTGGAAGCTTTGCACTCCTGACCACCACGGTGAAAGGTTTTGTTTGTTTAGGTGGGTTTTTTGTGTGCTCTGTTGTATGTTAACAAATACACGGTTTTATAGGTCCTCTAAATCAATAAACCCCCAGCTGCTTCTGGCAAAATCCTTTGTATGGTTTGCTTTTTCTTTGTTTCTTACAATGCTAAGGATTAATGTAATTCTGAGGTATTTATTAATTTATTTTCTGAACTCATTCACATTTGCCATTATATCAGCCAGAGCTGAACCCATCAGCACAAACCTTAGGGCAAGATCTATCTATCTATCTATCTATCTATCTATCTATCTATCTATCTATCTATCTATCTATCTATCTATCTATCTATCTATCTATCTATCTATCTATCTATCTATCTATCTATCTATCTATCTATCTATCTATCTATATTTTTATATATATATATATATATATGAAAATCCAAAGTCTGTCTGTATGGCTCACAGATACGAAAGCTATCAATATAAATTCTTCTCAGTACAAATTATTACATTTAAAAAAAAAAGTATTCATTTTTAAAGTTTGTCTTGTTTCACTACTACACGGGTGGAGCCAAATATAAATATTGGTATTACTACTAAGTGTAACGTACATGGAAGTACTGTATGGACTGTTCCATACTGATATTTTTTCCTTTTGGTTATCATTTCATTTTCGAATTGAGCTCCAGTGTGCACTAACAATAGGTACCTACCACGGACTTTAAAGACTCACTTTATTATTATAATATAATATATGTCTTCTGTCTTCTATTATAATATAATATATGTCTTCTGATACATATCAGATGATAAATGTATTTATATATTTGTTTTCCTTTCTCCCTCTACCAGCTTAATTAAAAAGTAATGTTAAAGTTCAGTACATTGTAGTTTGTGTTTGGATTTGAGAAAGGAATGCCTGATGAATAATCTATAATAATAAAAGGCAAAGCCCTCACTGACTGACTGACTCATCACTAATTCTCCAACTTCCCGTGTAGGTGGAAGGCTGAAATTTGGCAGGCTCATTCCTTACAGCTTACTTACAAAAGTTAGGCAGGTTTCATTTCGAAATTCAAAGCGTAATGGTCATAACTGGAACATATTTTTTGTCCATACACTGTAATGGAGGAGGCGGAGTCACGTATCGCGTCATCACGCCTCCTACGTAATCACGTGAACTAAAAACAAGGAAGAGATTTACAGCACAAGTCACATGCGGGAACGAAGGTAAATGACGTTAATTTTTGACTGTCTTTTAATACTGTGTAAGCATACATATTAACACATGTGCAATTAAACGTGTGCATTTACGGGGTGATTTCTCAGGCTTAAAAGCTCGCCTTTTACTAAAAAGGTAAATGCAAAACTATTTTCAATCAGTTTATTGAAACGCTCCCGTTAAGGATTGCAATAACATATTCGCGAGATAAAAGAACGAAGTAGGGGGAAATGGAGGAACAGCCGGAAACAGCGAAGAGCAAAAAATTAATTAAACAATTGAGAACGGAGCGAGTGAAGCATACAAGCATGTTCATAAGGGAAACAAAGCACGGTGTAAAACGTAACTTTAAATTAAGTTTATAGAAACGCTCCCGCTGCGGATTGCAATAACATATTCGCGAGATAAAAGTTTCATGAGAAGACACGAGGTATAAATGAACCACACGCCGTGGCGCAACGTTAAGGGCAACAGTTTCAACCATTCTATGATCTGCTTCTCGCAACTGAAAGACGGCACATGGCGGATGTTAGCCGACTTGCTGACCGCAACGTTAGGGGCTTCAACTATGGCGCTGACGCCACATCTCAGTGCCAACACTTTGCAGACTGTACTTAAAAGACACGCCCTCCTCACTGGACAGTTAAAAAGACCAATCAAACTAACGATGACATCAAGTATTACCCAATCAAAAGTAGGAAAGGAGGCATCTTCATAAAATGCGTGTGGGATGATTTGCATGACACGCTGCTTTAAAAAAAAAATGATAAAAAAAATACGAGATAAATCCCGTCCAGTATTGATTCAAAACGGGACGCGCAATTTCATTCTCAAACGCGGCACGATTCCGTATTTTAAAGGACGGGTGGCAACCCTACAGTGCCAGGTAACCACCCATACAATCAGATTGTGATTCAGACTAGGAATGCAATGAATGTAATTACCCCGATCTACATACAAGGCGAAACTCTTGCAACATTCAAAGATGATGGTTTGGGATAATTACTACTTATTAAGTACACCATGGCACATAAAAGAGCTTATGAAGCCTTGAAACGAAAAAAGCAAGATCTCAGAGATCGTAAAAAAAAAAAAAGGAGGTAATGTCGTTTTACTCGCTGTACATTTTAGACAAACATTACCAGTTATTCCACGAGGGAGACCAGCAGATGAACTCAACGCGTGTTTAAAATCCATGCTTCTCCCACGCTCGGTTATATGTCGCGTGTTCTCGGGTAGGTACACCAAAAAATGTATACATTTAAGCATGTAACGGGCAAACAAAAAATGAGGTATACCCGAAGGCACTGCAGTAGTACTCAATGTAACTTTACTTCTTAAATGTTAATGTTTTACTGTTTAATAATTTATACGCTTCTTATATATTGTTCAAATTCTTTTATCAAAATACCAGTGACAGCGCAATGCACGATAACATGGAGTGAATACACCATACGCATCTGCCCACGGCCGCCCTGGTGTGCGCAGATAGGAGTTGATTCTAAAATAAAATAAACATAAAAAGAGTAATACAATCATCACCCATAAAGCGGATAGCAGACGTGACGTATTATATGTGTACCAGATTTCAAGTCAATAGGTGAAACGGTTTGCAAGCTACAGGTGATTTAAAATCCTGGACAGACCAACGAAAAGCCACGGTAGCAAATTATAGAAGAAGATTTTACTGTTTAATAATTTATATTTATATGAAATGTGCTTCTTATATATTACTTCATATTCTCATATGATAATGATGTTAATGTTGTTTATATTGATTTATATGTTATTGTAAGTGCATCTATGTGTGTATATGTATGTATGTATGTATGTATGTGTATATATATATATATATATATATATATATATATATATATATATATATATATATATATATATATATATAAAAAATATATATATAAAAAATATATGTGTATATGTATATATAATATATCTGTATATGTGTGTATATGTGTGTGTGTATGTGTATATGTATATATATATGACAGCAACACTCATAACAATGACAACACAATTACATTGACAATCATGTTACGTTATTTTTAAAATGTTTCCTTTACTTTTTCATAACCTCTTTAACACACTACTTCTCCGCTGCGAAGCGCGGGTATTTTGCTAGTGAATAATAAGCTTGTATTGTTTTGCTCTGTTAATGAAGTTACACATTGCCTGAGAAGGTGGATGTGCTGAAAAAAGGGATACCGTTCATTATTATATATGCATGTAAAAGTAGGTGTTAGTTTGTTTTGGAATATTTAACATTCTGTGCAACCCTGGGTGTTTTTTTAGCAGAATTTGCCTTAAGGGCACTGATGAGAGGGCTACATATGTCAGGAACTACCAAAGGGAGCTCTAGATTTTCCTGACCTTTGAATTTGAAGTGACTTCTGAAAGTTGGTTAGAGGGTTCTGACTGCCAATGGCCCATTTTGTTTAGAGTCTGGAAGTGAGTTGCATCACAGACAAGAGAGAAGGAGAGTTTAAGAGGCAAGAGAAGTGAGTGCTTGTGTGCAGTAATGTGTGGTAGGCAAGCTGGTGAGCCGTTCCACCTGTTAGAATGGGAACCTCACCAGTATATGCCCAGGGAGGCTGCAGCTTCTTTGTGTGTTTTCTGATTCTTTACTATAATTTTCCATGTTACCAAATTTCTCTTTGAGAAAGTTCTATCTATCTATCTATCTATCTATCTATCTATCTATCTATCTATCTATCTATCTATCTATCTATCTATCTATCTATCTATCTATCTATCTATCTATCTATCTATCTATCTATCTATCTATCTATTTATCTATCTATCTATCTATCTATCTATTGTGGACCATCAATTGGGTGCACCAGCCTCCCCAACCCGACACAGATAGATATGGTACACAAGTGCAAACACACACTTTTATTTTTTTTTCATTTCTCCGTGGGAAACACCTTCCCCTGTTTCCCACGTGTACAGCACAGTCACAAAGCACACTTCTCTCCTTTCTCTCTTTTTCTTCTCTCTTTTCCTACACTCCTCCTGGTAAGCTTCGTCTTCTCCCATCCGACTCTGGCTCCTGGAGTAGTGGCTGCTGGTGCTTGTTGGTTCACTTCCTGCAGCACTTCCATGGAACCCTGTGGGAGTCTGAGGCACTGCTGCAACCCAGGGGAGCTGCCACCTAGTGCTCTGGGGGAGGTAGTGCTCCAGATACGCTCTCTCCCCTGGTCCTTCCTAGCGTAGAGACTGGGCAAGGGTCCTGGCCCTATCTATCTATCTATCTATCTATCTATCTATCTATCTATCTATCTATCTATCTATCTATCTATCTATCTATCTATCTATCTATCTATCTATCTATCTATCTATCTATCTATCTATCTATCTATCTATCTATCAGTGTTTGTGTTTCTTTGTATATAGTGGCCAAATTACATCATTTACTAATCACACAAAGCAGCCATTCTTTCAGGACCCTTTATACAGTATAGTGTCTTTCATAGTGAGTACTGTTACAAAGTGGTTCATAGCATGAATAAAGTTTGCTGCACAAAATTAATCAACAGGAGTTCAATGAGCATACTGCATAAAGGAAAGGCTAAAAGTGAAAGGTCACTCTTAAAACTTGTTAAAGAACAGGTAGCCTTCAGAAAAATTATAAGTAAATGAGTGTACCCATGAAAAAAATTGTTCACAATCGATATTTGCCTAGAATCTCTCCTTAATGATCCCTGTTCATATTTTTATCCTTATTATTAGATTCAACAGCTGTATTCAATTTGTGTTTATTTAACAGAATGTCAGCTTTTTTTGCTAATTTTTCATTACTTGTTTAAGATGCAACCCAAGTTTCTACCATAGCAAAGTCCTGTGTATCATTTTAATGTTTGCATCTAGATTTATTAATATGGATCATTTGCAGTCTATATTATGTACCTATGTTGCTGACCATTTATAAGAAAACATTATTTATGTAAACTACTGTTTCCCCTCAGGGATTAATACAATGTGCCAAATACCAAGTACCACTAAGGTTTTTTATTATATAAAATGTATGATAAAATAGAAGTAATACTACTTTTTGTTACTATTTGCCTAATTTTTTTTACCCCTTTTTCATTTTTATTTATATATACGAGGGGTGTTCAAAAAGTTTCTGCACTTTTTTTTAACTATATCTAACTATTTTTTTAACTCTATTTATTAAGAATTTCAAAAACAAATTACATCATATTTCTACATAGTCACCTTCCTTTGTGATGCAATTTTCCCAGCGTCATACCAACTTTTTAATGCCCAATTACTACTCCTCATGTTTTCACTGTTTCCAATGAAAATATGAAAGTGTGGAAAATTTTGAAAGTCCCTTGTGTAGATATATGTTTTTTATTGATACTGTTTTTTTCTTTTTTATTTAGTTATTTATTTTTATAATTATCATACTGTTACTGGTTTACTTTAATCCTCTCATATTTTAAGAGAATAAACTCTTCTTTTAATCTGCTTCTTTTTTATATCTCTGGTTTTATTTGGTGCTTGCTTATGCATGCTCTTTGTGCTCTTGAACCCTGGTCCTTCTGCTCCCTTACTCATACGCAGAGGTGAGCCCTACCCCTGTCCCACCAGTCCCTTCCCTTGTACCTTCCACCATTCTGACTGATTCCTTTCCTACCCCTTCAGTTGTCCCGAGCACCAGTGCCCTCCCTTCTGCCCCCCGAGATGTGGTCCCTGTCCTGGTTTCCAGTCGCTTTGTCCGGCTAAGCTGGCGCCCTCCTGCAGAGACCCATGGATCAATCCAGACGTATAGTGTCTTCTTCAGCAGAGAAGGAGTCAACAGGTATGTGTGATGGACTCTGGTTTCTTTTTACATCTTTGATCCTTCTCCAGGTTTGTTAAGATTTCTGCTTCACGTACACGTCTCAGTAGTATGTTCCAGATTCCCACAACTCTTTGAGTGAACAACTGCTTCCTGTCCTAAATGCATTTCTCCTCAATTTCCACAAGTACAAATCTACTTTACTGATGTGTTTAAGTATTTTGAAAAACCTGGATTAGGTCCCCACACCGTCTGCTCTGCTCAAAACTAAACTGTTCTAAGGTGCATCTGGTTGCTCTCCTCTGCATAGCTTCAAGTGCTTCTATGTCTTTCTTGTAGCTCGATGACCAGAACTGCACACAATACTCCACATGTGGTCTCACTAGGGAATTCTATAGTCTTTAGATCGATTAATTAGTGACTGGATGAGCATGTATGTGCCCAGTAGTGGACAGGCACCCTGCCCAGTGATGTCTCTTGTCTCTCTATACCCTACACTGCTTTGATAAGCACCAGCTCCCCGTACACATAAAGTGGATATACACATTAAATAGTGGATGGAGAGCAGGGTCGTTTTAAAATGCCTCAGATTAACAATGGAATGAGGAGCTGCAACTTACTATGCCACACTGCCTGTCTCCAGAGGTGAGTGCAGCTTTAAAGTAAGTCATTGTCAAAAGAACAGACAAAACATCACAAAAAGGTTTGGGGTAGTCACCCCGTATAATGTAGGTTGGGTTCAAATTGCAAAAATTTGAGCAGTCATGATCACTCAGTTCAAAACAGAACTGACTTGCAGGAAACAAAATGGCAGTTTTATGGTTAGGCAGAGAAAGTGAGGTCAGCAGAGTTAGAACTGGAAATGAGGTCGTCAAGGCCAGAACCAGAAGTGATGTCATGTGGTCCGGAACCAGGAGTGACATCATCAGGCCGTGATCCGGAAGTGACATCATCGGTCCCGGAACCAGAACTGCCGTCATCTGGGCCAGGCGGAATATCCCGTAACTGGTCTGCAGAGGAAAGAGAGAAAGGGTTAGTGCACTCCGCCACCCCTTGGTCTGGCATGGAGTTACCCTCATTTAAGCACTTTAGCTTCCTCCCATGCGCACGTGTGTGACATAATATATAAATGGTTGACTTCAAATACATTATCAAAAGTACCATCCATTTCATGTGAAGATAATTAGGTCAGCAGCAAATCCACAGGCAGCATAGTACTATTCTTTCTATCAACTCTGCAGCGGCACTTACTATTTAGTTATTTAGCCATTGCAGCTGGATGATATATTAGACTGGACTGCCAATACTGATGCGCTGTGCAAGAAAGGACAGAGCCGACTTTACTTCCTTAGAAGGCTGGCGTCCTTCAACATCTGCAATAAGATGCTGCAGATGTTCTATCAGACAGTTGTGGCGAGCGCCCTCTTCTATGCTGTGGTGTGCTGGGGAGGCAGCATTAAGAGGAAAGACGCCTCACGCCTGGACAAACTGGTGAGGAAGGCAGGCTGTATTGTTGGCATGGAGCTGGACAGTTTAACATCTGTGGCAGAGCGAAGGGTGCTCAGCAGGCTCCTATCAATTATGGAGAATCCACTGCATCCACTAAATAGTATCATCTCCAGACAGAAGAGCAGCTTCAGCGACAGACTGCTGTCAATGTCCTGCTCCACTGACAGATTGAGGAGATCGTTCCTCCCCCAAACTATGCGACTCTTCAATTCCACCCGGGGGGGTGAACGTTAACATTTAACATTATACAAAGTTATTGTCTTTTTTTCACCTGCATTATTATCATTCTTTAATTTAATATTATTTATTGTATCATTATGCTGCTGCTGGAGAATGTGAATTTCCCATTGGGATTAATAAAGTATCTATCTATCTATCTATCTATCTATCTATCTATCTATCTATCTATCTATCTATCTATCTATCTATCTATCTATCTATCTATCTATCTATCTATCTATCTATCTATCTAATATGACATTGTTGGTGAAAGTGCTCTCAACTGAGCCATCATTAGGGATGCCAGGGTTTGCACCATTTTATATCATTTCATTCCAGTTGTATCCGTATTCTTCTCAAGTTCACATTCAAGTTTTGTGTTTACAGTACAATCAGATGAATGACAGCAGTGTAATACCTAAAATAGATAATGAATACCACACCATCTATTACATATCTTATATATGAATATCTATGTGTGGAAGTGTGTGTGTCTGTCTGTCCAGCCCAGAAGTGCAAGGCTACACCATGAAGCTCAAAGAGCCGGCAAGGTGGCCCCAAGTTAAAGAGTCGGAAGAAGAAAGAAGGATGAGGCTACAGCATAAAGCTGAAAGAAAGCGACTCCGTCGCCAAAGTAAAACCAGCGAGGAAAGAAAAACAAGACAGAAACTCACTTAGCCTCTGATAGACGAGGGGGCGAGCACATCTGCAAAACAAAACTGCTGACTCTGCATTTCAATTTTTTTTCTGACGATTTCAATCGTTTCTAGGAGCCCGGGCTTTTTACAGCATGGGCTTACACAGCTCAGAATCACACATTGGTCCACTCATACAGTTGTCAGTGTGAGCAGTTGTTGAGTAACCTTATGGCCTACGGATAAAGCTGTCATTAAATCAGGGCGGAGTGGTGGCTAAGGATTAGTGCTGGTATCCCAAAGGTTACTGGTTTGAATCCCCGTCACTGCCAAAATAGAACCTACTCTGCTGGGCCCTTGAGCAAGACCCTTACACTGTAATTGCTCCAGGGGCGCTGTACAATGGCTGACCCTGCACTCTGACCCCAAGGGGTATGCGAAAACTAACAAATTCCTAATACAAGAAATTGTATAAGGCGAAATAAAGAACAAAAAAAAAAAAATCTAATGGGGCATGTGCTAACAGTCCCTAAAGATGGAGGAAGAGCAGTGGCTATGCAGAATGTCCAAGGTGTTTAATAATGCTGTTTAACTTTATAAGGTAGTGAAAGGAGGAAGCTGTACACTAGCAGTTCACCACACGGTAAGCAGTGCTTTGCGGTCTTCATCTGAGTTGGTGCCATACAGGATGTTATCCAGCTGGAGGGGCAAACCTATGGAAGTTGGAATAACAGAAGGAGATATTTGGGTTTTCCTCAGATATCTGAGGAGGTAAAGGTGTTGGTGAGCGTACCCAATAAGCACAGAGATGTGAAATGCCTGCTTTAGGTCATCAGCATTGGACACTCCAAGAATTTAAAGCTATGTGAATTATTTTCATGTACTGTCTGTTCTTCCAATATCTAATCCATTTATCCAATTTACAAAACTGATATCATTACAACAGGACTGATTGCCATGTATCTTTGAACTTACATTTTGAAGATTAGATGAGCTTCAGAATGGTTGTGTAAACTAAAATATGCTATCGGCACATAGAATCGCAGCAACAAGTTACTGAACATTTTGTAATTACATAATAAGAAAAAATTCATGTTGGTGAGAATAGAAAGCTGGTGGCCTGTCCAGGCTTGGTTGCCAAGTGTGCAATGGTTTTCCAAAGATGTGTGTTTTTGATGGATTAGCAGCTTTCAATTTGCCGTGTATCAAGTGTATGTACAGTATGTGAGGGTGCACTTTGATGATGTTTCTGGTAGGTATCAGCATCTCAAAATCCTAAATTTTTGATCATTAGGTTAGAAGGATGGAAGGATGGATTAACAGAAAGGCAAATCAGTGCACCACATTTCAAAACCAACCATGAATACCCAAGCAGTGATCAAGGAAGTTCATCAAGCAGTCCAGGTTTCAAACATGGTGTCCAAAGTTTGGTAGTAAAGCATCTTGGGGTTTGTTAATCCCCTGTTACTGTTTAAAACTCACAATGTTTAGCCAGAAATGTAAATGGCAGTCAACGTGCACAGAGGTCAAATGTTTAAATTAAAGGAATCCATTTTCCACGTTTTAAATTAAAACTGGCTGTATGACCAGTTGGTTATTTAATATAGTGCAATATTTAGTCAGCTTGCTATGGCCTTTGTAACATTTTTAACTTACCTTACATATTTATAGTTCACAAAATATGACTTTGTCTTTTTAAAAGCAAACGATACAAGGAATCTTTGACTACTTTTTTAATAAGGGCATGAAAAAATAGCCTAATTTAATTTATCATGTGGGAATAAGCTTAATTGTGTCTAATGTTGCTGAAGTGGAAAAAATGCTTTCTAGCTGCATGTAACAAAGGGGTTTTAAAAATCACTGTGAATATTCAATGATAGTCTCTATCCACTGGAATAAATATAAGGCAATAATACATCAAGAGTGGTGTAAAAAGCGCACTTGATATTAAATTCTGTCTGGGACCGTTGATTACCGTTAGGCACTTCTCATTGTTCTTGTCTGTTGCACTTACAATTGGAACTAATAGCTACATTATGGCTCCTTGAAAAGCACTGCAGTTGTATTTCCAGGTCTTCTTTTTAAAGCATTTTTTTCATGTAAAGGCCCTGTGGTATACTTTACATACTGTGTGTATTCATTTATGAATTCTGTTTTTCAAATGCAGAGGCTTGCAGTCAGTACAAAGGCTCCACACAGAATACAATATACACTTTCTCTTCTGCCTAATGTATTAATAATTATAATAGGTGTAAGGCACAATACCTTTCATTAGACATATTCACCCTTTTTGGAAAAGATGACTTGAAATGCAAGTAAGGTTGTTAGCTATGGGCCTGGGAAGCGTAACTGCTCAGTCAACCAATGAACTCAAATTTAGCATTTAGTCTCTAAGGATTAGAAAATTGGATTCACTTAAATAGTATAACATAACATTCTCAAGTCATCTTAATCCAGTTCTGGGTTGCAGAGGGCAGTGTCTATCATGGTAGCACTGGGTGCAAGCCTGGAAAACATCCTGAACGGGGTCCTTCTCCATCACACACTCACAGGGGGGCCAATATAGGATCGCTAATTAACCTAACTTGCATGTCGTTGATGATGTCGGTGGAAACACAAAGTACAAGGAGGAAAACATTCACTAAATCTGTTTTAAAAAATACACTCCAGTGTCTCAGATGTCTCATTCTAATACAAAGTCACATAGAAGCAGAGCCAATACAAGCAACATGAGGCAGGAGCCAACCCTGGTGCTGGAGGCATTGCATCACAGGACATGTTAGTCTTACCCAGACTGGGATAATTTAGTATCATCAATCATATATAAGGACACGGAGATTTTCTAGTAAAAGGAACTCAGAAAGAAATAAACTTACCTGCTGAGCTGATATATCTCCAGGCTTTGTTATTTATTTAGCTGTCTTTTTATTAAAAAATAATAAATGCCCTGCGTATGTTATTCAAATTAATACATAGTTTATACAAAATATTGAATGTTATATTATATTATGAAAATTGACCTGCTGTATATACCTGTAGTGTTTGGGGTAAGGAGACATTACAGAATCACCGTTTAAAAATCCTCTAAGGTGTGAATTAGCCAGTCAAAGGTCCCAGCACAGCATTGCTACAAATTGCCTTCACCTTGTCACTCTATAAGCAGCTCTTTCAACAGAATAAAATGAAATATCTAAAATCAGAGCTGTATTCTTAATATATATAATGTAACTGATGGGCTTTAGAAATTTAATTTGTGTTAAAAAGTATATTAACATAAAAAATAATGATCAAAAGGATATGTAAACAATTAATTAATTTCACGTTTTTATTCTGTGGGCAGAAGTTTAGATCCCAAATTAGAGTTTTTTACATATCTATCTATCTATCTATCTATCTATCTATCTATCTATCTATCTATCTATCTATCTATCTATCTATCTATCTATCTATCTATCTATCTATCTATCTATCTATCTATCTATCTATCTATCTATCTATTATATACTGCCTTTCCTATCTATCTATCTATCTATCTATCTATCTATCTATCTGTCTATCTATCTATCTATCTATCTATCTATCTATCTTTCAAAAATATATAAATATAGCAAAATGTCACATACACAGTCACTCTCTAATCCTTTAAAGAATAAATCACATGCTAATTATGGATTATATCTGCTGCAGACTACCAATCAAATAAAAAAAAAGATGGAGAATGGAAGAAATTTGTTTTGGTATTTTTGGACACAATAGTCCCTTGTGACTTTTGCAGTCTTGGTCTTGCTACTTTTTTAATCTTTCTAATTTGTTTAAATTTGCTTAGGACTAATTATAACTTCTATTTTCTTGTTCTAATCTTTGTTACTATGTTATCACAGGGAAAGGGCAATGAACACATCACAGCCAGGAGCACTGCAGATTACCATTGACAACTTAAAGCCCGAAGCGACGTATTCTTTCCGTGTGGTGGCTTACAATGACCGGGGACCAGGAGAGACCTCACAGGCTTTGAAAGTATCCACCCAGCCAGAATGTAAGTATCAGCAAGTTCTGGAAATAAATATATAACTATAGAAAGAAATACTTTGTTATTGTACTTTAGTAGGTTTTGTTTGAGTATAAAATTTCCTGTCTACTCATACTTTCAATTTTACTTTACATTTTAAAACACAACTAGCTACCTGTACTCCAATATATTTTCCTAGACGCATTCGTTTATTGCACTATTAAACCAAAAAATCAAACAGGCTACACAAACCTGCACCAAATCTAAAATACAGGCTTCCACTGTCTGACACTAAACACCCAGTTATCTAAGCCAACAATCCAAGTACACCACTTGGACAGGTCTGCGTCTTGGTGACCTCCAGTCTCAGTCATTCTCTGATGTGATGCTGAACTCAGACAGTATCCTAACTGCAGTCTCCGAACAGAGCGAGGCTGGAGGTTTAGGCCGGAGCTGAACGCTGGTGACATGCAATCTCACTCTTAGGTATCTCCATAGCTGATGCTGCTGTGTTCCTCAGTGCAATCTGCCTAAAGAGTCAGGGCTGATCTGCAGGCGGCAGCGAGGTGTTCTTGTGCACTCATCTCACATGTTTTGTCACGTTACTCTGGGTATCATGGCTCCAAAACACATCGCAAACTAGTTGGAAAAGCCCAGGAAAAGCCTAAAGGTTATTTCTTTAAATGTGAAACTTAGTTATAGATCTTTATTAAACTTAGTTAATGAAGAGCAATGCCACATTAAAACTAATATTTTTATTAAACTAATTTTGGCAATTTTCATGTAGCTTATTGTTATTTGAAGAAAAATGGATACTATTTTAATTATGCTTTCAATTTAAATGAATTATAATTTGCTATTTGCATTACAAGAATTCACTTTGCAAAATAGTTTTTAGAGACAGGTTAGCTCCTTCTTATATATATATTTATATTTTATTTATTTGGCTGACGCCTTTATCCAAGGCGACTTACAACATTTATGATACAATTGGTTTCATTTCTTTTCGGTTTCCCAATTGGACCACAGGCAGGTCAAGTGTCTTGCTCAGGGTCACACAGTGTCAGTAGTGGGATTTGAACCCACCACCTCAGGGTTTGAGGTCTAAAGCCTTAACCACCACACTACACTGCCTGAAAAGATCTATAAAATCCTTCAGATTATAAATTCTAACTGCCACACTACACAGACATGAATAAACTACCTACTGGGATGTTTTATAGGGGTTATGAAGACTAAAAGAATCCGTTGCAGCTCTACCTGTACGTTACACTACATAAAGCAGAGGAAACCTGTACACCTCTCACATTAGCGCCAATCCCACTGAATTAGAGTACATCTATTAAGATGTCCAGGGCGCACTGAATGTCACTGTTTAAATTTGCTGTTACTTGGCTCATACTTCAGCGATTGTAAAGCGGCTAAAACACATTTCTAAGAACTTTTTGATTATGTTCAGTCATAAAAGAAGACCCCGTGACCCTGTGTTCGGATTCAGCGGGTTGGAAAATGGATGGATGGATGGATGGATGGATGGATGGATGGATGGATGGATGGATGGACATAAAAGAAGAAGATATTCTACATTTACTTGTAGTTTTCATAATTAAACACACTTATACAGCATATCAGATACTTTAAACGTCCTACCTGAGTAGTTTTCTGACAGGCTTTTACATAAGTCACTTTCAAGACAGGTATCTCTAATTTTACACAAGTGCGGCTGTCGGGTATCTCTTGCACGGTTGCAGGTACTGTAAACCAGAATAGCTGCTTCAGCTAAGAAACAGTACAATGGACTAGGTTTCTAAAGCCATATCACTTGATTGTACATAATAATGGATAGAAAGATGTTCTCCCACCCTGTTTATGAGAGGGGCCCTCTATGAAGCAGCTGTTACCTACAGTATAAGAGACTTTAATCTTATAGTGCCCAACTGTCAGTTAGTATAGGGGGTCATCTGAAACATAATATGCTCCCAGGTGGAGTGTTGCTTTTTCTGATCATTGTAGGGAAGCTTCCCTCACTTACATCATCTTATTTTTTCTCCTTTTGAATATTACTGGTCTTATAAATTGCATTAAAGTAAGAAGAAACACATTTCAGCCAACAGAGCAATCAACACCATATTCCAAACATTTCTGTTTTAAATTAAATTAAGTCAAACTCAGCACCCCTTATCTAACCAATTCAAAGCGCATTGTGAGCAGAGTGCCTATAATGAAGTAGTTCCTCGTGTATTTTGATACAGCAAAGAGGTTAAGCAGAGGCCAGACATGTTTATTTAAGAGCAGCATTAATGAATTCCTGCTAAATTCTGAAAAAGCTCCTTGTAGAGGGAAACTGGATTTTCTCTTGTTTCAGATAATGTAAGACATTGCTTTGCAAGTTATGTAGGGTGGTTTATGGCTCTTACAGTTAAGTAATAGAGTCTAAGATATATGTTTAGATATTGTTTAAATATTAAGGATGATGTAATTGAAAAAAAAAATTTGAGTTAGCAATAATTTATTTAATGAAAAATGAACAAAAATGCATTTTCTTTCTGTGAAAAATTGTAAGTACACCCTTGGCTCCAACAGCTAGTAGTATTGCCCCTTTGGCAGAAACAACCTCAAGTAATCATTTGCTATAACTGTTACGTGGACAGCACATTTTAAATCCCATCACAGCATCTTCACAGGAGCTTTACCTTGGCCATTCCAGAACCCTTTATTTATTTTTCTTTTCTTTTCAGCCATTACTTGGTGGATTTACTGATATTTTCAAGGTTATTGTCATGTTGCAGGGTGTCCTTTCAGCCGAGCTTCAATTTTCTAAAAGATGACCTCATATTATCCTCAGGCACCCTCTGATGAATTCTTAGTGGATTCTATAATGGTGTTCTGCCCAGGTCCTGATGTAGCAAATCAGCCCAACAACATTTCCACCACTATGTTTTACAGGTGGTCAAATGCTGCCTTTAATTTCTGCCAAACATGTTTTCTTGTACTGTGAACATATTGTTTCAGAAGTCCTGCTCCCTGCCTGGGTGTTCATGGGCAAAATGATGACTTTCTCTGATTTTGTTCTAACTTGTGTCTCCTCTTTCTAATGGTAGACTCATGCATTTGGACATGAACAGTAATCACATGACTATATGTGGTACATTAGTTATCTAACCATCCAGCCATTTTCCAACCCGCTGAATCCGAACACAGGGTCACAGGGGTCTGCTGGAGCCAATCCCAGCCAACACAGGGCACAAGGCAGGAACCAATCCCGGGCAGGGTGCCAACCCACTGCAGGACACACACAAACACACCCACACTAGGGCCAATTTAGAATCGCCAATCCACCTAACCTGCATGTCTTTGGACTGTGGGAGGAAACCGGAGCGCCTGGAGGAAACCCACGCAGACACGGGGAGTACATGCAAACTCCACGCAGGGAGGACCCGGGAAGCGAACCCAGGTCCCCAGGTCTCCCAACTGCGAGGCAGCAGCGCTACCCACTGCGCCACTGTGCTGCCCACATTAGTTATACATTCCTTTTTTAATTAATTTTGTTTCAACAAAGCAACATAGCAATCAAAGCTGATAAAATTTAAGAATAAAAAAAAAAAATTCAGCCCCCCTCCGCACATTAGTTTTCAATTCCAAATTGGCCCTGTGTGATTGTGGCAGTGTGCATGGGTTAGATGTGCAATGAACTGGTGTGCGCTTTATGTGCAGTGCTGTCAGGACAGATTCCAGCTCTCCATAACCCTGAATTGGATTAATTAGGTTTTAATATTTAAAGTTATATTATTTAGGTCCTGCTTATTCTACACTTCATTTCACATTTTTATTTACCTGCAGCAGTTGTTTACTGGGGCGGCACAGTGGCGCAGTGGTAGCGCTGCTGCCTCGCAGTAAGGAGACCTGGGCTCACTTCCCAGGTCCTCCCTGTGTGGAGTTTGCATGTTCTCCCCGTGTCTGTGTGGGCTTCGTCCCACATTCCAAACACATGCAGCTTAGGTGCATTGGCGATCCTAAATTGTCCCTAGTGTGTGCTTGTTGTGTGTGTGTGTGTGGCTGGAGCTCTGGATTTGTTCCTGCCTTGCTCCCTGTGCTGGCTGGGATTGGCTCCAGCTGACCCCCGTGACCCTGTGTTCAGCGGGTTGGAAAATGGATGGATGGATAATGATAATGAGTTGTTTACTGTAATTGGAAAATCACTTTATTGTTTACATCTTTTTAAAAATCTGGAAATCTCTCCCACAAGACATTCATAATATCGACTCTCTTCCTACCTTTAAATCTCATCTTAAAACACATCTTTTTAAGCTGGCTTATTCACTCTGATAATTTTAGCTGATAAATTTAAATTCAGTTTTATTATTGTATTTATTCTGGCTTTATTGTACTGTAATATTTTATTAATTTTATGTTGTGACTGTTGTTATTAATGTGCTCTGTAAGGTGTCCTTGTGTGCCTTGAAAGGCACCTATAAATATAATAAATTATTATTATTATTATTATTATAACCCGCTGCTCTAATATTACATTTAGGCAATATTTGTATCCAGAGTGACATGCGTATCATAGTGGTACAATTGTTTTCATATTTTTTTTTACATCTGAAGCCTTGTCAGATAAAGTGCCTTGATGAAGAATATCCAGTAGATCCAAGATGAAGACTGAACTGACAATTTTATGGATTACTGTTCTACATTTCATATCTACATTATTTTTTATACACTGCAAAAAATGAAATCTAAGCAAGTGAAAAATATGTATATCATGACATTAAATCTTGTTTTCCTTATTGTAAGAATTATTGACTTATGTATTTTTACGATTATTTAGCTTATTTTAAGAAACCCCATTGGCATATTTTTTTGCTAAATAAAAGCAAAACAACTCCCATCTAAAGTTTTTTTTGTCCATTTTTAGCATATGCATTTTTTGCAGTGTATAGAAATTATTTATCATATTAAAGACCCAAAACACCAGCCCCCCCCCCCCCCCCCACCCCATGCCGGGGTTTTGTTTCCTGCCTTGCGCCTTCCGGTTTCCTCCCACAGTCCAAAGACATGCAGGTTAGGTGGATTGGCGATTCTAAATTGGCCCTAGTGTGTGCTTGGTGTGTGGGTGTGTTTGTGTGTGTCCTGCGGTGGGTTGGCACCCTGCCCAGGATTGGTTCCTGCCTTGTGCCCTGTGTTGGCTGGGATTGGCTCCAGCAGACCCCCATGACCCTGTAGTTAGTATATAGCAGGTTGGATAATGGATGAATAGATGGATATTAAAGACCCAGATCTGCAGTAGGTACAGGTTAGTAGAATATGTGATCTACGACAGCATGCTTTACCAAAAATATGATTCTGCTTTATTTTAATTTACTTTTCAGCAACCAGTTTCTTTTGAGCTTTTCCCTTGATATATTCTGCATTTCTGAAATATATTTAGCTTTATTCTTATCCTGTGTCAGAGATACCCAGGGCAAACACTGCCTTCCATTGAAACATTTCCAAAATGATCCAAAAGCGGACATACTGCACTGCAGGTGGCTTAATTATTTTCTCTTGTAATTTACATTTTTCTGGATGTATAAAGTTGTGCCAATCAAACCCTTTTGATTTGCATTACAGTTATAACTGCAGAGTTTATTCAAACTTAGCTGGTAATATTGGATCATGCAGTCTATAGAATAGACATGTTGTGTCCCATCATGACTGTGGAATGTTTTTTAATGCATTGTGGGTGATAGTTTCTCCAGCCTACTGCTGCTCTTAATATGAAATAAAATTTTAATAAGATATCTGCCCAGTGACACGTAGATATTTAAATACTGACCCTATACCTAAGTCAGTTATGATAGACGTCTTAAATAGATAAAATGTTTATCTAAAAAATAGGAAAGAGTCATTTAGCAGTGTATGATGCATTATTTATATGTTTAAGGAACTCAATATTAATCCCTAGAATCTTGTTTGCAAAGTGGCAACTTAAATACATTCTAAACTGTTGCCAGATTTTAATTGTGATTCTAGAAAGAGTAATATACAGTATGCATAGGAAATCTGCATATCTGAACACAATTTAGATTGGGAAATGCATAAAAATGGAAAAGGGGATTGATTTAATTGGAGAAGGGGTTAAAGAGTCAGCCTGATGTGAAATTCGAATATAATGAAAGAACCATATTCCTGCATACAAATCAGCTTTACAGATTTAATCTAGTCCAGTTGTAATTGTTCTACGTGCAAAATCTCAAAATATTCATGAGTATTTTCTATGTTTAATGTGAGTGCTCTGACTTGTACTACTTGATACTGCCAAGTTTTGGTAAGCTGTTTAGTGATAAGGTCATGCTCATCTTTATCAGACCACTATGATGAGATATTAATCTCTTTAAGCCATTCTTTTATTTGTTTTATGTTTCTTCTGTGGAGTAATCAGACCTGGATTATTGCTTGAATGTTCAACATTTTAAAATACATTAACCAAATATGTAGATTAATTCTAAACATATTCAAATTTAAGATTTATAGACCATAAGAGTCTGCATTCTGTTAGTCCATTCAATCCTGTCTATTATTTATGTCACTTTTGCCCAAATGCTAATGAAGGTGAAAAATATTAATATGACTCCAGAAAAGAGAATATGAAATATAAATTTAGTATGTAGACCTAAATATAAGACTGGACATTCCTAATTAAGGGAGGCTCCTGCAAGTGAGGAATCTGACTGTAATTTATCTTTGTTGAGTTTGACTTATCATCATCCCTTGTTACTTTCAATATCTATCCATTTTCAATCCTCCTAGTCCAGTTCAGGGTTATAGTCAACTATGCCTATGTTTTTATATTATTTTTTTTTTGTAATCAATTATGTATTAATTATTTTCAATATATTAAATTAAAAAGAATTGTACAGAACAATTTTAGCAGAACCTATGCCCTGACAACAAATATTTCAGCCAACCTGCTAACACAAGCATTAACAAGCAAAAGACATCCAGGATTTAAAGGACTGAACAGAGGTAAAGACACCCTCAATAGTTTATGTACAAGTAAATGCTTTGTTAATTTGAGACGCAGATAGTAACAACATTTATCTATGCAGGACATTTTCATACCTGAAGTTAGTTCATAGTGTTTTACAATAATAATGGTAAAACAGAGGTACAAAAGAAAGTAAAAACTAAAGAACAGGTAGATACAGTAATTCCATAAGTAATAATTTGTAAAATGTAAATACCCAGTTATCATTTGTAACAGTCTCAGGGGATTTCCACTTTGAAACAAGGCAAAGCTTAGCAGCAATAATGCCTAAACATATATGTTTCTGCTGGTAATAGGTGAGATATTATGAGGACATATCTAAAAGGATTAGAGTTTCAGGCAGTAGTGGAGTGTCAGCAGAGAAGAAAGCAGACAAGAAGTGAGTTACAAAGATACAAAATTTTTAAAAAAGAAGGGTAGAAAAGAAAAATGTTGAGAAAAGTGCCTGGGAGAGCAAGAATGACAAAGAGAATCAGGCTGAAGACCCAGAAGCACTTGCAGAGAGCAGGGGAAAGTCTGTGTAGAGAGCTACAAATATCTTGAGAGCATGTGATGCAAGGCAGGAGCCAACCATGAATGAGAGATTCACATCCAAGGACTCAACTAAACATGGTCAGTCATAATGAACTAATTCAGAGTAACTAATGAACTTACTGTAACACACACATGTGGTAGGAAAAACCAGGCTTCCTTTAGAAAAACTGACGCAGACGTGGACAGAATGTGGAAACTCCAACTTTGCAGTGCAACAGCATTACATATTTTGCCATTGTGTTGGCTTTTGCAAATTTATTCATGAATACCTTGTTCAGATTTGTGGGCATGATATCATTATTACATTCATGTAATTCATTTTATATGATTATATGGAGCACTTTTTCCACTCCATGAAGCACAATTTATACTGTAAATATTAATCATACATTTATGAATTAGCATGGCATGTTTCAATTAACTCTTTCATGTGTACATACTGTATTTCAAATTGGTTCCTAAAGTTTATCTTAAACTTATAATTTTTCCCTTTTTATTATCTTCTAAAACAGTCACATAGGGATAGTTTTTATCACTTGAAAGTTTCTGGTCTCAATAAACTTCCTGCCTTTGTGCACACATTTACAAAAATGCTTGTATTTTGCTTCTCATGCTTTATAACACCTAGAAGAAAGAAAAATATTGCAGTGCCATAGCCGTTTTTAACATTAGACTACTACGGGGACTGATGATGTGTCATCTCAAGTCAGGAAAACAAAGTATAAAATTTGTGTTAAAATGTAAACTTGGAGAATGCACCCAGACTGACATATTTGATACTTGACTGATACATTATCCTAAATATAATAGTCTTATTATTTTCTCATTGAATTTGCCCACCAATTTTATGAACTCCTTTTTTCCATATTTTTTAAAACTGGAATCTATCCTGGCAAATCATAGTGTAAGTTTATGGAATCGAATCAAAAATGCACTTACCGTATATACTTGCATATAAGTCGGGTCTTGAAACCCGAAAAATCGATCATAAAATCAGACCACGACTTATACACCCACTTGAATTTTATTTATTTTTTTACATCTTCCAGTATTGCCTCCTCCAATCTCACATCAGTTTCTCAGACACATCGAATTTTGTTGCAGCAGCACAGTTACAGTTACCAATTTCTTTTGCCACTTCAATGACTTTTAATTTAAAATCAGCTTCATATTTTCTTCTGATCGAACGCTCCATCGTAGATAAGAGATGCTCTTATGATAAAAGTGTATGAGGATGCAAATTACAAAAAACAATAAACAGTGCAAACGTCGCTTCGGAATAGTTTAGGTGTTACCGTGTGGTCACGTAGGCACAATACATAGAAAAAAAAGGCAGTGTGCTCCGTGGTTCTTCTCTCAGGTGGGCGTTAGCATATCATAATTTCATGGACCAACAGTGTGAGTTTTCCGCATTTGACTTATACAACCGACATTATAAAATACTGGGAATTATACGGTAAAATCAAGCCCCAACTTATCCGTGGGAGAACTTAAACGCGAGTATATACGATACTTATACCAGGTCACTTAGAGTGGATAAACAATAAGCCTGTTATTAAAAAGTGAGAAAAATTGTGTGAGCTTGGCAGAGTTCAAATTATACACAGAAGGTGATTGGGTTAGGAACTGAATTCACATCTTTGAAACGTTGAAGCCGCAGCTTTCACTACTGTACTCCCATACTTCTCCTTATCGGATTCAGTGCTTCAACAGCTTGCTTTACCAAAAATCTGTGAGAAGATAAGCAAAATGACCCCTTTTACTGGCTAACTAGAAGGATTACAATATGCAAGCTTTCAAGGCAACTCAGGCCCCTTCTTCAAGCAAGATGTAAAAATGTGACTACATCTTGCCTGAAGAAGGGGCCTGAGTTACCTCGAAAGCTTGCATATTGTAATCTTTTTAGTTAGCCAATGAAAGGTGTCATTTTGCTTAACTTCTCACTACATCCATAATGGCTAACACGGTACAACACCCTAATACTCCAAAAATCAGTGTAATTTTTGAGTACCATGGACAGCACTATCCATATCTTTCACCTCTTCTGGAATACATCAGCAGTAACTTTGTACTTTTAAATACTAAATTTCCATTTTTATCATAATGTTGCAGATTTTTGATGAATAGTTTAGATAATTTTACATGAACTGAAGACAAGAAAAAATACAAAATAGTTAAATAGTGTTATAAACTTTTGTGAAATGTTTTAGATAAGGAGGGCATAAAATTTGAGAAAATGTCGTTATACCCACTAAACATGGATCGTTGTATGTTGATAAGCTCATACAAGTATGCATTTCACATGAAGACATGACAATAATGACCCTATAATAACAAAAGAAAATAGTTTACCAAATATAATGGCATCTCATTAAAAACCTGCTTTAATAAATCAAACATGTAGTGTAGTGATTGAAAGAATAAACCACTATGTGTGAATAGAACTTAAGATTGACTCAGAATCTTTTAAAGTATTAGTTTGCACAAATATATATTGCCATTTACTTTTGTTAGTTAGTGATAATCATTTAAAGAGTCCCAGTATCCATCAAATTGTGCGTTCAAGGATCTTCATGAGATACTCTTTACTTCTCCAACACGGCACATCCCTTCTATTTGTGTTTTGTTGCACGACTGAACACAGTGGCTTTATACTGTACAAAAAGAGCTTAATAAATGGAGCGTTTCATCAGTTTTTAAAAAGAGTTGCATGTATTCAAATGACATTACTCTCTGGGCATGTGCAATTCCAACTCTGGTACAGAAAACACTGATTTTGAATTTCTGCATAAATCAGCAAAGATTGTTAATGGCAACTAACCAAAACAGCCTGTGGTCAGTGCCAGTACTGAAAGCATATTGTACATGGCAGTAAATAGCGGGGATTAATTCCCAGCTGACCCGTGGCTGTGCTTTCTCATTAAATTATCTCTAGTGCAAGATCTTTTACAAGCACAAAAACGAATCCATCGATATCCTTCCCTCTTGACTAATAGTAAATCTATTTTAATCCTTTCAAGCCCAAATAACTTCCCATTTCTTTGCTTGTGTTTTGTTTCTAGTCTTCACTTTCATTCTGACCGCTTCAGTAGCCGAGCTGGAGACATTTCGTCTTGAATGTGTAAATCAATCCATCAGTCTTTATTTAACGGAGCCCCATTCCCATGGAACACTTTGTGGAAACACTTTTTTAAAAAGTATCAGGAGCAAAATTATGCCATTTAGACTCAACAGTACAATATGGGAAGACAAAAATTTAGAGTACAAGCAAAACTAAATTTTACAGCATTACCTTGGTCAGAGGATATAAATGCACCATCTTTTTTTTGCACACAGTACATACTGCTTATATGCTAGACAATGAAGTAGTCTACCTCCATTGCATTTGCTAGCTGAGAAAAAGAGTGCATTTAATGGCTTAGCCATATCATCCCCAAACAATTTGCCAAAGCTGACTCTAAAGGTTGTTTGAGTTTCAAACCCTATCTGGCAATGTTTATGTAATCTCAAAGACGTACGCACTATTCTTGCCAAAAGTTTTTTAGTAGGAATATCCCGACCTGAGCCCCACCTTTAAGTAACAAAAATCCATGTAAAATTCAAAACAATATAATGTCCACCCATTTTTACTGGTAAAGTTGGGGGAACTCCAGCTTGGTTTGTTGAAGGAACAAGTTCCTTGTATGTCTGTCTACGTGTGGCTCATGGATGACACTTTACATTTTTGAAGCTTTGAATCTCACACATGTAATTTCCAAGCAGTATATGGAATAAAGCAACACAGCATCTGAAAATTAATGCAGTGAATGTCTAGATAGTAATAAATTCACAGTAGACACTCCAGCTTGGACAACCCATGTACAAAATACAGATTTTTAAGTTAATGCAGATGTGTGTGTTTAGAAGTGAATTACTGTAAAGTTATGGCTTTCAAGCTTATGCGCCATTTTCTCCATCTTCATCGTTCGACAAATTTTAGATATTTTTGTTATTTATTTATTTATTTTTGCCAATTTTTACACAGGGCCAAGCATATGTTACTTGGTCTAGAAGAGCTTTGAAACCAAAAGTTAAAATACATTTTCTACAGAAAGGCAAGGAAAAGTCATCCCCAATAAAGACAGAATGCTTACTTAAAATATTTTGATTAAGGAAGTATTTTCATCTTAAATATGTTATTTAATTCAAGGATTTACATAAGCATAAATTAAGTTAAAATTATATTTTTATTATTGTTAAAGTAACATTTATTTAAAAAAAATGTTTAGAATTCCAGTCATGCCAATGTATATCCATCCATCCATCATTTTCCAACCCGCGGAATCCGAACACAGGGTCACGGGGGTCTGCTGGAGCCAATCCCAGCCAACACAGGGCGCAAGGCAGGGAACCAATCCCGGGCAGGGCGACAACCCACCGCAGGACACACACACAAACACCCACACACCAAGCGCACACTAGGGCCAATTTAGAATCACCAATTGACCTAACCTGCATGTCTTTGGACTGTGGGAGGAAACCGGAGTGCCCGGAGGAAACCCACGCAGACACAGGGAGAACATGCAAACTCCACGCAGGGAGGACCCGGGAAGCAAACCCGGGTCTCCTTACTGCGAGGCAGCAGTGCTACCACTGTGCCACCGTGCCGCCCGCCAATGTATATGGGTTCTGTTAATACTAATTTAAACCCACTTACACGTAGTGAAAATAAACTGACGGCAGACCTTTTGATGTTATGTATGATATATCAGCCCATCATTAGCCACAAATGCCCAAATAACATCCGTTGTAATTTTGACCAGTAACATTATATAACAGCAAGCTATATTATATCGGTTGGAGACAGTGGCACTCAGCAGAAAGCTCAGTGACAGAGCTGGAGGTGGCAGAGTTAAAGATTTGTACTGGGTGTGATGAGGAAGGATAGGATTAGAAATAAGGACATTAGAGGATCAGCTCAAGTTGGACAGTTGGGAGACAAAGTCAGAGAGGCAAGATTGCATTGGTTTGGACATGTGCAGAGGAGAGATGCTGGGTATATTGGGAGAAGGATGTTAAAGATAGAGCTGCTGATAGGAAAAGAGGAAGGCCTAAGAGAAGGTTTATGGATGTGGTGAGAGAGGACATGCAGGTGATGGGTGTAACAGAGCAAGATGCAGAGGACAGAAAGATATGGAAGAAGATGATCCACTGTGGCAACCCCTAACGGGAGCAGCTGAAAGAAGAAGAAGAACATTATATAACAGCAAACAGACAGATTAGCTTTTTTGCTGTTCATTGTAATTTGGATATTTACTAAGTGCTCCCCTGTGAGTTTAATGTGAGTCATGTTTTGAACATGATGTAGCAGCTGGAAGTGCTGCACCACTGTAAGGACATAATTCACATGCACTGCAGTGCAGGAGGAGGCAGGGTGATGAGTGGAGAGACAACAGTTAAGTATATCGTTTAGTAACGTTAAATAAAGTTCAGTAATCTTTTGCCTGCTTCAAGAAAACATTGGCTGGCGTGTTTTCTATCCCTCGCAGGGCGCTATAATGAGTCACACTATACAAGCACTTAAGCATACAAGTTGCTTATATACATAGAGGCCTGTAAGTGTACAAGCTCTTTATCCATTTTCCCATCCTTCCCTTGTGCTTACTTCCAAAAGCACTGTCTTCAATATTACAGCCTCGTTTTCATAGATGGCAGAGTGTGCCGTTACACCCAGTTTTCATTATTTCTATAAGCCTAGAAAGTTTCATTTACAAAGTTAAGTTAAAACATGTCAAGCCGCAGAAATCTATTCATATATTTTTGAATCCACTCTTTACAGGGTTAAATAAAAATTGATATTAATTACCTAAATGTCATTTAAAAATCTATATTAGGGATATTTATTTCAGTTCTGTTCACCTTTTTCAAGCAAATTTTCACTTATGAGACCAGTGCAGTATAAAATAATTACATATGTCGTTCAAAAAAGACTGCAACATAAACTTGAGGCATATACAGAGAAACATCATGCATATGGATATATTTTTTTCAGGTACCATATTTTTGTTTTAGGTTTTTGAGGAACTAACAAGATCAGGTGCAAGTCCATACCCAATTCTTGATGGATCCCCAGTCCATCACAGTGCCTAAGGCCTAATATCCACCAATCTACTCTATCTGCATGTCTTTGGGATTGGGAAATTGGACTAAAACTGCGGTGGGCTGGCGCCCTGCCTGGGGTTTGCTTCCTGCCTTGTGCCCTGTGTTGGCTGGGATTGGCTCCAGCGAGCCCCCTTAACCCTTACGATTAGGATATAGCGGGTTGGATAATGGATGGATGGATGGAATTGGACTAAAATTCACAAGGATGTGAGACAATCGCATACGCCCAAAAACAGTAACTGGGAGTTATAGCCATGAGCTTTGAGGTGTTTAAAAAGAAACTACTGTACTGAGTCACCATGCTGCTGTGCTAACAGGAATACAGAAATGATTGGAACCGGTAGAAGTTATAAGAAAAAGAATATTTTGTTACATTTCAAGCAAAAAAAAGGAGACTCCTTTCTTTCTGCGGAGCAGGTTTTTCACATTTAAGATTACAGTGTCCAATTAAAGGCACATAAAGGGTTAGCACTACATTTCAACTCATTTAACACATTTCTCATTCTAAACAGGGCTCAGCTGTAGCACATTTGCTGATGACAAGAAGCCTTTTTCTTCCCTTATTATGCTTAATCTCTTCAAAATATAGTTACAGATCAGAAGTGTGGGCATTTGGCGCCGAATGCTGCTAGCTTTGTGGTAATTAATGAGCCTAGACCACCCACTGTACTGCTCGAAACCCAAAAATATCTTGCTTGTGGCAGTGAAAATCACTGCTCTCTTGCTGAATCTTGGCAGCTTTCGACTTATTCTTCCTTTTTGCAGTCCCCTCTAGCGATAAAAAAAAACTATTCCGTGATGTTTTATCTTCAATCATTGAGTTATATGTCCTTGTAGTTGAAGTTGCCATGCTGTCCTTCTGCAACAGTGGCTTTTTATTAGACCATCTTCTGGTGGTGTTGTTTCTACGTAAACGAATTTAAAATCTGCCTTATAGGTTTAAAAGGAATTACCCTTTTAATCTATTTTTATTCTTGAAACAAAGAATGCAATGATACCTAGAAGCTAAAAATATTCTTTCAAGCTTTATTTAAAAAGCCTAAAGGTAAGAATGTTCAAACAAAAATCTACAGAGACTGTACCAAATTAGAATACCTCGAAACTGCATGTCTGCTGTTCACATTTCTGACATCAGGGTGACATCTTCATTAATGTGTGTTGCCTTTCAAAAAACGGAATGCATGCAATACAGTGATAGATAATAAAGCAAAACTTTGTTGTAACAGTTATGTTATATTTATACAGAAACATACCTACTGTATACTGTATATGGCTCACTATATTACTCACTTAACTTTCCTGTGTTCTAACTGTAAAATTACTGTATGGTTTAATGGATATCAATCTTTTCACTCTTGTTTGTTTAAATGCCAAACATGGAATAATAAAACACAGACTGTTAATTTTTCCACTGGCTAGGTTTGGTATGCATGGATTTGCTTGTCCCCTGACCCTCATCATTCACATTGGTGATGAGCCCTCAACCTACACAGTGGCATTTTCACACTGAAATGGGTCAGCTATTCATCACTGCTCCCAATCCCAACCACCAAATCTTATGTCATGGTCCTTTTCCAAAGAAAAGAAAATCTTTAAGTATTAGGTGTGCAGCTATAGGAAGTGAAGAAGTTCAACTACCTTGAGGTCTTGTTCACAGCTGAGTATAGAAGTTAATGGAGCAGTGGCAGCAGGTTTATGGATGTTGGTAGTGAAGGTGGGGATGAAGCTTTTGCTTTGACAGTTTCTAACCTTGTCTATGCTCACCGACTCCAGGTAATAACATAAATTATAATATTGTAAACACAAGTGGTGGAAATGAAATTCCTGTGCAGAGCTTACCGTGCTTAGCCTCAGTTATAACGTGAGAACACTGGAGCAGAATTGCTGCTTTCCTACATTGAGAGAAGCCAGTCGCAGTGGTTTGGACTCATAGTTAGATTGTTCTCTTGATGCCACCATCAGGAGATGGACAAGACACAGCCCTCTGGGTCAGACTCAGGATGTGCTGGAGGGATTTTATCTGCTGACTGTGCAGATGGGAAACATTGGTGAGGATAAGATGGCTTGACCTGTCCAGTTCAGCATATTACCACCTCAACCCTCACCAAGATAAGCAGTGAAAGTAAAGTGAAGTTAAAAACATTCGTTTTTAGCTGGTAAGATTTTACAAGTGGATAGATAGATAGATAGATAGATAGATAGATAGATAGATAGTGATTTATTAAAGCAGGAAATAACCGATAGGTAGAAAGATAGATAGATAGATAGATAGATAGATAGATAGTTATGAATTTAATTATATATATTATTAGAATATACACTATAATACAGTAGATAGTAATTATATATATATATTATTAGAATATATAATACAGTAGATAGTAATTATATACAGTATATTATTAGAATATATAATACAGTAGATAGATAAACTCTACTTGATTTAACTAGTTTATTGGTACCCATCTAGTGCTGTTTCCTGAGCTCCTGTAGTAGACATTACCTCACAACTCTAAATTGGATTAATAAGGTTTGACAATGTTGGATTGTGTTATTTGATTAATCAACAGGGAACCGGCCTAACTTGAGTTTGTTTGTGTATGTAGTTTTCTTAGGGCACTTCAGGTCCCCCCAATCCTAAAGATTTGCAGATTAGTTTAAATTGTAGTTATAAACTGCTCTGGTAAGAATGATGGAGGGTAGGGATGTCCAAAAATATGGACCGTTAGCTAATAATGTCCCATCCACGGCCGAGTCTTGTATTGCACTGGCTGCTGCCTGTTTTGCGTTGAGCTTGTGCCCTTGAACTCAAATTGATCCTTTTTCAGTAACTCATGGTGACTACTATTCTGAAGAAGTACACATTAGCAGTATGACACAACTTTTCAAAAGTCTGATGATTTTATTTTCTATTTATTGATTTTTTTTTTTCAATCTGAGAGCTTTACACTATCCATGCTTAGTTGGTTGATGCTGCATAGACAGACTCCGACCATTCATGACCCTAAAAATTGCTTCAAGAGTGTTCAATAAATGGATGGATGGATGGATGTGATGGATGGATGGATGGATGGATGGATGGATGGATGGATGGATGGATGGATGGATGGATGGATAATAGGCTTCTAACAGTTTCATGAAAGCTGATCAGGATATTCTGTAATTTAACTAGAGTATTTTTCATTTATTTATGTACATCCCTAAGAACGGTTGGCCCAACACTAACCCCTTTTTATGAGTTATTGTAATTTTCCTTTCACTGAAGTACAGGGTGATAAAATAAATTTGTAGAATGCATATAAGTGCTTCTTTATTTAATTTGTTGTGGTGCATTTTTAGCTCTGCTCATTTATTCTGTTAACATCTGACATCATTTTTAATAGTACATGGTTACTGAGTGCCTTATTTAAATCTGTGCTTTTAATGACTTACATATTCAGGATAATGCTATAATTATTATAATGGCTGTTACCAACAACAGTAGCTGCATGCTGAGGCGGCCAAATAGTCAGTAGCAGTGGGTTATGCATCATGCTTGAACGACTCCATTCTAACACTGGACTGTATGCTCGGAATGTTATTTTAAAGTCATACTGTACTTTTCCTTTAGCACACCGAACTGGGGTTGATTCTTGCCATTTTGACAATTATGCTGGCACAGATAATGTATGAATGGGTGGACTTTTCCTTTAGACCTTACTAAAATCTTACTGATGTGCAGTGGCTTAAGGCTGATCTTGTCTAATATATTATTTCATTTTAGAATCCATAACATTCCTATGCTTTTTAAGAAGTTCTTCCTACCCATCATGAAATGATTTAGATGATGTGCTGATATTTCTTGTGAGCCAGGCTTTTGCTATCCACTTACCTCATCCATCCATCCATCCATTGTCTCCCGCTTATCCGAGGTCGGGTCGCTTTAAAATTAAATTATTGTTAGTAGCCACTTTCTTACAATTTCTATTACAAAACAACATAAGAAATTAAATGTTAAGGATTCTTTTTTCCTCCTATATTAGACTAACACCTGGTCCAGGGACAGTTCCTGCCTTGTGTCTAGTGCTGCTGGGGTAGACTTAATTCCCCCATATCCCTAAGCTTCATGAAGTGGGCTTTTGAATATTATGTAACAATTTTGTTCAGAAACACAACACGGAGACCCTTTAAAACATTTCATATGCAGCTGGGTTACAAATTATAATGGTACACTGTGTTTCAATCTACATTTTTATTTCAAGATGAGAAATCTCCATCAATATTCTAACCTTTCATAGTGATCATGCAGTGAATAGGCCTATTAATTTATATGTATTATGTATTCTAATTTATATACCTTTTTTTACTTATATCCCACTTCTGACACCAAACTGTGGAAGCTTTTAAGAGTTTGCTTAAATGACCAATAAATCAGACCCATTATTTATCAATCATTCTTGAACAAGGTTTATAGTTTGACACACATAGACATAGACATAGGCCTAAGGTGTATGTGCTTTTGTGTTATATGGGTCACATTTATGAGTTAACTCATGACGTACGTTATCATACATCCTTATTATTTCTCAGAAAGAACAAAATAATTAAAAGAAAACAAGTAGTTAAACTAATAATAAGCACACAATGTCTTACACCTTTTCTCTAATGTTAAATGTTTGCCCATGAGCTTTAAATCAAGCAGTTCTCTAAGGCAGCTCCATAATTAGCAAAATAAAGAAACCCTTAGTTCTTACCCTTCCATATTTTAACACCCCAGGACTCCCCCAAAACCTACAGCATCCATCAATTTTTATAGAAGCAGGGCCAATTCAGCCCAAAGAAACAACGGTCCATCACAGGGCATACTCATGCATACATCCACACATACACACAGAGTGAATTTAGTTAGAAACGTGCAGTCTGTGTAAATGCATCCAACCGAAAACAAGACACATCAAATTTCACTAATGTATATAATAAGGCAGATAATCTTTTGCTATGGGAATCCATTAAAAACTATTAATCACTGTTGTAAAAAGCCTCATGCATTGATTGAATTCTTGTGTTCTTGTGTCCTTACAGTGCAAGTTCCTGGACCAGTAGAGAACATGCAGGCTTTAGCCACATCTCCAACTTCAATTCTTGTTTCTTGGGAAGTTCCTGCTTATGCAAATGGGCCCATTCAAGGTTATCGGTTATTTTGCACGGAGGTGTCAACAGGAAAAGAACAGGTAAAGTGCTTAAAGATGGAGACTTGATTTATGTCTTATTAAAACAGATACAAGGCAAATGAGATTGGTTGCTTCCTCTGTTGTTCTTGGATTTGGAATATTACTGGCTTTAAATTATTTTTTTTACTGAGATACTGTACAGTATTTTTAAACAGTAGCTAAACTACAGTATGTAATACATGTAAGTTGTTCCAACCTTGTTCTCCATTCCACTATAGTCAACATGTCCATTTCAATTATCCATCCTACATGTTCAGAGGGCATCACAGTCAACATTTTAAGCTCCATGTGTCACTGACCTGATCAAATGCCACTCTAGTCTGCAAGACCTTTTCCATATTCTCTCATACCTGTTCAGTGGCCATCATGGCCAGCATGCCCCGTTCCATATGTCATCTTACCTGATTAAGTCCCGCGGTAGTCAACAGACCTATTTCTGTGTCTTATCTTTTCTGTCCGTCTTCTTATCTTTACTTTAGCAGAGACTACATGCCAAATTCCATATACCTTCCAGTCTGTTGAGATTGCATTTTCTCATTTTCGTTTATCTGAAAGATTACTAAACACATTGGTGCCTTTTGCATGTTCCTTATTACCATAAGTTCCACTGGAAATTCAATGAAGCTGCACACATAAAGTTAAAAGCATTAAGAGGACCTCCACCACAAAGTATAGCTGTGACGACAGTGTAGCCTCCTCCTGTTTTGTTGCTGGCTCTGCCAAAGCCATGTCTTCTTTTTAAGCTGTGTCTTCTACAATTCTGTCTATTCATCCATCCATTATCCAACCCGCTATATCCTAACTACAGGGTCACAGGGTCTGCTGGAGCCAATCCCAGCCAACACAGGGCAAAGGCAGGAAACAAACCCTGGGCAGGGCACCAGCCCACCGCAGGGCGCACACACACACACACACACTCACCAAGCATACACTAGGGACAATTTAGGATCTCCAATGCACCTTTGGATCTGCATGTCTTTGGACCGTGGGAGGAAACCCACGCAGACAACATGCAAACTCCACGCAGGGAGGACCCAGGAAGTGAACCCAGGTGTCCTAACTGTGAGGCAGCAGCGCTACCCACTGCACCACCGTGCTGCCCCAATCCTGTCCCACTCTCCTAATTTATCACATTATTTAAGTTAGTTGTTCCATCTGCCCCACATTTGTCCTTTGAATTCTCTTTTCGTATCCATCCAACATCATTTCTTTGTTCAACTTGCCTAGCTTCAAACCTCTAGCTTTGTATTTTTTTTACTGTAAGTTTACCTAAACCAGTTCCTGTCTGCTTGTCTTCCAATATCTATTCTCCAACATGGATGTCTGCTGTTTAAAAAAAAAATCCATACAAAATAACACGGTTCCCAGAAAAGCCCTTCATGTCCACATACTGACTAAACTTCAGATAATGTTAAAGAGTAGATGTGGAAAAATGGACAAAATCCCCTTTGGGCATCATTTAGTTCTGATGTGGTATCGTGACAACAGAAACTCTTTTGTCAAGAGGGAATTTGCTGACATATGCATTATTTCCAGCCAGAGGTTTAATAGAAAGGATGTTAATTTGGCAAACTATATGTGAAAATTTTCATTAATAGCATGAAAATCAGTGAGTTTTGCCTCTTGGCATGTGAATACCATTTGTCCACGTCTTGGTCAATATACAGTATTCTATATAGTATTAGTATTCTATTCTATACGTATTCTAACCCTGCTGGGGCCTGTGACCACTGCCAGAGGGCGCCTGGACAGTTTCAGAGCCCTGGACTGCAGCACTTTCGCCACACTCAGAAGTGCGGGTAGAAGACGATCAGGGGACACCTGGAGTACTTCCGGGTGCCCATGCAACACTTCCTCCAACCCAGGAAGTGCTGCCGGTTGATTATCAGAGAGCTATTGGAGTGTTCCGGGTGCAATATAATGAAGGCCGCCTCACTCCGTTCGGAGAGCCAGAGTCGGGAGGAGGTGGACGAAGCTTGCTGGGAGAGGAGTGGAGGCGGCCTAAGAAGAGAACAAGAAAAGGAAAAGAGGGAGAAGGACTGAGCAGGGGTTGCCAGGGATTGTGCATTGTGTGCTGTAAAGGCAAGTGACTGTTAATTAATCATGTGGTGGTTTTGGACTTGTGTGTCCCTGAGCCTGTCTGTGTTCAGGTTAGGGGGCTGTATTCCCCAATATTCCACAGTCTCATACACTTTAAAGTAAAAATGGTTTTTGAACTCGGGGGACTTGCTCAAACCACATAATCACAGCTGTTATACACTTTAGTATTTCCATTGCTACTCAGAAAAAAATATTTTCAGGTTTGTTTAATGCTATCTTACTTTCTTGCCTTACTCCTTATTTTTAAATATGCATAGCATTTTATTATATTTTTTGTTTTTAATATCATTCGACTCAATTTGACATCATTTTATATAACTGTACAATGAACAGTATTTAATTTTCACTGTGCCATGATGTCTAATAATATCTGACAGTCGTAAGAAATGCACATAAAAGCATTCTGATTCAGTAAAGTAAGAAAAAAATGTAAATAATAATGATACAGCACTATTTTGTGAGATGTAACAGAGATGCAGCACATACATGCTCTGCCATCTTGAAAGTAATCATTTTAACAGATGAGCTGAGCAAACTGGAGGAACGCAAGCACACACAGCTCAGCTGTAGTGAGGAACCCAAGTTGTCAAACTCACAGGTCAGCCGTCAGAGCTCGGAGACGTCGTTTTAGTGATGGTACATCTCTAATATTCTGTCTACAAAGTCATAGTGGATATGGATTTCCATAGAGCTGTCATAGGCTTTTCATTTTCTGAGAGCATCTCACTGAGACTAAAGTGAGAAGAGCACATGTTGTAAACAAAGATTAGGTGTGGCAAATCTGTGAAGCATGTAAAGTGCCTGGCAACAAGTACAACGTTGTTTAAAACAATCCTGTGATCATAGTGGACTTGCAGAGATGACAACACATTTAACCAAACACATGCAGTGACTTCTGCCCTCTTTATTATATACTGCACATTTCACAGCAAACAATACAGCTCCACTCAACAATTTCATTTGCAGCAGAAGTGTAACGTGATACAGATATGTTTCCTCACAATTCTAGTATCCTGGGTTCAAATCTTGCCTATGGCAGATGTGTATGTGAAGTCTGCACATTCTCCTTGTGTCTGTGTGTTGTGATTTTATCCATGTACTCTGGTTTCAATTAAAATGAACAGGTTACCAAAGACCATGCTGGGCCTAGCCAATCTGTGGAAACTCAGGGTAAAACTGCCATAGTGTTAACAGAATAATATTGAGTTGTTTTTAGACACATAATTTACTTCAAATACTGCATATTGTTATTTATGCCTGTGTCTGGAGAACTTGGCACATCTTAGCGGATAGTCCCCTTGGCTGAATGCTGAAAACTTACTCTTACACTACAGAATATAAAATAAATTGGATATGGAGAATTTTATCAGTTAAGATTTGTATATCTTAAGCATTGTACATAGATACACAGTCTGCAAACAAAAACAATTCACTTAAATGTTACCTATTAAAGACCGCTACAGCTTTGCTTTGACCATTTCATTTCCCACTCTTTTTGTATCATCTGGTGCTTGAGGCGACATCTACAGTAGGTCCTTCCATCTGGCTCTATCTGCTGTTTTGGGAATGAGCCCTTTGAATGAAACTCTCAGGTGGGCGTTAGCATATCATAATCTCTTGGACCAATAGCGTGAGTTTTCTGCATTCGACTAATACAACCGACATTATAAACTACCAGTAACGATAACGTGCAGTGAATACACTTGACTTGAGCACTCGTAGTATTCATCCTCTTTCTCTGTACGTTTAACATTCGTTTGCTCAGAGGTTGATGTGCTTTCTGCTTCCTGAGCAACTCTTCTTTTCTCCACCCTAGCGGTCCACTGCTTCTCTTTTATCTTTTTGCGTTAAAACTCATTAAGTTAGTTTTTGTGTTGTAATTACTTAGTACGTTTTCCTTAATCTTTCACTTAATCTGGTACTTAAGTCTTCAATCTGCCTCAAGAATGATTAGCGAAGGTGGTAGGGAATGAGAACGGCGCGCGTAAGCATGCGCCGCACAGCTGCCCTGCTGCGCGCTGCCGAGAGTTGATTCTACAATAAAATAAAATAAAAATAAAAAGAGTAATAAAATCATCACCCCCGAAAGTGGATAGTAGACATCCTAGAAATTTGATTCTGTTCATCTGGACAAAAACTTTGTCCAGATGAACAGAATCAAATTTCTAGGATTTCCTTACCTGGATTATTGAGCATGCATCGAGACATAGTAGATATCGCGTAGTATATGTGTACCAAATTTCAAGTCAATAAGTGAAACGGTTTGCAAGCTACAGGTGATTTAAAATCCTGGACAGACAAACAAACAACCACGGTAGCGTATTATAGTAGAAGACCAGAAATTATATGGTAAAATCAAGTCCCGACTTATCTGCGGGAGAACTTATCCGCGAGTATATACGTTAATATATAACATTAGTTACCCACAGACTTAAAAGAGGCGAGTTAGGATTCTTCCAGTTGAGCAAGATAAGTCTACATGCTAATAGTGAAGTAAAGGCAATTACAGTTTTGTTTGTCCTTCTGTCCAGAGACCAGATGTCGACGAGAAAGAGATTGCTGAGTAACTCCAGTGTATAATGAGTTACAGTACTCCAATCACAAAGAAATAAAAGCACCTTCTCAAGATCAGCAAGTTACTTTGTTTATGAATATACAACTGAAGGCTTTTGGACCAAGTAGTGATTGTGTGTCAATCAAAAAAAGTATTTTTTTGTAAATCTCAGCTTGAGTGTTGTGATTCAGTTGGGCTCGAGAGGATTTCTTGGCAGGGAGGTCTAAGCAGTTTAAGGCTGAAAAATACAGTAAAGAAAAGAGAAGAATAAAATAAATCCATAAAAAGCTTGGCTTCATCGGCCAATCCTTGCAGATGCTATTGGGAGTCCCCAAATATGAAATTAGGTGATTAATAGATAAGAATGTTTTTCTGACTACTGTTTATTCTTATTAAATCAAATACAGCTGAGAGCATCTATGAATATTACTTGCCAGTTACAGTACAATGTTGGTGTTTCTTGAACTGGTACTACACACAACAGTGAAGCTCTTCTCTGCACTCCTCTTCCAGATCCTGTTGATGTCTAACTCTGATTTCTGTTTTATATTTTAGAATATAGAGGTGGACAACCTATCTTACAGACTGGAGGGACTGAAGAAGTTTACGGAGTATTCAGTGCGACTCCTGGCATATAATCGATATGGACCTGGCATGGCTACAGAGGACTTGACAGTTTCCACACTTTCTGATGGTACGTTTCCCTTCTTATTTTTCGGCCTTTTAATATCCCCACATTATGTAAAAGACACTGTTGCAGGCAGACAATTTCTAAATTCATATGTGATCTAGTGCAATGCATTCTAGGTTGTGTTTGAAGGAGGCTGTATTTAGGTTTTGTGCACATACGTTTAGGGCCATTGAAAAAATAAAATGAGCCTGTCGTCTTATTCTTTTTCTTTTTTTTACATAGACCAGTCATTGTTCATTTATATATTTGCTTAGCAAACGCTTTTATCCAAAGCGACTTACAACAGAGGTCAACATAATTGAGTAAACATCAGTCTGGGGGACTGTTTATGAACTGTTCAGAACTGTTTAACTCTATAGCAGGGGGACATAATTCAAACTGACTAGCTGTGCTAAGTTCAAGAAATGTACATAACACAACATGACATTCACAAGCCCACTGGAGTGTTTCCTGGTAGCACAAGGCAGAAATCAGCCCTAGACATGACACCAGTCCATTGCTGGGCCATTCACATAGGGCCAATTTAGAATCGCCAGTTAACCCACATTGCTTTTGGGGTTGTTGAAGGTAAACACTAACACTCGAGGAGATCCCACATAGACACGGGAAGAATATTCTGACTCACCAAAGACAACATCCAACTGCAGAATTTAAACCTTGAATACTGGACATTATTGCATATGTGAGGATACTTCAACAGACTTACAGCCCAAGAAGATATTGATTAAGGAATAGTCTTTGCATTCAAATTCATTAATTTATTTTCTAATCTGACTTATTATTTGGGACACAAGGGAATTGGGATACACAAGACAGAATCCTACAGTCGTTTGGATTGTATTCAATTTACGTTGAGCCATTTTTCAGTCCTGTAAATTACATGTTTTTGGAATAATGGTGGAAAACATAATACCAAAAGAAAACTAATAGAGAAAATGGGCATAACCCACACAGACAGAGACCAGCCAAAATCTAAACTGAAGATTCTGGAGTTGGGGTCCAAGGTGGGATAATCAGAGATAAATTGAGTTGCACAGAAGGAGCAGGAACACTCTGCCAGTGATGGGTACTTGAGTTCTTATCAGTTATGAAGTAAGTTAATAAGACATGAAGTTAAGGCATTAGATGTGCTCTGGTGAAAACATTTCTTGAATTAAGTAAAATGTCTTTTAGCAGAGAATAGAAACTTTGGCAACACTAAGTTTACAAAATCGAAGAAGGTTAGAGAAAATTTAAGCTAAGGCAATACGAGCAGAATACCTAACCCATCCACATTGGTATACAGCACACAAGCCCAGAGTCATCCACGGCTGCAGCATCAGGGGGCTTACCGTTCTTACTTTTCTGCTGCTATGATTTTGGAGTTTCTAATAGTACAGATTTCATTTTTGTACTTGTTTTATAATAACTTTTTCATTATCAAGGTATGGAAAAATGATAGTTGTTTTTTTTTTCAAACATCATTTTGTTTTTTGTAGGCTCCACCATTTTGGCTACTATTCAGATTGGTGTGATTTTAGTAGGAAGAGCTCCCAGTTGTTATATAAGAGACTTGGGCATTGTGACATATCTTCCAAGAAGTATATAATGTGACAGCACGCTCCTCTTGGTGTCCAAGATTCTGAATTCTTTAACAAAAAAAAAAGCATTTCTAGCATTAGAAGAAAGAACTAAATGATTTATTCAGGACAATATATTAAATGCACGTTATTTCAACACAAAGTCTGGGTTAATGTTTTTGACTTGTAACTTTCAGAATCTTTTTTGATCCTCTGGAATTTTACTTTTCCTTTTCATTTCTGTAATGCATTTTCTGGTCCTTTCAAATTTTTTGCTTTTGTTTTCTCTGCCACTTTCCATTTGACTCAGAACATCGGGAATCTTTCATCCTTTGTTCAATGTTTTTAACTCCTGCTCACAGCTCCTTCCTCACTCAAACTCAAAGCGAACTGTGATAATATTTGCTCAGATGTTTAGAAATGACACATAAGCAGTGAACGGGAATTCATAGCAACATAACCCTTGTTACTGTGTATGTGACTTTCATACTGGTGTTCTGTCCAGGGTTGTTACTTGGCTTGTATCAGTGTGGCAGAGAAAGGCTTGTGCTCTCCACAGCCTTGTAATGGAGAGCGGAAAATAGATGAGTTCCTAAACAAATGGATAATACACCCGATATATTATTAAGAGCCCTCAAATAGCAATATGAGAGTCTGTCATTGTTTTAATAATATAGCATAGCATTCTCAAAACCGCTTAATCCAATATTTCCATGCCAGCATTAAGCCTCATTGCTACATAAATCCCTATTTTTTACTTAAATGACATATTGGAAGTCCAGCTTAGATGGCAATCTGATTTTTTTCCATGTGCATCCCTTACCATGTACCTTTGGCACATTTTTGCTCTTTCACATAGCAGTCAGCGCTCAATGTCAGTTTGAGAATGGCATCCCAATTCATCAGGAAGCCCATTTTATTCTGTCCATTGTCTCTTTCCATTATCTTTGGTGAGGGTAAGCGGCCACAGGAATTTATTGGCTGTCAACTTCTATTAAATTCGGTTTGCTGAATGTCTCAAACAGGCTCTGAGATCCAGGTTTTTCATTTCCCTGGTTAATTAGGGCCCCTTATGTGCTGTAATGAAATTGTGTGCATTGACTTTTCCTTTCATTTTTCTCTGCTAATATACTAGCTTTTCCTTTTTTTTTCTTCTCTGCCAACACTCCTACGGCATCGTTTTGCACATTCTCAGACGTTTGCATGGTTATTATTTCTTCTTTTTACATAATGTTAGAGGGACATCCAAAAATTGTTTTGTAAAATCCATTCATGAACTTATACATGTATTCCTTTTTAAGGTTAAAATAAGCAGACATATGCAAAAAAAAAAAATGCCCCTGAAATTAGATAAAGCAAGTCTGGAATTCCACCGATGGGTATGTTCACTTCAAGTCAGTCTGTTCAGTCTGGCCTGTCCGGAAGAGAAAGTCAAAAGAGCCAAGTAAGCACGGACCTTTGAAGCAGAGTGGGACTTCACATTACTGCTCTCTGCTTACCTGCCCGGATATGAAATGTGTACAAAAAGTTTCCTGAACTTTCCATTAGAGTGGCAAACAACAGATGATTTTAATTAGTGATGTTGTTAACAAGGGACAGTATTGAGTCTGTGCTGTTTTAGAAGGTAGTGCATGCTACAATGTCTTGTCGTGGAAGGGTTATGGGGTGATTCAATCTGAAAATATTAGATACTTTTATTCCCACGCCCAGAATATTTCTTGCTTGGACCCACAAATATGCCCTCCGCTACAACGCTTGTTCTCTTATGCTTGCACTAACCTGGTCTGGAAGGAAACAAACCTCACAGACGTAATTTATTTGCGACTGGGACTATGGTCTGCCTTCACTCAGGATTCACTGCTGTTGTGCGTCTCTGCTTTATGCATTTATACCCAAGGTGGAAGAATGGAGCAAATACTAAATGCAAGCAGGGGGAGTAGGTAGAAAACTTTTATTCATTCAGTATAGATTCTGTGAAGCCAATCCGGACACAGACAGGCAGGAGACCAATTTGCCACACACAACACTCGGTTTATTTAGTTTTAAGTGCACATATCACCAGCACCACAGCAGTCCCTTCTTGCTGCCAGTCCTTCTGCCTCCACTCCTTCTCAGGCTTTGTCCTCTTCCTCCCGACTCTTGCCCCCAAATGTTGGGGACCGGCTCCCTTTATAGGGCGCATGGAAGGACTCCAGGTGCCCAATAAGCTTCTTCCAGGCCAAATAAGGAACTGGAAATGTCAATGCGCCCCCTGGCGGTGGCCACAGGCTTCAACAGGGTTGACCCGTGGCCCTACTGGAAACCAAGGGGGCTGCCCTCTGTTGGCCCGGTGTAGAAACTGTCCTGAAAATGCTCTCTCCCACCGGTTCTTCCACACTCAGGGTGTCCAGGTAAGGGTTCTGACTGCCCGCCACAATTCTTAAACATTCTTAATACATTAAAAAGCAAAAGCAAATAAAACTAAGTGTGTGAGGCAGAATCAAGGGTACAACCTGGATATTTCAAAAGCTGTCACAGACGATGCTGGCCTACACACCTAATATGTGTGTGTCATTCATTCTCTCGAGGTTACATTTCTGTGTGACTGTGTTCTTCCTCCTTCTCCTTATTGCTGGTTATTCTCTATCTCTTCCTGCTTGAAGCTTACTTTGAAAAGCTTGTCATTGCCAAGGTGAGGCACCTATAGCGCCTCCCTGAATTGCCAATGTCATTTTGACAGACTCTTTCACGAGATGTGCAGACACAAACAGTCTGAGAAGCCTCACTTTTACTTGTGTGAAATTCCAGAAAATGACCAGCTTCCCATTTCAAGTTCTGACCTTTTCATCTTGCAAGTCTGCATTTTTTCAAAATGGTTTCATTTTTGCTAATTTAGATTTCTGTCTGCTGCCTCTGGTAACACATCCTTTTTCTGTGGTTAGACAAGCTACTACTACAGAGATGAAAATTTCAAGTCTTAATAAAAATTGTACAAGTCGGTTTTTAAAAGCTACACTTGTTGTCCAAAAATTATTTTAACAAACATCTTAGAATAGAATGAAGAAAAAAAATTAAAACACATTTTAAATATTAGTAAAGATCATATTCACTGACATCCACCTATTGTTAACAATTCTGTAATACTGAAATTTATAATATTATAATAATAAGTTGAAGTGGCCCAGGCATAGTAGATATTGCAGCTACAAAATCCTGAGCCAGGTCTTTTCTGTTTTTTTGCTCTGCCCGTATTCGTGTGGGTTTTAGTTCATATACTCTGGTTTTCCTGACATAGCCCAAAGGCAAGCATGTTTGATTAACTGGCCCTGTAAGTGTGAGTAGGCCCAGACAAGAATCGGCTTCCTGCCCAATGTAAGTTCCTGCCCAGCCAATGGAAATGGAATCCAGAAATGGATTAAGAAAATTTGACAATGTCAGGTTTTATTAATACCAATAAAAAGCTGGCAGCACAAGCGCAACGATTAGTTCTGTTACTTCACAGCTCCAGAAATCTGACCTGATCACTGTCTAAGTCAACTTTGTGCTTTCTACCTGAGGCTGGGTGAGTTTTTGATCCAAGTCTTCATTTTTTCCTCTCATTATGAAGTCATAAATGTTAGGTTATCTGATGAATTTTAATGATTTTTTAAATGATTTTTATTCCTTTAATCGCCACATACAATATTAGCCTGGTGTGACTGAGAGTGCGTGCCTTATACCCAATGTGATATCGAAAGGCTCTGGTTCCTGTGTCCCTAAACGTGGATAAAGTAGGTTAAAAAAATAGATGGATGAAAGAATAATAAATAGGCATTTATATAAACAAGCAAGTCCTGCGGTGGGTTGGCACCCTGCCCGGGATTGGTTCCTGCCTTGTGCCCTGTGTTGGCTGGGATTGTCTCCAGCAGACCCCCGTGACCCTGTGTTCGGATTCAGCGGGTTGGAAAAATGGATGGGTGGATGGATAAACAAGCAAACAAAATATAGATGGCCTTTGACTCTGCTAGCCAGACATTCTATACCACTATATTCTCTAACATTATTATTTTCAGAATCAATAAGCATCTTTAAATTCATTAATCAATTTATTGTTTATTTAATTTATCCAGTGTAGACTTTTTTCATTGGAGTAATTAACTCGGAATGTCAAAAAGCCTTTTTCGTCACAATGCTAATTACTACCATTATAATGCAATCAGTAACAAGTACAAAGAAATACAAATTAAAATTGTTGCATTCTAGCATAATATTGTCTTTGGTTCATTTTCTTGCTGAGTTATCCATGCATCCATTTTAGCAACTTACTTAATCCATATTTTTCTTACAGGGTCCAAATTCAAGCCTGAAAGCATTTAGCTCAAAGCTGGAACCAATTCTTGATGTGCTAAAACATTGCAGGAAACGTTCCACTCACTAGTGCAGGGGGTCTGTTTAGAGACGCCAGTTAAACTAAGCATTAGAATTGTTAGAAAACTTTGACGAGAATAGGCCATTCAGCCCAACAAAAAAAAACTGGTTTCATTGTGTGAAGGTTCCTGAAGGCCCAATGCCCACCACATTACTTGGGAACTTATTCCATGTGTCTATGGTTCTCTGTGTGAAAAAAATAAGTTTATAATGTTTGTGTAAAGTTTTCTCTTAACAAGATTCCAGCTGTGTCCCCATGTTCTTGAATTCATGTTAAAGTAACAGCCTGGATCCACTTTAATAATTTCTTCCATAATTTCAAAAATGTCAATCATGCTACCTCTTAATCTCTGTTTCCTTAAATAGAAAAGTTCAACTCCTTTAATTTTCCTCATAGTTTATATCTCTTGGTTTTGAAATCGGCTTAGTCACTTTTCACTGGACTTTTTCTAGCACTGCTGAAACATTTTTTTAGCAGTGCTATTTTTTTTCGTAGTTCAGAAACGAAAACCGCATGCAGTTGTAACTCTAGGGCGTTATAAAGCTTACACATAACCTACCTTGACTTGTACTCTAGATAGATAGATAGATAGATAGATAGATAGATAGATAGATAGATAGATAGATAGATAGATAGATAGATAGATAGATAGATAGATACTTTATTAATCCCAAGGGGAAATTCACTATACATCGTGCTATATAACCTAACATTGTCTTAGCCATCTTAAGGACTTCTGTACTCTGCCTAGATGGTGTTGATGAGTCCTTTATTTATTTTTGTTCTTTATTTCTCCTTATACAATTTCTTGTATTAGGAATTTGTTAGTTTTCGCATACCCCTTGGGGTCAGAGCTCAGAGTCAGCCATTGTACAGCGCCCCTGGAGCAATTACAGGTTAAGGGTCTTGCTCAAGGGCCCAGCAGCGAAGGATCTCTTTTGGCAGTGACGGGGATTCGAACCAGCAACCTTCTGGATGCCAGCACAGATCCTTAGCCTCAGAGCCACCACTCCTCCCTGAATTTATGACCCCTATGTTCTTTTCATGTGGGGTACTTTTAAGGCCTAGTCCACATGTGCCCGGGTATTTTTTAAAACAGGAGTTATTTATTCTCCTTTGTTCTTAAAAAAATCCTATACACACATGCACTGCTTTTTATAAAATCTCCATCCACATGAAAATGCAAAAATCTGCTGTCAAGAGCATGCCAAAACAACAGGAGATATAACCTTAACCGTAATACCATGTTAGCCAGTCAAAATTGGGCCCCAATAAGAAAAACTGGAAAGGACTCCTCATGTTCTAGAATTTGTTTTTTTTTGACAGGGGGATCATTATAGTTTTCAAATGTGTGTTTAACATTGAATTTGCAAAAATATGGGCGTCATGAACACTACCTGGCCATTTCAGTACAACATCAATAATTGAACACTAAATAGAAGTGGCATTGTACTGTATGTTAAGAGAAAACCTCCCCTTTCTGTTCAAATAATTTATGGTATTTGTGGAAGGCTGTTTTATTACTACGAGTCCCATCCACAGCTCTAATGCACTGAGGCATACCTTAGGCTCGGTGAAACTTGCTACAAGTTCCTCTACTTTGGACTTATTAACAGGTAATTATATATACATAGTGCTAAAGTGGACTGTAATTGCTTCACATGCTTGCCTTACTATTTTAGAAACCACCTATCTTGACAACCCAAAGGCGTTTGCCATCTTGCATAATCTCCCCTCATCTGCTAAATGAAAGAGTGTTCAGGCAATTTTTTGCACAGCACTGACTGGCATTCTCATTACAGTTGTCTTTCCTTCGATGTGCAGGCAAAGCAGCTCCCTCAAAGACAACGGCAATGTTCTTGACATACAAAAATCCTCTCACCATTCTTCAGGAACAACCACTTCATACTTAAATGTGTCCCACCAACTAAAGGTCCTATTGAGTCTCGTCTAATACAGGCGGCGTTGTCGGGGTCTGTGTCGTCGGAGTGTTCGATGTAGCAGTGACTTCCGTAATGCATTCTGACGCCTTTGTTGCTCAATATAGTGATAAAGTAATTGTATGTTTAAATGTTGTAATATGAGCGCTATATAGCACCTGACCAGGCACAGACTCAGGCAGAGGCACGTACTTAATAAACAGTCCTTTATTTCTTCTTCAGCCGTGGGGCACGCCTTCCCCGTGTTCCACAGGCCCAACACAGTCCCAAAAGCACTTAAATACAGAACACTCACAAACCACACTTCTCTCCACCTCAGCACCACCCCTCCTCCTCAGGCTTAGTCCTCCTCTTCCCGACTCTGGCTCTCTCGAGTGGTGGTGGCTGGCCTTTTTTATACCCCACCCGGAAGCGTTCCAGGTGCTTGATTACCTGGTCCTAATTGACCTTCCGGGTGGGGCTGACGAGTCAACCAGCTGGGCTGGAAAGTCCATGCAACTCCCCATGGCTGCCATCCAAGCCCCCAACCAGGCTGTGGAGGACTCCATCTCCCATGGAGCCTTGCGCCAGGTTGGGGAATCATCGTCCACCAGGGAGGCTGCCACCAAGCGTTCCGGGGAAGGTACTGAGCTGCCCATGGTGGCTCCCCCGGAACAGATGCAGCAGGGGCGTCCCTGCCGGGCATGGGACCCGGCTGTCCTTCACAATGTAAACATGTAAAAAGTCCTGTTAACACCAGCACTACTTTAGCTATGCCTGCCATTGCATAAAATTTCCTCATGTAAGCAAAACAGATAATGGCACACACACTGATATCAAGCAAAGATGATGCTGGTGCACACTCTAACATTATAAACTAAAAACGAAACGAAAGACAATTTATAAACACCATCACCCTGGAAGGAGTTTTTCAAAAATTCCTTTTCAGGAACCTAAAATGCAGTTTGTGTGTGGACAAAAGGCTAAAATGCCTTCAAAAAAGATACCTGGGGACATGTGGACTAAGCCTAAGTTTCAGATCTTCCATTTTGTGAAATATTCTACTGTATGTTTACATGCAATAAATTTCATCACACAATAAGGCTTCCCAAGGCTGTATTCTGTCCAGGCCCTGCATTAATGATTCCACTGATCTTGATTACCTGCCATTCCACCTAATTTGGTAAGCCTACATGTTTTACAGTTTCAGACAACACCCTTTTAACTCCTGTTTTTCACAAACTGACAGACAGATGGACCTACCTGAGAAGTGACAGCTTCCACCCCAAGCATAAAAGGCACTCCATTATTTTCAGTCAGGCAATATGATACAACCGTATTTGCTCAGACCTGACAGACCAGGATAAACAAGTGCAGGAGCTCAGACAAGATTTCATCAGACAAGGTTATACCCCAAAAAAACAGACACTCAAAGAAGAAGAGCTACCGCCATGCCCATAGACAACCTTCTGGAATATAAAATCAACGACATCAAGAACATCCCCCTTGTTGTCATCTATAACCTACATCTTGAAGAGCTTTAAAAAAAATTAAAAGAACTTCAGCCAATGCCACACAATGATGAAACACTGAAAAATGTATTTCCAGAACTTCCCCTCCTGGCATACAGACAACCACCAAACCTTCAACAACTAATTGTCTGAAGCTCCCTAAGTGAACCAACAGGAAATGGCACATCTCGCTGCCTACAGAAAAGATGTTAAACGTGTGCCCACATTTATAATACAGACCGTGTAGTTATACCACACTGCCGACTTGAACATCACATAAAGAGATAATTTTCCAGCAGATCATCTAATTTGGTCTCCTTAATTCTCTGTATGAAATGTCCTGACACTGCACTCTATGTGGAGAATCTGGACAAACACTCTGCCAGGGAATGAATTTACACAGGTTCAATATCAAGCATGGCAACACAGATGTTCCTGTAGCAGCCCACTTCAACAACCATGGACACTGTGAGAGGGACTTTAAAATCACAGTGCTTATGGGTAACTTCAGAACACAGCAAGAGAGAAAAGGATGGGAAGTTAAACTCATGCTAAAATTGAACACATTACAACATGGTTTAAATAGAGACATGGGTTTTATGGCTAGATATGAGGATTGTTTGCATCTGTCGGACTGACACAGAGAACCTGTCCACAGACCCACGTTGTATTGAAAAACTCATCAGACTTTGTTGGACAGTTATCTTATCAAAAGATCTTGCCTATACATTGTTCTCCTCTCTTGCTTAATGAATCTTAGCCTGAAGAGGTCTATTAATTTTTTACATTTAAGATGTCTCACTTAAAGGTTTATCTGTCCTAGTGTCTATACAAACACAGGGAACCCCAGTTTCTGTATTACATCTTGCCTGAAGAAGGGGCCTGAGTTGCCTCGAAAGCGTGCATATTGTATTCTTTTTAGTTAGCCAATAAAAGGTGTCATTTTGCTTAACTTCTCACTACATTCATAATGGCTAACACAGTAAAAGACCCTAGTACTACAGGAGGAAACTGATATATTTGAACAAAAAGAAAAAAAAAAAAACACTCAAAAATGAAGAAACTACACAAGCGTTCTTCATGCTGAGTTTTGAACTTGCAACTTTGAGGCCACAGAGCATCATTGTGTCCATTGGGGGTCCAACAAATAAGTCATCTACAGTACATGTGTAATATTCACAGCTTCTGTCCACAATTGTTACACCTTGAGGCATACATTTCAGTTATTGATCATTACAACTAAGTCTTTACTCACTAAACCACTCAGATAAATATAATTATTAATTTTCAGTGATTTTGAAATTCAAATTTAAATAGTGGCCATTTGCAGTACGGCCACAGTAAGCGGAGTAAAAAGTTATGTAGCATTCAAGGTTAATGTGTTCTGCGTACGTGCAGCTTCTGTTTCCCAGTAATTTTATATTTACTTACTTAACTGCCATAACAGCATCAGTTTAATGGAATTAAAGTGACTTGACATTCTCAAACGCACTGCTTATATGAGGTCTGGTAGTTCTGGACTTGATTGACAGGATGGAAGGGTACTGGACAGAATGCAGCGTGCCAGAAAAATACAGGAGGTGACTCATTTTTTCAAGTACACAAAGAAACGAAAAAGTGTTTACCAAGAAGTATGGGCCTATAAAATGTTCTGAAGCAGATGGCTCTGCAAATATGTACACCTTTTTAAACTCCAATCTGTACCCATTATACAGGACATATGACAGTTTGTTTAGTAGTGCTGAATATGCACAGTGCAGGCAGAAAAATATTAAACTTTATGTTAACATATAACATTTCTTTTTCCCACACACTATGCCTTGCACCCCATCTGCTTCGATGTCTGCCAGCACTGTCCCCAAAGGTTTGACACTCGAGGGATGTGCACAGCCCTCGCCATCTGACTTGCACTTGACTTGCATATTGTGTGGGCCTTACTCAGTGCTATACCAGAATGATTTCACAGTTTATATTTTTCATTGAATTTTTATTCATTATTTCCTCTCATGTTCACAACTTTCTGCGCCATCATGCAGAAATAGCAGATTTTGACACAGGGGGTTGCATTCCCTCTGGACTCTGTTGGCAAACCAAATCCCCCAGTGATGGAATTAGGGAAGTTCTGCATGACAACACACATTATGTTGCATATTGTATGGAATTTATATAAATAAAAGGAGTTGTCTTTTTTACTTTCTTTATTTCACTCTTGTGAAGCTGCTTAAACTGTACTGCCGTTACTTTTGAAAACTGTTTTTGCTCTTTTCTCAAAGACATACCTGTTAACTGACCTCTACATATGTGTATGTTTGTGTGTCCGAGTTCCATGATTGGCTACATCCCTAATCACCCAGCATCTGTTGTGTTGCAGTGCAGCAGTCTATTACCCAGCAAAAGCACTGTGAAGAAGCTGTCTGTTGTTACGGTTCTGCCTTTGTCCAGAAATGGCTCTATAAACTTTATAACCACAGACTCGGAAAGTCTTTGCCCTGGGTTGTAACTCAAAACACAGTTCTCAACAAAACATTGTCAGATATCCGAAATCACAGAAAATCTGTCATTTTTCACATGTTCTGCACGGGTGTCTTTGTTGTAAAGCGTAAATGCCATATGATAGTCTGATAGAGGTTGCGGGGCATTGTATCTTTGATTGCCGGTACAACAAATAGTTCTGAGCAGCCATCAAGCACAGCACCAAATGGGGTCATTGCTGCTCTTGTGAAAAGAATGAAGATAAATGCCATCAACTTGGAGAAAGGAGAGGCAAGTTTGTTGTACCACACGAATGTCACTGACAGAATAAAACTGAATAATAAAAAAAAGCGCTTTTACAAGTTGCCAGAAATTACAACGGGTGTTACAGACTCAAATCAAATGTAATATTTTATTGTATTATAGTAATAATAATAGTAGCTCACTACTCAAAATGTGAAGCACTTGGACTCGAACCCGGAACCTTTGGGTTATAAGGCAGCAGTTCTTACCTCTACACATCAACTTTTTGTCGATTGACATTTGAGCTTGGGGTTTTACTCATTGACAGCAACATGTAAATTGAATGTTTTTTTTTCTTTGGTTATAATAAAAGTGCACGTGTTTATTTGATATTTAGACTAAAGTCTTCATACATTATGCACTTCACGTCATTATTACTATAACATGGAAAAAGTTTCTGCTTTAGGTTTGTGTTCAGCATTTCCTGCCTCACATTTCCTGTCATCCTACATTTACACAGACCTTTGTAGACACGGAACACACATGAAATGTATATATTCCAAATAATGATATATTATTTACCCTATACAACTCCAGGCTCCACACACCCAGATAAACACACTTGAGCTGTGAGAATTTTTCGACTGAATTCAGCTCCAGCTGTGGGAGGGATGGCATAGCAGGCTGTTTGCTGCTTGTGCTGATTGACACATTTACAAAACAAAAGACGCTGATGGAGAGGTGTGAAGGAATTTAAGGTGGCCCGGGATTACGACTTTTTTCATAGCCTTCAGGGATAACAGAAAATTTTTAGGTAAAATGAGTAGAAATAGAAAAGGATTGGTGTACATTTAAATACTAAAAGCAAACAATGCACAGAGCTTGAAACACTTTCAAAACAACTGGAAAGTTGAAAATGCAGTATAATTAATTGTTTTGACATTGTAATTTCATTCCAGATCCAATAATGCAAAGACAGTAATGCTGAAAATAATACTGAAATGGGAGAGGACACCCATGGCCATCCCTCCTTTACTGAAACAGTTTACTCCAGCTGTGAATCATGGGGGACTGTATACATGGCTTGGGTGATGACTTATATGCAGGGGTGCACATAACATATTTGGTCTTGTTCTCAGGGGAGAACCTGGGGTTGTTGCTTGGTCTTCACTTTTTTTAAATAATTTTTTTCCATGACCCACCTCACAGGATGAACACAATAGAGGGATACATGGATAACCTGACATCACATGTACTTTCATTTCAACTGTGAATGAATAAAACCAGTACAACAAGATATCTGTTCTTTAAAGCCCCGTAGTATGTAGCTTTCTAATGAAATGACTGCTGTTCAAACACTGAAAACCAAATGGAATGACAGCTTTTTAAACACTGACAACAGTTACTGCTATTTAAAAGCACTGAAAGTTATCTTATGTCATCATCATCATCACTAGTCACACATCAACAGTAGAAGACGCAGATGTACTAGGCCTTCTCCCTTCTCCCTGGTTCAGCCTACGATTAGCTGTTTGCAGCCACAACTCAATAGCTGGCTTTGGGTCAAAGGTCTCTGTTGTGAACTTAGACAACAGGATGTGCATTAGAGATGAGAGGTGAGAGTCTGACAGGCAGGATCTGTACTTGTTTTTTATTATATTCAGATATGAAAATCCCCTCTCACATGCAGCACTGCTCAAGGCAGTGTATGGGACAACAGAAGGACTTTCTGAATGTTGGAGCAACTGCCTGGATTGCTTGTCTTCATTACATTCACCAGGTCATGCACAGAGGAGGCTGCCAAACATTTTCCTTCTTGCTTTAAACACATCCACTCTCTTAAAGTGGAGACTCTGTCAACAGACATGCTGGCCTCATATGTCTCAAGGATGTTACTAAGTATTGTGTTGCCAAAACTGTGGAGGTCTTTCATTTCAAGAGGCCAAGTTGTAGGATTAAAAATCAAAAAGTGATCACATATTTGAGGGATTCATATCTGCTTTCAAACTCGTGAATTAGAGTTCTCAACACGTCAGTCTTGTCCCTGTCAGCATCAGCATGTGACACAGTCTCCTTCCTGTACTTACCCTCACTGTCCATCAGTAGTGTCAGCTGTCCAATAGCAACCATAAGCTCATCTTTGCATTCACCAATAGTCAGATTCTCTTGCTGGAACCTGAGGGAGGTGAACTGTAAAATGTTCCCAATATCAAGCATGTTGGCTAGAAAACAATGAAAATGCTTTGTGCAGATATGCTTTAGGCTACTGTCATCACAGAATCTGAATGGCTGGTAACATTCTCCATATTTTCAACAGAGTCTCCTGTCTCCATGCAGACCATCTGATATTGTTAAACTTTACAAATTTGACAAAAGCAATGCCTTTCTCCTCACAGATCTGCTTTAGTTGTGCAATTTGTTTTGCACCCCCTCTCTGTAAGTAAAAGCTTAGCAACTTCACCATGGATTGATTAAATGACTCACAGTATGTAACCGTGCGATCAGCTAACTTGGTGCAGTTCTCCAGGGTGTGGGCGGTGCACAGAATATGCACACGGGAATCCCCGATGTCCACCATCTGGCGTAATTTTGGAACGACCCCGTTGTAAATTCCAACATTGATAGCGGCTCCGTCATTGCATACTGAGACCAGCTTCATCTTCCACTCCGCTAAACCACAAGTATGAAACAGTTGAACAAGTCCGTCCACTATGTCCTATGCTGTTCGATTGGCCCCCAGGTTAATTATTCCAAGGAAATCTGAGATGAATTGTCCGTTGCTGGACACAGAAACAATGTACACAATTTCCTGCTAAATTTTTGTTATATCTTCTGATCCATCGAAGAGGACACCCCAAAATTCAGCTGATTTCAGTTTTTCACTCAAATCTGAAGTTATTGTCTGTGCAATGCACTGCATGATACGCCACCAGCCTTCTTGAGAATGATAAGCGTTCCCGACGTTAACTCCAAGCCTCTTGAGAAGCAGAATATCCTCCTCATATGAACACATAGGATGTCCATGTTTCGCTTTGTAAAAGGCCAACAAAAAAACATTACTCAGTGCTTGATGTTGTTCTTCAGTCAGCTTTTCTTGCCATCTGTCGATCGGACCACTGGGCCTCTGGTCCTGGCTGTGCATGTTATCAACCACTTGCACTACTTTCTGGTGCTCTCTACTATTCGCATGCTTATCAAAAGCTGGATGATTGAAGTTTTTAGTACCTGTATAAAAGTCCTCACAGGTGGTGCAGTGGTAGTGCTGCTGCTTTGCAGTAAGGAGACTGTGGAAGATTGTGGGTTCACTTCCCGGTTCCTCCCTGTGTGGACAGCGCTTTGAGTACTGAGAAAAGCGCTATATAAATGTAATGATTTATTATTTATTTATAAAAGGCGCTGTTTTTATCCGCCACAGTAAGATTTTCACAGCATAGTTTGCACCACATTTCAGTGCGGGCGTCATTCGTTTGAAGCCAGCTGACCACCTGCAGCCATTTTTCCGAGAACACACATTTCTTTTATGGTTCAGGTTCAGTCTGGCGTTTCTTTGGAGGTGGAGGAACACCAAAGTAATTGCTTAATGGAGCTTGCTTCTTGGGCATTTTGATGAATGAAGAAAGTTATAAAAGCAGTGGCTCATACTGCAGTCCAAAGTTGCAGATATCTTTCCTAAAATCTTAGGTACACAAACGCGTGTTAAAACATTAGATCTGGCGCGCATTGTTTATTTTGATAGCGCATGCAAACCTGCGCACCACTTATGTGCACCGCTGCTTATATGGTCTCTTTCTATATATTAATGCTACATAAAGAACTGTAGTATATACCATATAATAGTTAAACATATTCTTCCAGGGTAATTATACTAATGGAGCTGACCAATGGGTGCTGCCTGGCTATTGCTTGATGAGTGAGTGATTGCTTGTTTATGAGTGTGCTTCTAATGCAGCATCCGGCTTTGGCATAGTTTTTATACCTCCATTTAAAATTCAGAGTAAAAGTGCCAGCATGTTAACATGATGTCAATCCAAATAACTTAGAGATCCTGGACCCAGGCTTTGACTGCTAGATACTTCGAGCCCCAGATACCTCGGTTTCCAAAGACATGCATGTGAGCTTAGTTAGTGGCTCAGTTTGTGTGTGCACTCTTTAACATGCCATCAAATGTTGGTTACTGCCCTGTCCCAAATACTGCTTAGGCACAATGTGGCATTCTGCTTTCCTATAATACAGCAAACAAGGTCAGAGATTGTAAAGATGGATGGCAAGTCATAAAAAAGTAAGATGTCAGCAATATGGTAAAACAATCAATTAACATGTCCTTTGAAGTTTCAAAAAATGGAGTCTTTTCCTTGATAAAAATCACAGAGGTATTTCATTCTATTAACTGCCAAATAAAAAGATGGCTCCCTTTAGTGTATTAAAACACTGTATTGCTTTTTATTCTTGTTCAGCAAAAAATGCTTATGTACAAAGTATCAGTAATTTAATATACATATACATAACATGTCATTTCCTATTAGAGTAATAATTCAAACATCTATTGCGTGCATCAAATCTCCACATTATGGTTAAATGTATGACACTCTTATTTTGTCTAATCGATGCATTCCTGGCTCCATTCCAAACAAAGGCTGTAGCTGAGAGCATCCAGTTGAAACGTTAAGGTTAATTAAAACTAGCTGATCACTTTGGGGGAAATTTTGGTGAACAGCAACTATGCCTCCAAAGTCATTAATTTTGTTGTTTTTTTTCCTTTCCTTTACAGTGCCCAGCTCCCCTCCTCTGAACATTTCTTTGGAAGTTGTCAACTCAAGAGTAAGTAAAATAGAAAGGATAAAAGAAATTTGCCCGCCTGTGTAGACCACTTTTCTCCAAACAGTGGCTCATAGCAGTAGATTAATGGAAAAGTCAAGGCTGACTTCACCCTAGCAAAGTCCCATAGACCGCCTACTAAACATGGCTGTTGAGGATAGACTAAAGAAAAGGAAGCGGTGAAGCATTCTGTGGGAAAGCACAGGGATATGACAAGGCAGTGGAAAAAATAGCAAGGACCTGCTACAAAAGCCTAGTGAAATCAATGAGAATATTCAAGGTCAGACTGTAGTAACCATTTAGAAGGCTCAACAGATCATAGAAGTTAAGGAATTACATGGTAAATTGTTCTTAAATTGATAAAATGGCATGTGTGTTGTTCACATTCTTCTTGTCATTTATAACATTTAGGTATGCTTCTTTAAGTAAGCTTAGATCACTCTGACAAAGACAAAATTACAGATACATGATTGCATTTCTGTGATTCTCCTTTTGTTTATAAAAATGAAAAGCACTCTAAAGTTCTATCATAAAACTATGTTAGAAAAAAATCTTTTATACAGTATGTCATACACAAAATATGTTGAATTTGAAGTGTTCACTGGTAGGGCATTTTTAATTCTGTTGCAAAGAACTTACTTAGCATTTACTTTTCAGTTTTGAGGGGCGAAGAGGATAGAAAATGGAAAATAATCAAATGTTTCCAAAAAATATATATTGTTTAATTTATAGTTATATGTATGCATGTACAGTAGAAATGTATTTACTTGTTTGTTCCACGTAAGTTAGGTGAATTGTTCCAGACCATACAGGAAATGAGCAGTTGGGATACTGGGCTCCTTTTAATTTATAGTACAGTTCATTAGACACGAGAATAAATAAACTGGCATAATACGGTCCTCTTGTCAGCAAATTCTGTTGTATAAATTTGTACCAAACCAAAAAGTCTTTATTTTAGTTTAACTTCTATTTTATTCTTTATATTTTCTTTTTGCAAATTTTAAAATGTTAAAAATGCTTGGAATTTCAAGTGGGAAGGCCTACAAAATAGCAATGTATACAGAACTGCAACATTTAATAAGAAATTCTCTAAAAGGTCAGTGAAAAACACACACATTATATATATATATATATATATATATATATATATATATATATATATATATATATATATATATATATATAGCTGAAAAACCCAGCATTGCCCACAAGGAAAATAAAGTGTTTTTTTTTAATTGTTTGAGAAAAATATAATTAAAAAAAACACAACTTTAAAAGTAAAAATAAATTCACAAACAATGAAGACTCACTAATTTGCTTCTCTTGTATGTATGTTATCATCCAGTTGACGCTTGGAACTGGCCAACTCTATTTAATTTCAAAAGCAACAGGGACGTCCTGTGGTGGTCATTCCGAGTGTCAACTGTATGATAACATGCATACAGTACAAGACCGCAAGATCACCCCCCACCCTACCCAGAAGGGGGTGGGTTTGGGCTGATTTAACCCTACAGTAATTTTAGTCTACCAATGAGAAACATGTGTACCAAGTTTCATGAAAATCACTCCAGCTGTTCGGAAGTGATGTTGGAACACAGATACATACATACACACATACATTGACTTACAGTGTGTGTATATATATATATATATATATATATATATATATATATATATATATATATATATATATATATATATATATATACTAGGGGGTTCGCCCTCTGCTCGCTTCGCTTGCCAACCCACCAGCGTGCGCTACACACCAGTCATTTCACATCTCTGCTGCTCGCGTTGTGAAGAGGGGGGCTGAACGCAATCCAAGGATACGCGGTCGCTCCTCCGAAACCTCCTCTTAAATGGTGATACAATGGGAAACAAATACAGTTTTTTTACTTCCTCTTTGCGCGATCAGCTGCTGGATTGCTGCTGCTGTGCCGCGTGATCTGCATCTCGCATGGCACTTCGAACATTTAAAAGCCTGTACAGCAGCTGTCCTACTCTTTGTCTTTTATTTCCGTCCCCGGGCATGGTTAAATCTCTTGGCACAAAGTCTCGTCTTGATATTTCTTGATATTTTTTAGTTTATAATTTAAAAACGGAATAAGAATCTCAAAATCTAACATCATCACATTAAAGTTCGATAAATTCTGAAAAGAATGATACCAAACATTTATATGTAGGTTTTAAAATAAACCCGAATTAAAGTGTGACAAAAAAGTCACATAAAATCGTTGCACTTTTAGGCTTAGGATTTTATATATATATATTTATACTAGACAAAGAGTCTGTTTCGACAACGTAAGATGAAACGGGCACGAGTTTGTGTCAGCAGTGTATGAAGAACAAATGATAAGTAACAAAGAAGTTGTTTTGTAATGATTGTAGTCCGCTTTACTCATTACTGTACAGGCTTGTACTATTAGTTGATGAATTTTCCAGGCCTATAGTATAATATTGAATGATGAATGTTCCAGTACAATATGGAATAGTAATAAGTATAAGCATCACAAACCTGATATAGGTGTATTGAATGAATGCGTAATTGAATCAGAATGCGTAATTAGGCCTCGAGCTGTAGTCGAAATCGCCTTTCAGGCCTCTAGAGCGTTAATCGAAGTCGCCTTTCTCTTTGAATTTTTGCGGCCATAAATCCGCCGCCTGCCGCAATGTTGGGGTTGGATGTCGGTCTCGTAAGTTTTTTCGAACAGCTGCGCAGAAGGCGACTGCGTATTCAACTTCGGACATGCGCAGAAGGTGACTGCGCATTTGGCTTTGGACGGACGTGAGTGAGTGAGTGAGGAGGCAGGCAAATTATGTATTAAGATAGTAGATATACAGAGAGAGACAGAGACAAAGATAGATGTATAGATATGTACATAATGTGTATGTGTATTTCACTGACCTTTTAGGCAATTTCTTATTAAATGTTGCAGTCATGGCAGCGCATCCGAACACAGCAGCTTTGCACTCTCCTCAATATTTATTTTGTTATTTAACTGTCCTTTTAATTCTCCTGTGGACCTCTAGTGTGAATCGTTCATACAGTCGCATTGAGTTGCTTAATACTGGACAAAGCTGTGAGCATATTTTTCACATTTCTTTTAACTTCAGTAGCATCCCAATGGAGACAGCTCAAATACTGGCAGCTCCCTGGATTACCATCCTGCTGAGGTGGAGATAGAGGCAGCGTTGGGAAAGGAAGCAGAAGCAGGGATAGCATGTGGGTGCACAGGCCTGGCTATGTAAGGCTCAAATGTCCGGTCACTTACCAACAAACTGGACAAATTAAAGCTATGGCTCAATGCACAGAGATCTATGAGGGATTATTGCGTGCTTATTTTTATGGAGACATAGTTCCACGACCTGATTTCCGAAAGAGTTGTGGCGCTACTTAGCCGGTCAGTGTATTGAGTCGACAGGACAGGGGACTCTGGTAAGAGCAAGGGTGGAGGGCTCTGCATCTATGTAAGTAATGAGTGGTGCACAAACCATACTGCTATAGAGAGTTACTGCTTCCCCATGTTTGAAATACTTAATGTTCAAATGCAGGCCATTTTATCTACCTAAGGAATGTCCTGTTGTTATCATTTTTACAGCATGGATAACAGGGGCATGTGGAGAAGCATTAGAGCTATTACTGACCACAAAGGCAACCCTGTCTCTTCCCACAGTGATGTCACATTGGCCAATGATCTCAACACATTTACTTTGAATTTAGCAACCCTTCTCCACCTAGAAAGATTATAGCCACAGAGGATGCAATGTCTCCCACCTTCAGACTGAGCATGTATGATGTATGGTGCACGATGCAGTCAATCCATGTAAAGCTCCTGGACCAAACAAAGTTTCAGGACGGGTGCTTAGAAATTGTGCTGAGGTATTTACAAATATCTTTAATCTATCCTTGACATTGGAAATGGTCCCAGCATGCCTTAAGTCAGCCATTTTTGTATTAGTGCCGAGGAAAACCAACATCGCACTGACACCAGTAATAATGAAATGCTTTGAAAGACATGTTCTGTCTTTCATTTAAGTCAACATCCCCACCTCCCTGGACTCGTATCCATTTGCTTACAGAGCTAATACCTTATATACTCACATTTAAGTTCTCCCACAGATCAGTTTGGTCTTGATTTTACCGTATAATTTCTTGTATTTTATAATGTCGTATAAGCTGAATACGGGAAACTCACACTATTGGTCCAAGAGATTATGCTATGCTAACACCCACCTGAAAGAGTAACCACAGAGCACACTGCCTTTTTTTCTATGTATTGTGCCTACGTGGCCACACAGTAATACCCAAACTATTCCGAAGAGACGTTTGCACTGTTTTGTGTTTTTTGTATCTCGCACCCTCATACACCTTTATCGTAAAAGCATCCCTTATTTACAATGGAGCGTTCGATCAGAAGAAAATATGAAGCTGGTTTTAAATTAAAAGTTGTTGAAGTGGTGAAAGAAATTGGTAAGTGCACTGCTGCAACAAAATACAATGTGTCGGAGAAACTGGTGCAAGATTGAAGGAAGCAAGAAGATGTAAAAAAAAATTAAATGTCACATTTTTGAATGGGCATATAAGTCGGGGTCTGATTTTATGATCGATTTTTCAGGTGTCAAGACCCGACTTATACGCGAGTATATATGGTAGATCTACAAAGGGTGTCTTATTAGCTCTGCACACAGCCCTGACTCATCTAGAGGAACAGGGCACATATGTAAAGACGCTATTTGTAGACTATAGCTCTACTTTGAATACTGTTGTCCCCTCCTTGCAGATCCTTAAACTGCACCAGCTGTGCCTCAGCTTACCACTATGTAACACGCTATATGCACACTTTCTTCCGTATTTCGCGGTTAGCCAACTTCTTCACTTTCGGCGGTGAAATTAAAACAGAATAGCTGTGGCGCTTTTCACTGTATTGCTTCAAGATGTGCCCAGACTTATGGTAAAGGATGTAAGTTGTACTATTCAAACATTGTGGCAAACATCAGGAGCTTAAAACGAGAAGGGCTTCAAATTATGTATTTCAAGCTGCACCCACAATTATGAATTTAAGATCCGAATGTATTAAAAATGTGTGCCTACAGTAAACTTCCATGAGACAAATATGTGATTACTTTAGACTTCTTTTAAAAAACAGAATTTCAATAATTAGTCATTAGACTTTATTCAGGGACAGATGAAAATGTATGTAAGCTGAATACATAATAACACGAGTCTGATGGACATCGTACCCTGTAAAAAAGCCAATGTCTCTGTCTGAGCCAGTAAAACAGTGAATGCCAAACTGCTGCCTCATTGTAATGGTCTCAAATTGTTTCCTTAGCTGGAGGATCTCCTCTCTGAGAGACATGTTTTCTTCAAGTGCTTGGTCGACAACTGCTAAATGCAGAGCCGAAGCATAGTCGTGGTCCTTGAGGATTTTACCATCTTCCTCCTCGCCTTGCGTGTCATCCTCTGTTCTTTGCTTTCTCTTCTCCCAAACCCCCGGTTTTGAAAGTGGAATGGAGAAATTGTTCCACTTAATCAATGCAGGAAACATTCCCTTCTTCAAGATTCTTGCCCTGACTCAGACCCTGGCTCGCGAAAATCCTCTTTTTTAAAATGCCGGCTACAAACTCGGGCATGGAGACTAATTGTACAGCTCTCTCTCTGGATAGCAACGATCCATTTAGATCAGGTTTCCATATCGGAGGGAAATGTATGAAAACTAAGTACCTTGTTGTACTTAATGAAGGCTGAACATAAACAACAATGTTCAGCTGTAGAACTACCTGTATGCTGAAACTTAAAGTTCTTTTTCTTTGACATTTTTGCCACCAAAGAAAAATCAAAACTACAATATAGACATCGGAAGTAACTGAGCTGGCTGAAATTTCACCAGAAGTACATATGTGTGCATATAGTCAATTGGATTCTCATCTTCCTGTTGGAGGGCCATCAGGTGGTAACACTGGGCCCCTATTTCTCCTTCACCATAATCCTTCACATGGGCACACAGCAAGGCTGTTTACTGAGCTCCAACATCTACTTCCTCTTCACTCACGATTGTGTGCCTGCATATACCACCAATACCATCATAAAATTTGTAGATGACACAACAGTCATTGGACTAATTTCCAATAATGATGAATCAGCCTACAGGGTGAATGTGAAAAATCTGGTGAGATGGTGCTCAGTGAACAACCTATCCCTCAACACAGGGAAGACTAAGGAGCTCATCATTGATTTCAGAAGATCACATGATGAGGATCATGCTGTAATTTTCATTAATGGGAACAGCTTTAGGTTTAAACTGGATAAACAGGTTTGTTTATCAAGTTTTAGGTTCCTAGGGAGATTCAGTATATCACCAGGGACCCTTCATGGACAGCTAACACCACAGTACTGGTGAAGAAGGCACAGCAATGGCTGTTTTTCTTAAGAATGTTGAAAACAAGCTGGTCTCCCTCGATAGATGCTGCTGACCTACTACTGCTGCACCATAGAAAGTATTTTAACATATTGTATTTGTTTGGTATGTCAGCTGCACAGCTGCTCTACAGCAGGTTGTGTCAAGAGCGCAGAGGGTGCAGCTTCCAGCCACGGAGGACATCTATAGCACACGCCGCCTCAGGAAAGTCAGCAGCATCTGCATGGATTCCACTCACCCATGGCACAGTCTGTTTGAACTTCTCCCATCCGGCAAACAGATAAAGAGCATTTCCTACACCAACCTCGAGGCTCAGAGCGAGCCAGTTTCTTCCCAAGAACTATAAACACACTTAGTCACTCCATTAAGTGCTCCTGGTAGAGTACTTTGCACTATATGTCCATTGCACTTACTGTATGTTTTCATATTTTCTATTTTTATTGTTTTATTGTGGTAATTTTGTCATTTTATGGCAAGATTATTGTTTTGTGGAGGAGTTGCACATTGAATCTCATTGTACTCTGTACAATGACTATAAAGGAATTCAGTTCAATTAATTTCAATATATATAATGAAAAATTGGCTGACTTATTTACTCACTTACTCGCTTACTCACTCATCAACAAAATGGCTATTTCCCATTTAGTTAAAAAGGTGAAATTCAACAGGATGGTACACCTAGGGCACAAGGTATCTGCTAAGAAAGGGCATTTTAATATTTCTCAAATTGCCTAGTTATTTTAAGATATCTTAAAGTGTACTTTAAGTATCTCAGGATGCATATAAAAATTGTTTCAAGATATCCTGATTTGCATTTGAGGTTTTACAAAATGAACAGTGTCATATCAAGATATCTTGAAATCTATTTGAGATATCTTAAACTGCATTGAAATAGAGGTATATTGAGATACAATGTATCTGTAATTTATTTTAAGATACCTTAAATGCATTTCAGGATGTTTGGAGATTAACACCACAAGAACTTCTTCTTTTTCTTCTTTTGGCTGCTCTCGTTAGGGGTCGCCACAGCGGATCATCTTGTTCCATATCTTCCTGTCCTCTACATCTTGTTCTTTAACACCATTCACCTGCATGTCCTCTATCACCACATCCATAAACCTTCTCTTAGGCCTTCATCTTTTTCTCTTGCCTGGCAGCTCTATCCTTAACATCCCAATATACTCAGCATCTCTCCTCTGCACATGTCCAAACCAACGCAATCTCGCCTCTCTGACTTTGTGTCCCAACTGTCCAACTTGAGTTGACCCTCTAATGTACTCATTCCTAATCCTATCCATCCTCACACTACCTGAAGTTTCCTTTGAGAGGCCCAAGACATTCTGGAAACATTTTCAATTGTGAAAGTGATTTTTAGGCTTTACTGGCAGGGGCATAGGGAGAGAGATAAAGAGATAGGAGGAGAAATGAAGAGCAAGTGTTTAGAGAGTTGGGTTTCAGATACTGTGTTTAGTGGTAATCAAGTAAAGAACCAATCCTATGTGATAGTCTGAAACAGATCCTGTGTAGTAAGGTACAGTGTGAAAGCAGATAGGATTTGTTTCTTTATGTGCTTTAGGCCTGACACTTATAGAGTTTGTCATTACCCTGTGAGGCAATACCACTTTCTTATAACATCTTATTGCAAGTTATTCTTCTGGCAACCTCTTTTTTTCCAGCTTTACAGTTTGTCACTGTTAATAACATTCAGTGTATCCAAATGAGCAGGTGCAAACAACTGTAGTATTAAATGCATAGACTGTGAGTGCCAGGTCAGCTTAGACACATGCGACAAACTACAGTTGAACACAAAAGAGTTATAACCATAGTCTTCATGGCTAAACATCACAGGTAGGTACTTAAGAGCAGACAGCCCCTGGCGAATATCTCATCAGGTGCTGTAACAATTGATTAAACACATTCTGCTATGATAATATAAACCAGGCTTTAGCTAATCACTACACCCAGCAGGCACTTCATTTAACAAGTGATGCACTTGATCCTGGAAGAACAGAGAGGTTGGGGAGGATGTTATTGTCAAATTATATTTGTATTGTATAAGTAATATACAAAGAAAACATGTGGGAAGTGAGACAAATGGAATAAATGTGACATCAAGTTTTCTAAGACATCCTCTGACTAATGACATGCTTTAAAAGTAAAGAAGTTACATAGCAATGCACATTATTCACAAAAACAAAGAGGTGCCAAAAAAGGTGTAAAGCCAAGTAGCACAAGAGGGTTTACTTTGAACTAGGATTTGTTTCCCTTTCCTAACACAGGAAAATAAAGGTTAACCTGCTTCTCAAAGTTTATTTTAATTCATATCTTTTGACATATCAATATGGACTAGCTGCTAATGCAGAATAATTAGTAATGTAAATGTAAATATAATATAGACTAATGTAAAACTGTTGGGTAGTTGCAGATACAAGGATATGCACTGATAGATAGATAGATAGATAGATAGATAGATAGATAGATAGATAGATAGATAGATAGATAGATAGATAGATAGATAGATAGATAGATAGATAGATAGATAGATAGATAGGAAAGGCACTATATAATAGATGCTGTAGAAAGAAAGAAAGAAAGAAAGAAAGAAAGAAAGAAAGAAAGAAAGAAAGAAAGAAAGAAAGAAAGAAAGAAAGAAAGAAAGAAAGAAAGAAAGAAAGAAAGAAAGAAAGAAAGAAAGAAACTTTATTAATCCCAAAGAAAATTTCAGGGTTACAGCAGCAGGCATTTAAAGGCATAAATATACAAGTAACAAAAATTATCATAATCTTAATAATACATTTTTTAAATAATACATTTTATTTATTTGTAGGCGCCTTTCTAAACACTCAAGGACACCGATCAATAGATTAAACACACATTATAAACAAAACTAAAATACAAAAATTAAAATCAGACAGAGCAATTGTAATCAAAGAGAAAAAACAGTCTTAAACAAATAAGTTTTAAGTTTAGATTTGAAAAGTGAAAATGATTCAATATTTCTAAGCTCAGATGATAGTGAGTTCCAGAGCTGGGGAGCAGAGCAACTGAATGTTCTGCTCCCCATAGTGGTAAGATGGATGAAGGGGACAGTCAAGTGGATGGAGGAAGAGGATCTAAGAATACGTGAGGGAATGGCAACATGGAGGAGGTCAGACAGATATGGAGGGGCAAGGCTGTGGATAGCCTTAAAAGTTAATACAGTAGAAGAATTTTGAATTGAATGCAGAATTTAAGTGGAAGCCAGTGAAGCTGCTGCAAAACGGGAGTGATATGGTGAATAGGGTGTTTCTAGTAATGATGCGGGCAGCTGAATTCTGGACCAGTTGAAGCTTATAAAGAGATTTGCGAGAAAGACCAAAGAAAGGGTAATTGCACTAATCCAGACGAGAAGTGATAAGGCTATGAACAAGGATAGCAGTGATGTGGGGAGTGAGGGAGGGGCGAATACGATTAATGTTACGCAAGTGGAAATATGCAGACCGGGAGATGTTATTGATGTGGGACTGAAAGGATAAAGTACTATCAAGGATGACACCCAGACTCTTAACCTGTGGGGAAGGGGAGACAGAGGAATAATCAATAACACAGGAAAAATGATCAGTTTTGGATAATGTTGATTTTGTACCAATGAGGAGAACCTCAGTTTTGTCACTATTTAATTTAAGAAAATTTGAAGAAAACAAGGATTTTATTTCTGCTATGCAATCAATAAGCGAGGAAGGTGGAAAGGAAACAATAGGTTTGCTAGTGAGATAGAGCTGGGTGTCATCAACATAACAGTGGAAGCTAATGTTATATTTATAAAAGATATTTCCAAGGGGAAGGAGGTAAGTAATGAAAAGTACATTAACAACGTGCAAATACACACATAACAAATATTACCTATACGTATATTATCAAACTGTATGTATTTACTAAGTGTAAAGTGAGTAATCTCTGTTTGACCACTTCCGCCAGTGAGTCCAGCCTGAGTAGTGTAGAGCATTACACAATGTATTTGCTTGCACATATATTCACAATCTTATAATTGTACCTGCACCGAGAACATTGTTCATTCTGTATCAATATTATTCCCAAAGAGAAAAAAAAATAAATGAAGTAAGTGAATTCCACACATATTCTTAGAAATTGATTTCTTGACACAGTCCACTGATTGTGCGATTTCCTGGTTAAATTTTTGTATGACTGATTGGTAGCTGTATCCCTGCCAATATATTGAAACACCACACCATTCAAGTCATTGCCTACCACCCAATGGACTTTGGCTCATTGTTCACTATTTTAATAAATGTATTGCCCTATACAGGACTGCTCAATACACTACACTTGGATGGCGATACAGTGCTTGTGGTGGGTTTGCCTTTTTTGATAGCTCCCCTGCAGCTGGAACTGAAGCTGCTCCTAGGAATAACCATTTACCTGCTCAGACCATGCACTCTGTCTTCCAGCCTTGGTGCTTCTGCTCTTCACATTTTCTGCTTCCTGCCGCTATTGCTAGAGTTGGCACTGTTACAATATTATTTGATAGATAGATAGATAGATAGATAGATAGATAGATAGATAGATAGATAGATAGATAGATAGATAGATAGATAGATAGATAGATAGATAGATAGATAGATAGATAGATAGATAGATAGATAGATAGATAGATAGATAGATAGATAGATAGATAGATAGATAGATAGTGGAAGAATTTCTAATACTTAAAGATGAAGTAGTCACTGCTAGGATGGCACTTGGCAAAACAGAAAACAAAGAAAAAGGAAAACAAAATCAGCATTACAAGAAACCTTTTAGGGTTTTTACATTCTTATATCTGTGCAAGGCTCTCAGATGATACTTTACATTTCACAAACTGAATCAAGTGTGTACATTCCCATAGCAGCACAGGGCATAAAGCTATGCAGCATACACATAATGTAACATGTAAAAATGAAAACAGTGACTAAGTATCTTTATATATAATCTTCATTTGGATCTTGATCTTTGTTTGTCTGCGAATTCACTGCCTTGTGTGGTGTTCCTGCTGTGTTCAGTAGAGGGCAGTAGTGATGGAGGAGGAGAGGAAGTGAGGGGGAGCATCGTTGGATGAGGTTGGAGTGTGGTGATTAAAGAGGATTGAACTAAAGAAGACTACGTGCTGTTTGTACTGGCTGAATACACAACACCTTGGTTGTTACTTTTATTTACAAACACTGTCGACACCACTCTTTGTGTTTAGATCTGGCGTCGACACCGTGCTTTGTGTTTAGATCTGGCGTTGACACCTGCTTCGTTGTCGAGACTGTGGTTTTTTGTGTTTCTATCGACCGTCGTTGGCAGCACTTCGTCCAAATCGAATGTTCACCCACTTCTTGGAGTCTGCAGTCAGAGTATATAAGTCGGACACACTTCTGTGATTTTCCATCAGTCGGCGTTTGGAGTTCAAGAAAGAAGCATTGGTTCTTCCTTACTCTTTGGATTGCCACAAAGCAACCTGCGAGATTGGAGAAAGGTTGAGAAGAGATCGTGAGAGGAAACGACAGCGTCATGAAAACGAGACGGACTGTGAACGGAGAGAAGCAGAAATGCTCCTCCACCACCACATAATTACTATTCGGACAGTGATTCCGAGTAGGCCGTTCCTATCAAATCAATGTCCAAGGGTTTTGTTTTGTAATTTTGTTTCCCTTATAAAAAATCATAATGCTGTGCGACGAAGGGCCCAGTTCACAACTGGCAGCCGCGTTTAAACAGGGAGCCCTTCACAGACAACTTTAACACGCGCAATGTAGTTGGGCGCACATGGCTAGTCTAGTAATAAACACACACCAAAAACTTCAATTTGAACAATGTTGTATATGATTGTTTAATGATACTTTTGTCCATTGCTTCATGTTTGGGTGTTGATTGCTATGGTCTGAGTCTTTTGAGACGTATGACGGCTGGAGGGAGGCGTGTGGTTTAGAGGCACGCTGTATGGTGAGTTGGTTATACAAGGTCAACAATAAACAGCATTCAAAACGTTATTCTGAGTGTGTCGCTACTTCAATCTAGAAAACACTACAAACAACCCATGTAAAGAATACAGTAAGCACTTAGTGATAATATTTTATTCAGAATTTAAGTTAGACATCATCAGTTTGTTATGGGTTTACTGTATTTATACCCACCTCTATGGTTCAAGGGAGGTAAGATTTATTCAGTCTGACCGAGTGACTAGAATATTTACTTCTCATTGCTCTTATTTGCCAATAATGGAAACAGGAAGCGCTTTCCCCAGTTCAATGCTTAGATTAGTTGATAGACTGACATGAAATGTAATTTTGGGGTAAGACAGTGGTTTCTCAGGAGGTAATGACCACAGTAGCAGTAGTTCAAAATCTTCAGAACTACTTGTCAATCCACCAAAATAAGCTATCAAAGTAAAGTATTTAAAATAGGCTGGCTCCTCCTGGAGGCTAACTTGAATAAAGAAAGAAGAGACTTCATAAGGAATCACTTAAAAATATATATCTTTAATGGTTTTGTGCACATTCATTAAAGCAAATACAGCATCGGCATTGCAGTAATTCAGTTCTGATGTAACAGTTTGATAAATTATCTTAACAAAGACTTGAGTTTATGCGCCTCAGTAAATGTGTTTTATTCCCCTATGAGTGCAGGCCAGATTTAGTATAGATCTGGGAAGCAGCTGACAGCTTTAATATGGCCAGTTGAACCCAGCAGTGTGTTTATCGTGCTGCCTGGCAGGATCTCTAGAGCAATGAAAGCCTGACCCCCTTTTTTCTGTCAAAGCCTAAAGAAAATGTGAAAAAGGTTTGATAGTGTGTGACAGATTTGTAGGGGCACGCTTGGTGTGGATGGTGTGAAAGGTAAATGCGCTTGACCTGTGAAGGATCAGAAAAAGAGAAAATCAGTAATGTTAATCGCTTGTTAAAACACTGAAGGCATTCTGATATCCTGTCACAACAGACATAGTGAATCGACTAAGCAAAGCATTCTGAGTCTATACTTTATACAAGTGCCATCATATTAAGTTTACGATCTGTGAAAAATAAGACACTCACTGCTACAGTCGGGTCTGCCATGAAGCTCCATGCTGTCTTTCAAAACAATTTATGAAAATGCGGTGCGATGGTTAGCCCTGTTCTCTCATTAGTCCAGAGTTCTGAGTCTGAATTCGATGCCTGGTGTCTGCCTGTGTGGAGTTTGCACTTACTCATGTTTTCTTACCCTTGCATTCCGGTTATTGCCGGCAAAAACTCTGTCCCCTCCATGACGTTCAATTGACTTAAGCAGATTTGAGATTGTATGTACGGTGGATTCAGACATTTGTCAGACGTCTTCATCTTTTGTCACATTTTGCTATGTTGTATCCATATGCTAAAATATTTCAAAGTAATTCTTTCCCCAAATCAAACAATACTCAATACCTCAGAATGAGAAAGCAAACAAGGCATTTTAGAAATGTTAGCAAATTTATTAAAAATAAGCAACTTAAATATCACATTACTCAGATTCTTCACTCTGTACTTAGTTTAAACACCGTTTACAATGATTACAGCCTGGAGTCTTCTTGAGTATGGCACAGCTGGATTTCGGGAGGTTTCAGCCATTTTTCTCTGCAGATCCTGTAAAATTCTGTTATGTTGAATGTGGATATTCAGTGGACAGCTGTTTTCAGGTCTCTCCAGAGATGTCAGACTGCGTTGAGATCTAGGCTGTGACTGTCAACTCAAGGGCATTCCCAAAGTTGTCCATAAGCCACATCTAACGTGTTGTCTTTTCTTTGTGCTTAGGGTCATTGCTCTGTTTACCCCATCTGAGGTCCAGAGTGCAGATTTTCATTAGGGATAACTCTGTTGTTTGCTCTGTTTGGCTTTCCCTTAACTCTGTCCAGTCGCCTAGTTTCTGCAACTGAAAAGCAACCCCAAAGAATGATGATGTGCTTTATATTGGAATACTGCATAAGCTATGAGCAGTGCCTGGTTTCCTTCTGAATATAACATGGTTTCATCAGACCAGAGAATTTTGTTTCTCACAGTCAGAGAGTCCTTTAGATGCCATTTTGAAAACTCCAAGAGGATTTCCATGTGGCTTCTATTTGACTACTCTGTCATAAAGAACTGATCAGTTTCTCCCATGGTTTCTCAGAATGACCATCAGGTTCTTGGTCACCTCTATTACTGTGACCCTTCTCCTATGATTGCTGAGTTTGGCCTTGTGCTTGGCTCTAGGAAGAGTCGTGGTTGTTCCAAACATCTTCCACTTAAGAATTATGGAGGTCACTGTGCTCTCTTGGGAACCTTGCTGCAAGATTTTTTTTTTGCATTCCCCATATCTGTGCTTCAAAACAATCCTGTCTCTAAGTTTTGCAGGTAATTTCTCCCATCTCATGGCTTGGCCTTTGCTCTCAGCTGTGGGACCTTCTATAGACAGTTGTGTGCTTTTCCCAATCAAGTCCAATCAATTGAACTGACCTCAGGTGGACCTCAAAAAAGGCATAGAAACATCTCAATGATGATTAATAGAATGGGATGCACCAGAGCCATATTTCAGGTGTCATAGCAAAGAGTTTGAATACTTCTGTCAGTGTGAAATTTCCGATTTTTTATTTTAAATAATTTTGCAAAGTTTTTTACATTCCTGTTTTCACTCTGTCATTCACTATTATTTTGTGTTGCCAGATGTGGAGAAAAAAATGAGTAAATAGTTTCTAAATCCACTGTATGTATGTATGTATTGTCAACGACAAACAAATAAAGGAGCCAAAAAAAGGTTTGGGGCAGCCACCCATATAATATTCTTGGCTGCAAATGGATAAATTAATTGTACAGATGTGTACAGGTTCGAGTCCAACACAGAACTGATTTGAGATTGTCAAGATCGTGGTTTTAAAGGCAAGCAGAGGAATTAACATCATCAATGGGGCCGGAACTGGAAGTTGTGTCATCAGGGCCAGGACCAGAAGTGATGTCATCAATGAGCCCGGGAGCAGAAGTAACGTCATCTGAGCCAGGCGGAATTTCCCGTAACTGGTCTGCAGAGAAGTGAGATAAAGAGTCAGTGTACTCCGCCACCCCCTGTTCTGGCATGGAGTTACTCTCATTCAAGCTCTTTATCTGCCTCCCATGCGCACGTGTGTATGTATGTGTGGGTGTGTGTGTATTGTGACCACTGTAGGTGCTTAGCCAACCAGAACACAGATTCACACTTTACAACTGGCTTCTCCTTCTATCAGAGTCCCTAATGTCACATGCCAGGGAAGGGTTTTGCGTTTTTGTAGCTATTCCTGACCTTCCTTGGAGACCTCTGTTTTCATGACATTCCAGTTCCCTCACTGAGTGTGTTCTTCTCAAACTGTTCTCTTCTCTTCTCTGGTCTTCTTCTGAGAAAAGAGAAGAACATGCAATGAGGCTTCTGGACTTCTACATCTGTTCTTCAGGGTTTTCCCTGTACTTCTAGCTTGAACATCACAAGAAAAAGTAGTAAATTGTCACAATATGTGCCCTAAAATTAATGTCTGCATTGTGATGGCTGACCTTAAGTCCTGGCATGTTCACATGCAATCCTGGAGGGCTGCAGTGGAAGTAGTCTTTCCTTCCAAACTGACAATTAGAAGAGGCTTTATACTGAAGGCCTGCGTTGGCACGCTCTGACAAAGTTGACACATCACCATCATCCTACTTGGGTAACAGAAGTCTTCATAGCCAACTAAGAAAGAGCAGACGCACTTTAGTTGGAGTGACTATAGTGATATCTAACTTATTGCTAGTAAAGGACACATCTTGTATTGCTGAACACTCACACACTTTGGAATACACTCGCTCACTCACTCAAGCCCTGTTGTGCTATTATTTAAGTGAAATCATTTTAGAGTTTGAGTTTTGTTTTTTTTTTTCTGTTCTTCAATAATTATTCATACAATGTTGTCTTTCTTCTTGAGTTCCCTGTTCTGTTTTTATTCTGTACATTTTGACTGGGTACCAGAAGCCAGGGTCCAAAATTTAAAACTGAATTAAAGCATGATATTTGTATCAGTGTCAACCTGCCAGAAGTGACTTTCCTCTTTACTAAGCAATAGATCTAGCAGAAATTTAGATAATTTTTTAAATTCTTTCAACCACCTCCAGTTGTTTTTTAGTGTTTATGGTGTTTTGGTTCAGTACAGTGTTGGTGAAAGGTAGATTTTATTAGACGAGACAGTGAATAGGTGACATAGCTAAAATCTTAATTTCCATTTTTTGACTCAACATGCATAAAGTGTATACACATAGAGAGTAGAAAAGCAATAGAACTAACAGTAAGGCACAAAAATGTACGATATGCGGTACAAATGTTTACTATTTGACAGACCCTCGGTTAAAGAAGAGTAGTCAGATGTTCATGTACTCTCATTATTCATGACAATTATAGAAAGGCAGTCCTAGGGCATGAAGATTTTATTTTAGATAAATGAGTGTTGTGTATTTACTGCTGATGAAACAAGAAATCTATATAGAAAATCAATATTTAACATTTTTGTACTCATCTGACATTACTACCTTAAAACACAGAATTAGGAGGTAGACAGCAGTCACTTCAGCACTCAGAAATAACATCACCTGGACAAGTAGTGGGTTAGGTGAAAAGATGAAAGTGTTATTAAATTGACTAGACAGCATTCATTTCGTATATTGCATGTTCAAATCAGTCTTTTGATCCTTCTCTTTATAAGAATTCAGTCAGGGATACTGGATGGAAGCTTTAAAGGACTTTGAAGAAGTTCAGTCAAATATGCACCGTTTTTCTAATTACTCTATATGCAGCTGACATTTCTAAGGTTGGGAACACAGCCCCCAGAGTACTGGGCTAATAGTCTGTGTTGACTTTTTATGTTCTCCATGTGTTGAATTGGGTGTTCTGTGGGTTTTGATGGATGTTTGTTGGGTTCTTTAGGTGTTCTGGTTGGAGTTGTTCAAGTGTTCTTTGGACTATTTGGATAATTCTGTTGGCATTCTTTAGGTGTTAGTGTGGGTATCATCTGGGTGTATTTTTTGGGTATCCTCTTGTTGTAATAATAAACATTCTTTGTATACATTTGTGTTTTTCGGGGGGGTTTAACCCACGGGGCGGCACGGTGGTGCAGTGGGTAGCACTGCTGCCTAGCAGTTAGGAGACCCGTGTTCGCTTCCCAGGTCCTACCTGTGTGGAGTTTGCATGTTCTCCCTGTGTCTGCGTGGGTTTCCTCCCACAGTCCAAAGACATGCAGGTTAGGTGCATTGGCGATTCTAAATTGTCCCTAGTGTGTGCTTGGTGTGGGTTTGTGTGCCCTGCAGTGGGCTGGCACCCTGCCCAGGGTTTGTTCCCTGCCTTGCGCCCTGTGTTGGCTGGGATTGGCTCCAGCAGACCCCCGTGACCCTGTAGTTAGGATATAGCGGGTTGGATAATGGATGTATGGTTTAACCCATCAAAATTCAGATTCAGATTTATGTTTGGAATTAAGGTTAGAAAGTTTAATTTTATTAATGTCTTCATTTTCTTTATTAAAACAAGTCTGTTTTGAACAACACGTGACTATGACCATCACGCCAAAGACATTACAGAATTGATGCAATAAATACAATGGCAATCTTACTATGCATTTTTTATTGATGGATAAACCTCTTCTTCAGGTAAAGGCCTAGCAGTAGGATCGTAAGTTTTGGTTACAATTTCAATTTGCCCTGACTTTCAAGTTTCGTATTGTCCTTCTGATCACTTATTGCCTGGTTTGGCTTGATCTTACAGTTTTAACGCTTATTTGTCCTTGTTTTCGTTATCATCTTGTGGTAATTTAACATGCTCACAACAGACCACGGGTATGTCCTAGCTTTTTCAGTGTTCTTGCAGGTTTTCTTAGGTTGTTTCCGTGGATGCTTATTGAGTGCTCCTGTGGGTATTTATTGAAATCTTTGGGTTGTTTGGTTTCTTTAAATGTTGTTATGGGTGTCTTTTTGTGTTTTTTTAGGTGTCAGTTGGGCTTTTGTGGGTGTGCTTGCTGGTGTTCTTTGGGGGTTCTAATGGGCATCCTTTAGTGCTTTTTTGGGTGTTTGTTTGAATAGCATGACTTCCTCCCACATCCCAAAAATAATAATAGTAGCATGGTTGTGAGTGTGTGATCCGTACAGGATTACGTACTCAATATTCTCAATTTTAAACTATGCAGGGTGAGAAAATTGACGTAGAGTGTAATATTTTGCTTCAGCTGTGAATGTAAGAGCAGCAGCTCCTTATATTTAAGATAAAGAAATAGCCCTCTTATACTAATAACTTTCTTAAATAGTCAGAACTGGAAAAAAACTTGGCACATCCAGTATAGACAAATATATGATAAAGGGGCTGTGTTTGTGAGTCTCTGGTGAGTGAAGACGCCATTCACTTGTAGCCTTTTGTACTTGAGTGCTTTGTTTATTGTGGCCTGACTTCCCATGTCAGACAGTTTACTGTAAGTTATTGCTTCCCTGTGGTCAGAATTCACCTTATATCTGTACTATTTAATTTCCACGCTCAAACTGAAAGCTTCTAAAGTAAATCTATCCATAAATAAGATTAGCGCTAAGCCCTCTACAGTCACTTTGCGGATTTTGTTTCATTCGTTTTTATTTTATTTTCCCTGGTCACCTGGTTACTCAGGCCTCCAGGGCAGATTTTTATTTTACAATATGATGAATGGAAACAAATGAAAAAATACATTTTTCTAAACGGAGACATAAAACTGCTTGAGAGCAGGGAAACATGTTCATTACATTACAGAAGAAAGAAATCACAATATTAACATAGGTAAACTTTGATTTTTTTTCTGTTGATTAAAAAGAAAGTGAAATCTTGTCTCACATTATAATCAAACATAGAAATAGCTTTGCTGTGATATAACTTTTAAATGCACTCTCTTCAGGGGCCAGTACTGTACTTCAATGGTCCAGAGTCATGGGTTCAAATCCCTAGGCACTGTATTTGTAGAGTTTGCACCAGCTCATATATTGATGGAGGAAATTCCAATTTTTACTCAATGTGCTTTTTTAGCTTTTTGAGTAGATGTGCTAGGCAGTGAACCAGAGGCGTGACCACAGGAGAGCTGGGGTGGGCACTGCCCCCCTAGAGACAAGCCGTGCCCCCCCTGCGAAATGCTCTGTCTGTCCAATGAAAACTGTGGAGAAGAATAACATTTGATTTTCAAAACTGAGTTGCTTTCCCTTTCCAATCGGCCCGTTTGAATTTGGGGCGTATCCGTCAGTGTCTCCTCCACTAGACAGGCACTGTGCTGCTCACAGTTCACTTCGCCGCACATTTTGCAGCACGTTTTGAACCTGTTGACCGCATTCTTTAATTAAAACAGCGTATACGTTCCATTCTTCTTTTATTTTCTGGTTGGTAACACCAAAGGCTATGCATAGGTGGCTTATTAAAAAGCAGACATCTTCAACCTCTGTCCCTCCGCAAGCTGCTGGCTCCACGGTTGAGCCCAGCACCGCTGCTACCAACACGGAGCACAGCGCACCCACGTCGGGAACTGAAACTCCAAAAGATGTAGATAAGCCTACACAATCCTCCAGCTCTGCTCCCGTGTCGGGTACTCCAAACCTCTGCCTTCAACAAAATATACAGTCCGGTCTGCCTGACTTAAATATGGATAGCCCATCCCAGCCCGTTTTAATTAATTATCCCAAGCGCGCATTCGGAAAGACACTCAGATGTTTTAGTGCAAGCTTGTATCAGTCTCGACCATGGCTTGAATATTCTGTTGTCCGTGATGGCAGCTTTTGCTTTGCCTGCCACAAATTTATTGTTTCCAATTCGGACCACGAGGACATATTCACCAAACACGGCTACACTAATTGGAAAAAAGCTGTAGAAAAAGACGGTGGCGGCTTCCACAAACACGCGTCTAGTATCCCGCATGTCAGAGCGATGTCTGCATCACAGCACTCATCATTGGTGTGTCTTCAGCTGCATGTGAAAGCTCTTTCTCTACTTTGAACCGCATTCTCACTCCACTCCGCCGAACAATGCTGCCTTCAAGGGAGAGAATTTTAGTCATTCTGGCACATGAGAAAAACATCACAGAAAATCTAGACATGAATGAATTTATTTCAGAATTTGCCAAGAGTAACCACAGACTGGTCCTGTAGATAACATCCAGGTTAAACACTGGAAACTGATGTCCTATAGCCTCCCATGACTACAATAAGCCAACGTTTCTGTTCTTGCTCTCATATGTTGTATACATTTGACTTTATTGATATTTACCTTGTAGATGTAGTTCTATATTTGTTCACAAAAAATAATAATACAAGTTCCATTGCCTCTGTTAATTTTATTGAACAATAGGTTATGATTTATGCCACAATTTTTGCTTTTATATGTTATATAAAACTATGTTGTTATTATTATTTGATCCCCCTACAAAAATGGGAATAGATGGATGGATGGATATTTTTTGACCCCCCCCAGACAAGCCAAATGCCCATCCACACATGATGTTCTGGTCACACCTCTGCAGTGAACTGGAGGCCAGTCCAAGGTTGGTTCTCACTGTATATACAGATCCATACCTTCATGCATTTAATGATGTTTTCAGTCAAGTATGGGTTCATGCCAGAATTTGGGTAGAAGCCCAGTCTGACGAGAGACCAAGTATGAGTGAGTGTGATAGCCTGCCAGCCCATTCACGGTAGATTCCTGCCTTGCTATTGGTTTTGCTGGCACTTAATGATCCTGTAACAGGAGAAATGAGATTAAAAATGTGATGGATTTAGAAGCCACCCTTAAACATAAAGGCTCCAGCAACTGTTTTACTCCTTATCTTCTCAGTAGTGACAGATCACTTGTCTTGTTTGAAGTGGCCTCAGTCATAAATATGAAGATAAGGCAGAAAGTATCTGTCTTGCATACCTTTGTAAGACAGTAAAGAGCAGATGATAATACATTTTCCTGGCACTCAGGTTCATTGTGAGCTGACGTGCCCTCTGTATTCACATTCTTTCATGTGTTAATATGGGTTTTTCCTCCAGTTCCTCCAACACTTTAAAGGCTTCTTTTTTGGTGTGTCACAAGAATTGAATATGGCGTTTATGTGGAAACAGAAAAGAAATGCAATCTAATGCAAGGTACGCCCTCTACTGGTGGTGTGTGATTCTATATCGGATTGAGCAGGCCTGAGAACAAAAAGTTGGTAGACTGGAACTGGCAACATATGCAACATTGTTTTTGAAGACAGCAATCATTTTGTATAGTATGAGGGAAACATGAGTTAATTCTAGCAGGCCAAGCATATCCACTAGGTCTGTGCGTTTTATTGAAGACCTGAATATTTGAATCCTTTCTGATTTCATTTGTAGAGCCAGCAGTATAAGCGTATGGAGATAGCTGTCAAGCTGTAAAACAACACCCACTCACAGACCTCCAACAGAGCAACCTATGTCCACACTGCAGAAGAAAGTTTTATGAATGTCAGGAACTTTTACTTAGCGAGATTACGAAGAATGTTTACAGACATTCCTTTCATTACTTGTATCATCACAGGAAAGTTTTAAAAGTATATTTCAGGTAATTATTGCTTTGAATACTAAATATTGTGTTTCTCAAATTTTTAATCCATTTCACAGTTTGGTGACTCAGGACTTATGGGCAGTGATGGCCTGAATGTCTCATTCTTATCGAATCTCTGCTGCAACTTTATGAAACTTCTATTTTCAACATTATTTTAACACAGAAAAGCATATTTTTCATTGCCTTTGAAAACTGACAAATATACCTCTAATCAGGGAATGAGGGTCACTGAATAAAATTATAATCTAGTCTCGGGTTCAGACTGAAGTAGAAACAAAAAAGTGTTAGTCACCTGCTTTGGACTGCATTCCCTCTGAGTGAATCAAAGAAACAGTTACATCTGTTTAAATAAAATTGTAATTCTTTCTGTCTTTTCAGCTTTATTTGATGATTTCTATTCATTTTGCACACTAAGGACCTCATTTCAACCTTCAGATGGCATTTTGCTTTTTGTTGGTCAATCACACAGAAACGGTTGAACCGATTTTCACAAAAGTTTGCATGTACGTTGCTTAAAATATCGGCTATTTAGCATTTCAAAATTTTGATAGTGGAGGGGGTGTTGTGATGGGGGTAACCCAAAAACTGCACATTATTCCATGTCAATGTCAACTTAAAATCTGTTCTGTATGCCTTTTCAAAAAATTTCTCCAGGAAGGTTGCTTGTAATCGGGTGGGGGTTAATGGGGGGTGTTTGTCAAAAGGCATTATTCCAAAACTGGTGAGTTGAAGCTCATGACATTCTTGCATGCATTTTAATTTTGATGCAATTTAAAATCTAGACATTAAGGCCTTTCAGAAGTTCCATTGAGTTATATTGTTGTAATGAGGGGTGCAGAACCAAAATTGTGATATGATTCAAAAACAGCACAGCCAATAGTAATGAATTTGACATAGTTTTTAGGTTTGGCCCTACTTACAGCGAAGGCTACATCTGAACTTGAACTTTATTACCAGGCAACATAGTTGATATGATTTTCTTATGACATCAATCATCACCACATCTTTTTATTATATAAAAAAAATCCTGCAACGAGACGAGACTTTTTGGAAGATTTTTTCAAGTCCCATGAGATGAGACTTTGGCCACGAGATTTTTTCAAGTCACTCCCTCCTCTCAACCATATTCAACCACACACACAGTATTCTCACCTCTCATTCGTGTGAATGCTTTCAGACACAGTTTCTGCTCTCTCAGCACTTATAAATTTTAACATTTTCCTCACTTTAAGTTTCCAATTAAAGAAGATGTATTATGTCCAAATCTAATTGAAGAATTTCATCCCGAAGTCCTTGATGCTGACAGTCTTAACAATCTTAACAATTTCCGGCCTATTTCCCACTTACCTTTCCTGTCAAAAGTTCTTAAGCGTGTTGTAGCTTCCCAACTCACCAATTACCTAACCTCTAATAATTTGATGGAACCCTTTCAGTCTGGATTCAGGGGCGCGGCACAGCTGTGAAACTGCTCTGCTACGGGTAACCAATGATTTGCTTATGGCAGCAGACTCTGGACAAACTAGCATATTAATTCTGTTAGACCTCAGTGCAGCATTTGACACTGTCAGACATGACATCCTACTGTCCAGAATGGAGAACATGCTGGGTATCTCTGGCACTGCCCTCCAGTGGTTCAAGTCCCATCTGACTGATAGGCAAGAGTTTGTTAGTCTTGGCAAGAGCAGATCCGACTCCGTGCCAGTCACACAAGGAGTCCCTCAGGGCTCTGTCCTTGGTCCTCTGCTTTTCTGTATTTATATGCTGCCCCTTGGCCATATTATCCGTAGTTATGGATTGGGTTATCATTTTTATGCAGATGATACCCAGCTCTACTTCAATGTTAAAAGTGGAACTTCATCAGAGCTTTCTCAGCTCACAACCTGCCTTAGTGAAATTAAAACCTGGATGGAGCAGAACTCTTTAAAATTAAATTGCAATAAAACTGAACTCCTGCAAATTGGGACTAAAATGCAACTTAATAAAATGAGCTCCTTCCCAGTCCATCTTGGCAGTGATCTCATCAGACCTGCCTCCAATGTAAAAAATCTTGGTGTCATTTTTGATTCCTCCCTCACTTATTCCACCCACATAAATCACATTAAGAAACTTTCTTACTTTCACCTCCGTAACATATCCCGTGTTCGCTCCTTCCCTCTCCTTCTCTAATGCTGAGAAACTTGTCCATGCTTTTATCACATCCCTCATCGATTATTGTAATTCCCTACTGGCAGGTGCCCCTTCTAATCTTATATCACAGCTCCAGCTTATTCAAAACTCAGCTGCAAGAGTCCTTACTCGAACCAGCAGCAGCGAGCACATCACACCCATCCTGCTCCGTCTTCACTGGCTCCCTGTGTCCTACAGAATCGAATATAAAATCCTACTAATAACTTACAAAGCTTTAAATAACCTCGCACCAAACTACATCAGTGACCTTCTCCATCACTATGTGCCTGCCCGCCCACTAAGGTCCTCTGATTCTGGTAATCTTGTTGTGCCCCTCACTAATCTACACTCTATGGGTGACAGGGCCTTCAGCTATATAGCGCCCAGACTCTGGAATGACCTACCAAAATTAATCAGGTCAGCTGACTCCATGAATTCTTTTAAAAAACAACTCAAAACTCATCTGTTCAGGAAGGCTTTTAGCTCTACTTGACTTTATTACCCTTCTCTCAGTTTACTTCTCTGTCAAGATGCTAATGTAACCTGTATGTGTTTGCTAGACCATCAATTATGTTGTCTGTTTCTTTCAGAATTTACTGTCTTAATCTTCTTTATTTATTTATCTGGTTTGTACAATGCTATATACTGTATATTCTGCCATTCTTTATTATATTCTGTAAGTGCCTTGAGCATGGGAAAGACGCTATATAAATAAAATGTATTATTATTATTATTATCAACAGAAGAAATGAGTACATGGGCAATCGTAGCACAGAGAAACGATGAAGTCAAACAAATTAACCGCAAAAATGTTGATTGGTTACACGGCAAATTGGTTAAGTGCATATAAATAGACTATGCTGAAACAGTTGGTGGTGATTGTGCGGAAGTTGAAAACATCAGCTTACAATAACCTGAAGAATATTTACAACCATTAACACCATCTGGTCTTCCACCGCACGAATTACTGTAGAAAGAAAGATGTATCCAAGAAAGGTAATGTAGTACATCTTCCACAGATAACATTAGATACCAAACGTTAACAGTCTCCCGGTAGAATAGCTTTTGCAAAAACAAGTAACAAATCTCAAAGCCAAACATTCAAAAAAGTCATTTTATTTAATAGAGAGAAGGAAGCAAAATTCAATCACGGGCAGTTATACGTTGCATTGTCAAGATGAAAATTCAATGAGATATTGACGAAAATTTAATTCAAAAAATTGTTTTTACTGAAGTTTTACAGTAAAAGTGTAAGTTTAAAAAGTATTTGCTTGTTTATTTCAAAGCCAAACAGAACAAAATCGTATTACACAACGAATAACTCCTGCAACCTGAAACATAAATTACTTTCAAATTATTACATTTGACTCTTTTTTAATGTGGTTAATTACTCGCTGTAATGTAAAATAGTTATATTATGCATATGTAACAACTCCCTGTTTAAATTGTACATCTGCATCCCCAGCGACAGAACAAAAACATAGAACATAACGCAGGCATGGGGGTTGGCGAACGAAATGAGCAGGGGGCTAAGACCCGTAGTTATATACAAAAAAATGACATTGAATGGAGGAGTGTAGAAATCAGGCAAATTAGAGACTGTTTAACCAGAGTGACTGCAGTAGGAAAGAAACTATTTATATGTCTCATAGTTCTTGCGTTTAGTGACTTGTACTGTTTCTTCAAAGGTAATAACTGAAAGAGATGGTTGCCTTGGTGGGTGTAGTCTTTGGTCATATCTCCAGCTAATTACCTGACCTGTGCTGTATAAAGGAGTCCAGTTTCAGTCCTACAAACCTTTCTTGCTGTCTGAATGACAACCTGCAGCTTATGTTTTGAGTGAGCAGATGTATTGCCATACCAGACTTTTATGGAGAAAGTGAGGATGCTTTCAGTGATTCAATTGAAGTGACTGGGGAGGGTGATAAATGGTGAACCAACTCAAAAATGGGTATGTCTTGTAGCGGTCTGGTGCCACTAAGATTCACACCGTTAATGAGATGGTGATTTATTTATTTTTTTGGTGGAGATTCCAGGGACACACCTAGCCTTGGCATAACCCGCACACACTCACAAGCAAAGACACAAAACTAACGAATGAATAAATAATATATTAAATGAAAACCCAATACACAACAACAACAATCCAACAAACCTCCCCTTTCCCCTATGGCGATACAATTGTAACATAACAATGAACCACAACAGTAAACACTCAAACAATGTTCTAAAAGTGGATTAAATGGTTTGGTGTGAAAATGACAATTCCGAGAATATCTTCCATAGTAAATGAGTGAAACAGTCCTACCGGTAGTCTTGAGCGGCGAGGGGTGAGATTTGCAGGAGCGCTCCTTTTGAAGATGCACAACATTCAATCCACCACTATACACACGACAGGCAGGCACTAGACAGTCCATTCATCCTAACGGGAAATGATCCAGGGCACATTTGACTTTTTAGACTATAAATTGGACAGGATATACAAAAACATCGATCCCAGTTGCTCCACCAGGCCCCCCTTTTCAACTTTCCTGCTGGCCTCTTTTGTCCCCAGCAGCCCCTGCTTCCGTTTTAGTCATCCTATGCGGGTAATCCCCCTTGGGCTGCTGGGAAATGGAGTTCTTTCCACGGTAGAACTGCTACAGTCTACCTTCACGAAATTTTGTATTTTTACTTTCATTGACCTTTCCTGCACGTGAAATTACACCCAAAGTAGAAGTGCCCATAATGCAAATGAGAAATCTAAATGTGCTAAAAGCTGTGCAGTGGTAGTAGACGGTGAGTTAAATCCTTCCACCACAAATTATAATAATAATTACCACAAATAGTAAATCTAATTTTATTCTGAGTATCTCTCCCATATTAGCTAATTACCTGTACAAGTTCAAAAGTTTGCCATTATCAGTTAGTTTGTGCTTTGCCATGACAATTATGCGCACCCAACAGAAAAAGGAAGCTTTATTGAGATTTCATATTCCCAACATTAGGAGGAAAGTACTGTTTATACTAACATTATAACTTTCACTACCATCCATCCATCCATACATCCTCTTCCGCTTATCCGAGGTCGGGTCGCGGGGGCAGCTGCTTGAGCAGAGATGCCCAGACTTCCCTCTCCCCGTCCACTTCTTCTAGCTCTTCCAGGAGAATCCCAAGGCACTCCCAGGCCAGCCGAGAGACATAGTCCCTCCAGCGTGTCCTGGGTCTTCCCCGGGGCCTCCTCCCAGTTAGACGTGCCCGGAACACCTCACCAGGGAGGCGTCCAGGAGGCATCCTGATCAGATGCCCGAGCCACCTCATCTGACTCCTCTCGATGCGGAGGAGCAGCGGCTCTACTCTGAGCCCCTCCCGGATGACTGAGCTTCTCATCCTATCTTTAAGGGAAAGCCCAGACACCCTGCGGAGGAAACTCATTTCAGCCGCTTGTATTCGCGATCTCGTTCTTTCAGTCACTACCCATAGCTCATGACCATAGGTGAGGGTAGGAACATAGATCGACTGGTAAATTGAGAGCTTCGCCTTGCAGCTCAGCTCCTTTTTCACCACAACAGACCGATGCAGAGCCCGCATTACTGCAGATGCCACACCGATCCGCCTGTCGATCTCACGCTCCATTCTTCCCTCACTCGTGAACAAGACCCCGAGATACTTGAACTCCTCCACTTGGGGCAGGATCTCAATACCAACCCTGCAGAGGGCACTCCACCCTTTTCCGGCTGAGGAAAAACTTGCACTACCAGATCAAAGTAATTTTCTTAAGGAAAGGGATCAAGAAACATCATAAACTTATAATAAGATATTGACGATGGGTATGCTGATGATTCCAAGAATTGGTACAAGGGGACAGAAATCGATAGTTAGCAGAGCGGTAGTGATGGTGATGGGTGGAACAGTTGCATTTCAGCCAACAATGACAAAATGGTTAACATTTAAAAAAACACATAAATATCTTCTTTCTTACCTTAACTCGTGATATAGATACACCTAGGCAACACTTGGTACTTTGTCTTATAAAACTAGTAGTTCAGTCTTTAGTTCTAAAGTTAACTGGTGATTCTAAATTTGTTCTTCCCGAGTGTGAGCTGGGTTGTGTGCGACTGGCAGAAACTTCATTCATGATACAGTAGGTTTCTGTTTTGTACCTGATGCTGCCAGGATAGGTGTCGACCCAACCAACACCTGAAATGGAGTAAGCAGTTTGAGAATATCGTGATGTACAGTATCACCTTCTGAATCAGCAGTATTTCGAGATAATCATGAGAAATGTGGAAGAAAATTATGCAGTTTAGTAAATTATTGTGAAATAAGAAAATTAGATTGAATAATTTGATATGCTTTATAATTATTAAAATTGCTTACAAAAGAGTATATAAATGTTTTGAGATGTATGTATTTCTTACCTTTAAAGTTCTCTTTGAAATAACCTACATGTCCTAAATTGAGCCTAAGGACTGAATACTCAGGGCCATTTATTTAGCTGTTACTATGGCAATGAGCTATGAAAACATTTTGTTTTGCTTCAACTGTGCCATTTTGTCAAGTTAAAAAATAAATTTGATGGAATATTTAAATAGCTGTATTTTGAAAACTGCCATGAATTCATATTAATTGGAACATTCATCTAATGATTATTAAAAAGAATAGATGCACACAGCAAACCTCCTTTATAGAGAAAGAAATTCATATTTATTTTTATTGACAGACAAATGGAGTGTTTAAATTACATTCATTTATTTGTTAATCTAGATATTCATAAAGGGTTTGTATTTCTTCTTTGACATTGAAAGATAATAAGTAAGTAATATGTATCATAACGAGACAATGCAAAGCTAAACTCATTAGAAGTTTGCATTATAGGACTCGGCTCTTGTGGATATAAAATATGTGTGTGTGTGTTTGTTTACGGGGTGGGCAAAAGTAGGTTTACAGTTGGGAGTACGTGAAACAGAGTTTATTTTTGTATTATTATTTATTTATTAATTTTTGTATTATTTATTTGTAGTATTTGTCTTCTTGTTTGTCTTTTTCTTCTTATTGTTATTAAAGTGTGCTTGAGTGTAGCAATCATAATCTGCAGTTACAGTCATATGAAAAAGTTTGGAAACCCCTCTTAATTCTTTGGATTTTTGTTTATCATTGGCTGAGCTTTCAAAGTAGCAACTTCCTTTTAATATATGACATGCCTTATGGAAACAGTAGTATTTCAGCAGTGACATTAAGTTTATTGGTATAGCAGATAATATGCAATATGCAACATAACAAAATTAGACATGTGCATACATTTGGGCACCCCAACAGAGATATTACATCAATACTTAGTTGAGCCTCCTTTTGCAAATATAACAGCCTCTAGACGCCTCCTGTAGCCTTTGATGAGTGTCTGGATTCTGGATGGAGGTATTTCTGACCATTCTTCCATACAAAATCTCTCCAGTTCAGTTAAATTTGATGGCTGCCGAGCATGGACAGCCTGCTTCAAATCATCCCATAGATTTTTGATGATATTCAAGTCAGGGGACTGTGACGGCCATTCCAGAACATTGTATTTCTCCCTCTGCATGAATGCCTTTGTAGATTTCAAACTGTGTTTTGGGTCATTGTCTTCTTGGAATATCCAACCCCTGCGTAACTTCAACTTTGGGACTGATGCTTGAACATTATCCTGAAGAATTTGTTGATATTGGGTTGAATTCATCTGACCCTCGACTTTAACAAGGACCCCAGCCCCTGAACTAGCTACACAGCCCCAAAGCATGATGGATCCTCCACCAAATTTGACAGTAGGTAGCAGGTGTTTTTCTTGGAATGCGGTGTTCTTCTTCCGCCATGCAAAGCGCTTTTTGTTATGACCAAATAACTAAATTTTTGTCTCATCAGTCTAAAGCACTTCATTCCAAAATGAATCTGGCTTGTCTAAATGAGCATTTGCATACAACAAGTGACTCTGTTTGTGACGTGAGTTCAGAAAGGGCTTCTTTCTCATCACCCTGCCATACAGATGTTCTTAGTGCAAATTGCGCTGAATTGTAGAACGATGTACAGATACACCATCTGCAGCAAGATGTTCTTGCAGGTCTTTGGAGGTGATCTGTGGGTTGTCTGTAACTATTCTCACAATCCTGCACATATGCTGCTCCTGTATTTTTCTTGGCCTGCCAGACCTGCTGGGTTTAACAGCAACTGTGCCTGTGGCCTTCCATTTACTGATGACATTCCTTACAGTTGAAACTGACAGTTCAAACCTCTGAGATGCTTTTTGTAGCCTTCCCCTAAACCATGAGACTGAACAATCTTTGTTTTTAGATCTTTTGAGAGTTGCTTTGAGGATCCCATGCTGTCACTCTTCAGAGGAGAGTCAAAGAGAAGCACAACTTGCAATTGACCTCTTTAAATACCTTTTCACATGATTGGACACACCTGTCTATGAAGTTCAAGACTTAACGAGCTAATCCAACCAATTTGGTGTTGCAAGTAATCAGCATTGAGCAGTGACAGGCATTCAAATCAGCAAAATTACAAGGGTACCCACATTTTTGCACAGCCAGTTTTTCACATTTGATTTAATTTCACACAACGAAATACTGCTTCACTAAAAATCTTTGTTTGGAAAACACAGCAGTACTCAGATGTTACTAGGAAATGAAAGACATAAAACTGTTATCTTTTTTGTTGAAAGGAGAGTCAATTATTATGCAGGCTTAGAGGGGTTTACAAACTTTTTCATATGACTGTATTTTTCTATATGAACAACTGTAAACCTGCTTTTGCATATACAGTATATATATATATATATATATATATATATATATATATATATATATATATATATATATATATATATATATATATATATATATATATATATATATATATAAATTTACAATTAGTTTTGCTAAAGCATTTGCTTCTTTATCTTAATGAACATTACAATGTGTTTTAGATGAGCTTGGTAAAGATTTAAAGGAACAAATGAATAAAATAAAGAAATTCATATTGTAGCCAAATATAAGTTGCTTCCTTTTTATGTGCATTTGTACTGAACAAAATTTAAGATAATTTATCAAAAATATCCTAAATGCATTATGCAGGCTGTTCAGATCTCCGTACAGATGAAGGTGTCCTCCTTCTCCAGATTCTATCTAACAACTAAGACATGGCATGTTTTCTCACACTGATGGGATTCTCACTTCATATGGCACTTTTGTACTTTATTGAGAACTAACATAACATTCACAAACCTGATTAATGCAAATTCAGTGTTATGAGGGATAAGGGACCTACCCAAACAGCCCCCCCCCCATACACATACAATAACATTAAGACAATTTAGAATAGTCATGCCTTTAGGATGTGGGAAGAAAACCAGATTTACCTGAAGAAAAATCCAAATAGAAATGAGGAGGACACACAGATAACCAAGGACACAAGGTCTGTGAGGTACTGCGTCGTTGTATTCCTCCATGTTATTCATATGCCATTTGCATATACAGACTTGAGGACCACCACCTCAGAATTGTATATTTTTTATACAATGAAAAATATAGAGAACCAGTAACGGCGCACTGCACGATAACGTGCAGTGAATACACTTGACTTGAGCATTCATAGTATTCCTCCTCTTTCTCTGTACGTTTAGCATTCGTTTGCTCAGAGGTTGATGTGCTTGCTGCTTCCTGAGCAGCTCTTGTTTTCTTCACCCTAGCGGCCCGCTGCTTCACTTCTTTCGTCGGCATCTTTTCGCGTTAAAACTGATTAAGTTAGTTTTTGTGTTGCAATTTCTTAGTACGTTTTCTTTAATTTTTCACTTGATCTGGCACTTAAGTCTTCAATCTGCCTCAAGAATGATTAGCGAAGGTGGTAGGGAATGAGAACGGCTCCCGTACACATCCACCGCACGGCTGCCCTGCTGCACGCTGCCGAGAGTTGATTCTACAATAAAATAAAATAAAAATAAAAAGAGTAATAAAATCATCACCCCAGAAGCGGATAGTAGATGTCACGTAGTATATGTGTACCAAATTTTAAGTCAATAGATGAAATGGTTTGCGAGCTACAGGTGATTTAAAATCCTGGACAGACAAACGAACAGCCACGGTAGCGTTTTATAGAAGATGATTGTCTTAGAAACCAGGAAAATAATATTAGATTTTTTGTTTAATTCTTTTCACAATGGGCTTTCTAGTATATTTTTTATTATTACTTTATAAAAAGGTTCATAATAATAATTAGTAGCTAATTGGCTATGCATCAGGGAGGCAACAACGCTACCACTGTACTACTGTGGTGCCCAAAAATCAATCACATAAATGTAAATAATAAAATTCACTTGAAAAATGGATAGAAATCATTTTGCCTTTCTAACTGTTCTTCCTAATTATTGTGCTCAACTTATTACAAAATACATATCTTTAGAATTTTGTCTATGACTTTTATTGAAAGTTATCTGTAACGTTATGGGCAGCAAAAAATGGAACTTTATAGAAATTACTAAGAAAACACAGGTGAAGTAAAAGGTGGTTTGTAATCCCATCAGAAAAATAAATCCTCATTGATTGTTAGGTTGTGGTGAGGTAGTTAAAAGTTGTGACTCAGCAAAGCACTGGTGCCGCCATCAGCCAGAGTCTGTTGAAGCAACGTGAACATCAGTTAAAGCCATGGAAGCCACAACAAACAAAAAGAAGTGTCCTTATTAGGTCAGTTAAGCAGAGTTAAATAAAAGCCATTTCATTTTCTAACCCTGTTAATCCAGAGCAGGGACACTGGTGTGCTGGAGATAATCCCAGCTAGCATAGGGCACAAGGCAGGGACAAACCCTGGACATGGCACCAGTCCATCACAGGGCGATTACGCAAACCCACACACCAAACAAACACTAGGGCCAATTTAGTGTCTCCAACTCACCTAAACTGTATGTCTTTGGACACCAGAGCACCTGGAGGAAATAAATGCAGACACAGGGAGAACATGCAGACTCCATGCAGAGAGGACCTGCTGTCCTTACTGCAAGGAAGCAGCACTACCACTGCACCACCGTGCCACCCAGATAAAAGTACAAAATAAAAAAAATCTAAATAATCAGGTTGGTTATCCTGTCTCCCTAGTTGGTTGGCTGGTAATGTATTATTATTATTATTATTATTATTATTATTATTAATTTTAGTTTCATTCATTCAGTTGTTCTTCATTTTAGTTAAAGGCTTACTGTATGCAAAATTCTCAGTTTTAAATTAACTCACAATGTTAGAGTAACCCTTAAAACTGTATATATGAGAGTTTCAATATATATGCACTTTTTACGTAAGTATTTTTGCTGTGCATCTCAACTCTGCACTCCCCTGATATTAGCAGCATTATACTTTTTCCAGGGACCGCTTCTCGTCACATCCAGAAATGCTTCCAGGTTAGGGCTGATTCCATAATTGCAGTGTGGGCACCAGATTGGTGCTTTCTGTCACTCCAGATTTTTGGTTTCTGTGTAACCCTGAACCATTCAGAAGCCCAAAAGGACTAGAGGTTACAAGGTTCCCACTCAGAGACAATGTACATGTCTAGGAATTGATCTTTCTTTAAGTCACACATATCCTATACTCATTTTTTTTTCTTTTGTGGTCCAGAATTTATAGAGTAGAATTTTTCCATCACAAATATACAGTACAGTTAAACTATGTAATGACTGAATAATTCAAAGGCTCAAAGAATTCACCTTGATCCATATTTAATATTGTTCATTGCTTTTTATTTCATCTTTGGGACTAATATATTTTAAGTTCTTCTGTTCAAGATTCCTAATTTTACATCTGTACTGGGAGAGCTAAAAATATGTTAACAGGCCTGGGTTGCCATGCATGCTCACAACATATTTCTAAATAATGTCAAAGCAAGACTTCTGCTGTTACGAAATAAAAGAATGACAGTACCTCTGATACTTTGATAAAAATTTGAGCAATGAATAATTAACATGCATCTTGTTTACATGATAATATGTAAAGACACCAGTCAATACAAGTACAATCTGGCCAGCTTTAAGGCAAAGTGGGGAGAAAAAATGTTTCAATGAGAAGCACAGATATCCTCAGTTATTGTTTGAGAATGATGAGAATCAGAGTAAATTTAATATTTCAGAAAACCTTAGCCATATCTATCAAGCCATTATTTTCATTCAATTCATAAAATCCTGAACTTAATAAGAAAGTTATTGATTTAAACATTTCTGCTGCAGAATCCCTTATTTAGTTAACATTTGGGAAGATGTGTGCTGCTTTTGCTTACTTCTTTTTGAAGACTCATGTTGTGGGCTGAAGCATCCTGATTTTAGAGCATGGTGTACCGTAATATTAGTACATTATACAGGAGCCCTTAAACACAGCTGGTTGAATTTTTATTACTGGCTATTTTCAGTTCACTGCACTCCATTTACTGCTCTCCAAATGTCTGTGAGCTGGAGGGAAGGTCTTTAGTCGATCTATTAATTTTTAAAATAATGACGACAGATTAAGAGTTTGGCAGCCTGGTAAAGAGTCATATATTAGCAGCACTTTTTATGTTTGTTGACTCTGACTTATGCAAGCCTGTCAGAGATCATAACTGTCTATCTATATTTATTTAAGCAAGCTCTTATTTTAACATAAAAAGCAGGATTCAATGAGCTTCAATTTACAACATGTAATGTGCAGGAAGTGTCATTACTTGAGATAAAATAATAAAGATGAAAACTAAACATTGGTTGATTTAAGAGGCATGTAGGAAGGTAAATTGCCATCAGATTCAGCAGAGGTGTCACATTGATGAAGTTGGTAATAATTCTGCCACACAAAAGGAGTTCAATTGCTGGCCCAGTCGGTCAAGTGGGTACTCTCTTCTTTTATCCACATGCATGAGTTTGTCAGTTCTCGAATCCAAGGATGGCTTCTACCTTTACCTCTTTCCAGGATTGGAAACTTGATAGAGGCTTAAACGGACGGACGGACAGACAGACAGACAGACAGACAGACAGACAGACAGACAGACAGACAGACAGACAGACAGACAGACAGACAGACAGACAGACAGACAGATAGATAGATAGATAGATAGATAGATAGATAGATAGATAGATAGATAGATAGATAGATAGATAGATAGATAGATAGATAGATAGATAGATAGATACTTTATTAATCCCAAGGGGAAATTCACATACTCCAGCAGCAGTATACTGATAAAGAACAATATTAAATTAAAGAGTGATAAAAATGCAGGTATAACAGACAGTAACCTTGAATAATGTTAACGTTTATCAAGCCCCTTCGGGTGGAATTGAAGAGTTGAATAGTGTGGGGGAGGAACGATCTCCTCAGTCTGTCAGTGGAGCAGGACAGTGACAGCAGTCTGTCGCTGAAGCTGCTCCTCTGTCTGGAGATGATACTGTTTAGTGGATGCAGTGGATTCTCCATGATTGACAGGAGCCTGCTCAGTGCCTGTCGCTCTGCCACAGATGTCAAACTGTCCAGCTCTGTGCCTACAATAGAGCCTCCTTCCTCACCAGTTTGTCCAGGCATGAGGCGTCCCTCTTCTTTATGCTGCCTCCCCAGCACACCACTGCGTTGAAGAGGGTCGTCTGATAGAACATCTGCAGCATCTTATTGCAGATGTTGAAGGACGCCAGCCTTCTAAGGAAGTATAGTCGGCTCTGTCCTTTCTTACACAGAGCATCAGTATTGGCAGTCCAGTCCAAAAAATCATCCAGCTGCACTCCCAGGTATTTATAGGTCTGCACCCTCTGCACACAGTCACCTCTGATGATCATGGGGTCCATGAGGGGCCTGGTCCTCCTAAAATCCACCACCAGCTCTTTGGTTTTGCTGGTGTTCAGTTGTAGGTGGTTTGAGTCGCACCTTTTAACAAAGTCCTTGATTAGGTTCCTATACTCCACCTCCTTCTTTTACTTCTTTTAAAGAAAGAACTTTATTTGTCCCCAGAGGCATATAGACTGCTCAAAAAAATGACGGTAACATTTAATCATTGCAGACTAACGCCACTTAAGTTATGCCTCAGAGATATCTGTTAGTCCGGTTTGGAAGCACAAGCAACTGTGGATCAACTTCACCTGCTTTGGTGTAAATGAAATTGACAACAGGTGCACTGGAGAGGAGAGAGCAAGAACACCAAACTCGAAATGGAATGGTTTTGCATGTGGTGGCCACAGACAATTGCTCTCTCCTTATCCTTGCTAACTGATTCTTCTCTAGTTTTGCATTTTGCTAGGGTCCTTTTCACTAGTGGTAGCAGGAGGTGGTACTTGCAGCCGATTCAAGTTGCGCAGGTAGTCCATACGTGCCGTCACAAGGTTCGCTGTGTCTCACAGCAAGTCTCAGGAGCATGGAGGAGATACCAGGAGATGGGCCATAATTCCCATTATGCTACTACGTCATCTTTGTTTTCTTTTGCCCCACTGTTTCAGAGTTTTTCATATGTCCCATTGTCATGACAATCCTCCCACAATTTCGGGATGTGTGCCCCCTGTGATATCATCAGGGCAGTGGTTTAGGTTATACTCACATTTGTTCTGTACCATGCCCAAGCACAATTGTCCCCCCCTCCCTACTTCCCCGCTTGCCTGCACTCACAATGCACTTTAACGTTTTGGGGCCGGGCACACTTTTGTAATGACCATGCGACTTCATATAAAATCAAAACAAGATCCGAATATAGAGTGACAGCATGCATGTCCAAATGATTTTACTTATTTTGTGGTTGTTTTGGAGTTGTGTAGAGCAGGATAACACTCTACCCTCTTACAGATTTAATGAGTGTGCAGCGTAGGGTTTTGCTGTTAATCGTGCTGCACGTATGAGAAGATTTTTATGGTAACAAATGAGGTTAAGGGAGGAATTTACAGCTTTTCTTGCCAACTACAATTCACGTTCATGTGTAAGGTGAGAATAAAAACCTGTTTTCTTCGGTAATGCGGCTTATTGTTTCATTGCCTCAGCCTGTCATATTTCATGAAATGGCTTAAGTTATTTCTTGTTCTTAGTGCATGTTCAAAAGCATAGGCTCACGTCACATTGCATATTCTTTCATTTCGTTCAACATATATAAAAAAAAATGGATGCTTTCATTGGCCCATTCTGAGAAAATTCTGTGACTCCCAATTTGGTGAGCTGAGTAAATAAAACCATCAGTGATTAGTTAGCAGAAGTGCTCCCTTACAAGTAGTGTTTACATAATTATTCAGATCAGGGCTAATTTAATGCTGTTCAAAATAAATTCCTTTTATTTGCTTCCAGAGACAATTAGCTTTAATATGCAACCAAATAGCTAACTGTTCTAAAGCTCCTCGTTTGATTGTGTGCCATGGTTTCGAACTCCAGGGGCCTCAGAACTTCAATATGGATATCTTTTGCAGCAATCAAAGCCGCTGTAATCAGCAATTAAAATTATAGCCAAGTACAGGTGCTGCTAAATGTTAATCAATTGCTTGGTTAGCTGCTAAGCTGCTAATTGAAAATTTGAAATAAGTATTGATTACTTTGATGTTAGGGGTGTCAGAACACGAGCTTGGCATTCCTGAAGACGGCTTTAATTTGCCAATGTGTAGGAGGGATAGATGTTGCCTTTGAAGAATTCAGTCAATTACAGTGTAACCTTCAGCACTGTTTTACAAAATTTCTGAACTCCACATTATTACCCCAACCCCTCAGCCCCCACATCCCACTATGGTATCTTGCACCATCCCCCACCTACCAGTAACAAAGTAAGAATAAAATGATAGCGCACATTTGACTCATCACGTCTGTAGAATCGTTGCCTGAATTTTAATTGGTTTATTTGCATGTTAACAGGCTGTTCTCTGCAGATGGTACTGTGGTCCCCTGCGCGTCAGCAGCTGGCATTAACCGGACCTGTTACTGACTCAATGTGACAGTCATTAAGCATATGATAGGATTCCTGTATTGCCAGGAGGCTGCAGGCACTATCAGTGTCAAACTGCTGATAGGCCCGTGCATAGGTTAATTAATCCAAATATTTATAATTGTACCTGTGATGGGATATAGACTAAAGAAAAAAAACTGCAGACCTACTGTGTATGTGTTTGACATTCTTTTAATTAAAATTGTTAAATATTTACTTTTTCTTTTGAATAGAAAATGGACTATTTCAGATAAATATGAAAAGTTGATGCAACATAGCACAGCACGTTGGATGACCCTGTCAAATACTATCAAGGTGCGCAGTAGTTTCATTGTGAGCTGTTTCTTTTTTACAAAGCTGCATAAGTAACAATAAAGAAAATAAAGTTGACTGAGCACCAAAGCTTTTAACTTGAGAAAAGAAAATTTACCATATTAAAATGAATGTGTGGATATACCTATATATATTATGAGAAAGACAAAAAAACAACTGTAAACAAGTGGGACACTGGATGGTGAACCCCATATAATTGGCCAAACAAAAATCACAGAAATTGCAAAAGGTCATTATGATTGCAGAGAAAGTCTTCTTCTATATCTGACTATATTCTTCTCATATCGGTGTTATTATAGATAGTTGTGGGAGAAAAAGGCAGATCCGTAGCCAGAAAGAAGCAAAAGTGACGTCAAAGTTCCTTGTGCCGCTGATCTTCTGTTCTCAGAGCAAGAAAGCAAGAAGAGATGAACAACTGCGCCATCTCCTGGAACGGAGTGTAATTACTATTAAGAAATGATCCCTGAAGATGTCTCACATTCACACGTGTGTGAGAATGTAGGCCTGGAAAAGTTAACGCCTTAATGTTTGCGATTAATATGGCCTATTCCACAGCCGGAAATGAGGAAAATGACCCAGGGAGTGCTTCGGTCAGGGTAGCATTGTCATGCATTTTTGCTTTTTTTTTTAAGATTATGAAACAATAACACAAATAAATTAAGTGCGTACCTAATGAATTACATACAGATCCAGTACCGGATTTATATACTGCCTTTAAAAATGTAATGAAATAAAATTTTCATTTAAAGGTTTAACATTTCGTATTACATAGTTGACAACGATACGACACATGTCAATATGTAACACTGATGTTCGTTTTTTTTGATTTAGCCATACTGACATAGGTGCTGGGGAGTCGGGAGGGAGGTTTATGACAGTCCTGGTGCAATTATAGAGAAAAGTTGCGAAGGTAACAATTACGCTGTCTTTTTTATTCATTTCATGTTTCAGTAAGAAGATCGAATCAATGTCTTATCACATAAGTGCTAAATAAGTTATCTATGAGTGGCACTAAAACCAAAATAAGTCTCTAGTACCTCTGTATTTAACTCACCAGTCTGCCAGCGACTGCCCTAATATAATGTATTTAAAAAATTCAGCGAAATAGAAGTGTAATGATTATCCTTACCCATGATTCACATTTGCAGTATCTTCACTAAGTTATGCAAAGAACATAACCTTACCATCCAGGTAATGCACAGTGTCAGTTTTTAAGCAAGATAGCAGCTATGCAGATGTTTTTTTAGAATGTGAGGAGCAAAGGTGTAAGTAGAGCAGTGTTCTCAACCCTTTTTCTGCTGTAGCACACTTTTTGTAACCCAACAAAAGGCACATCGTGGATTCTACCAATCACAAAAACATTTAAACCTATAAATGTGCTAAACTGTCTGAAAGGGCAGACTTCAGTGGGGTGGTAAGAAAAGCAGCTCAGAGACTGATGTTCCCAGACACAGCACTTATTGAGCACTTTGGACGCATTTTCCAGCTACTTCATCCCTTTGCCCACTCATACATGTGGTCCTCATCCTGCCTCACTCCACTGACCCAGGGTCAGAGGCAACACGTATGCCCAATGTCCCTCAGTTCTGCAAGAGTCCCTGGTGAACACGCACCCAGGCAGATGGACTCCCAACATGGCTGCTAAACTGCTCTCTAAGTGCTGTGTCTGCAAAATGGCAATCACAGAGCTGCCTTTATGCCGGCTTCTCCAGGTAGTCCCATCCTCCTCAGACATATACATGTGTTACTGGGCTTGAGTACATTATTTTAAAAAGTGTACTTTTCAATTTATTTTCAAATGTAAAATTATTTTAATCTAAACAAAGCAGACTATTTATTAAAAATAAAAAAAAACACATGCATGCTTTTAAAGACGTTATATACAGTATGACTGTCTCAAAAATATGTCTGGATTTGATGCACTTATTTACCTCATGGAGAACAGCAATTCCTGCAGCTTTTGGTTATAAGCAACATTTTAATTAAAGTGCAGTTTGTGTTTTTAGTAGAAAGTGTGACTAGAAACAACATACTGTTACATGTTCACTGTTGGCTCCATTTTGACTTGTGCCTCATTGATAACTGTCAGCTGATTGCCAGTTATCAGGTATTTTAAGGTATTATAACCAACTGCTGTCACACTTAGTGACAAGACTGAGAGCTGATCCCTGCCTTTACACAGGCCCAGGTCCCAGCACAGTGTGAAGGACTATTAGAAATGAAGATGGCATCTTAGCTGTGATATTCTTGACACTGGAGAGAATACTGAAATGTTTTGCTGCTAGAACACAATTATTCAGCCTGATTACAAAAAAAACAAAAAACAAAGTGCAATATAAGCATTGGGAAGAGTTTGTGACTTTTATTCTAATTTGTGATTAAAAGTGAATCAAATTTGCCACCATTTAGTGGCTAACTGAGTAAATCACAATATGCAAGCTTTCAAGGCCTTGCCTGAAGAAGGAGACCAAGTTGCCTCGAAAGCTTGCATATTGTGATCTGCTCAGTTAGCCACTAAAAGGCGTCATTTTGCTTCACTTCTTTTAGCATCCACTAATGGCTAATATTATATATAACTGTTTAACTATATTCTAATTTATGAATATATTACTAATCTTCAAACAATCTGCGTGTAGTAGCACTTCTAAGGTCGTTCTGTTAATTTCCATGTTAGGTATTAAAAATACTACAGCTCGGTCCAATTTATAATCAAAACATTATTCCGGTTTGCCCTTTGTAGTGGAATTCCACCTTTTGTAACATTACTTTATATATTACCTTTCATTGAATACATCACAAATATGTTAAAAATAGTCAATACAATAATACAAAACATAAATACATTTATAAAATAACACATACATTTGTCTGCAAATGCCTATTCCAAAAGAGCTTGGAAATAATTATTACATTTTAGAATACAGAGACATTAAATTACAGTAAAAGTTTCCAAATATCACCACCATACTTCCATATAGGGGACGCTCTAACGGTCAATGAATGTGACTGAAGTCGTCTTTCCGTGCATTATCCTCTGCAGGAACTCACCAGTTCATATTCAGTTTTCATGTTACAGACTTTAAATCTTGCAAAACAAAAAAATCTGTGCCTAGCAAAATCTTCAAAGAACATTTATCATCATAAAACAGTTAATCACTGCTAAATATTAACAAGCACATATGATTGGTTATAATGATTTTTAAGTCAGCTTCAGTAGGGCACACTAGTAACCTGAGGAACACAAATTAAAAAATATTAATAAATTTAAAAATATTACACTAAACTGCATGCCATTTGGAGTATTTCAAGATATATGGATTCTGCACAAACTATGAAAAAAATCAAGGCAATCAGGTCTCATGTAGATCATGAAATATCAAAATTTGAAACGTGAAGATGCTGTCATCCTGTGAACGCGGTCTATGAACTCACTATGCCCTGCATGTCATTTTTTTAGCTTTCAGATTCAGCATTTAAAGGTTGTTGACTTCCGAGATAATATTGTTGCAAATAATAATCGCATGTCTTCCCTCAGATACTGTAAGTACAATTTTAAACTTTTTTCAGATTTTTTTGACCTAAGCAAGGAACATTTGTAACTTCTGTCTTTTCAAACTCAATTTAAAAAAAAAGTGAACAACACAGAAAAAACACTATAATTACAAAGAGCAGAGTAATATTAATGCAATCCGTGCAATTCCTGTGCTAACATGTGGATTTTGTAATTTTATTAAACAAAAGAAATAAAAAAGAAATATGTTACAAATCAGTCCTTTGAATCATCTAAAGACAGATAGATTTAAAGAATAAGATAATAACAAAGAAAAAAAATTGGGGTTCCAATCTGGCTAAAATCTCATTTAATGGCAAGGAAAGGATGCTAGTGTGTAAAGATGACTCCAGTCATTTCAGACATTTGTTAGTAAAGCCAGTGAAGTTAAATTCAGGGTGTTAAAAGAGGAAGAACTGTACTAGACTGCATTAAAGAAATGAAGGGACCTGAGCTTTGATTTAAATGTTACAACTGATGAAGTCTCACTATAAATAGCCCAGGACTAGTGTGCAAGGAAATGCCATGTAAAGTTCAGTGTTGGGGTTTGTTGGGAATTAAGACTACTACAGGCATGATTTGAAAGTGAGACAGCTAGATCTGAGACGTGAAGTGATATTATACACTGGGACTTAGAAATTGTCAAACTGTTGCTGGCAGTGGAAGATCTCAGCTGTCACACCTGTTTATATGAGACTCGTGTGTCTGGTGTCGCTACTTTGAAATGAAGCAGCAGGGTCGTGAAGATAATTGTAAAATCTTTAAAAGAAACTGTGTCATTAGTACGGTACACTGCAAGTGTTGCTACTGCTAACAAATATCTCCCTCTATCATTTCCACTACTAGGGCCTTTCTGAATCACATTTTCTTTCCTGCAGTCTCCTTCTTCACCAGGCCACCCATCACAAGTGTCGGTGGGAAAGTACTTTTTCTGTGTCACAGAAACTCAGTAAAGATACACTGTGCTGTAAATACAGCACAGTTTCACATTGTATATATTCAGCTGCATTGTCCCTGAGAGGGTGACAACGAGACAAAGATCGACATAAAATGGAAAAGCAAGTGGAAGAGATTTGGTGTAATCATTATTAAAATTAGGCACACTGAGCTTTGGAAGTGCACATGCGGGCAATTTGTTTAAAATATTATCCCTTGAATAACATTTTGATTACTACCTTGACCCTCATCAGTGCCTTGCTGGATGTTGTAATTAAGAGTATTGTTCAGCAGCATATGCTCATGTCAAATTCGTGTCCAGATACTAGCGAAGCACTTTAATAGCAGACTAAATAGAGAGGTTTTGTTATGCAAGAACATATGTTCCAGCTTTTGATTTAGAGCATTTAAAAAACTGCCACACATTCAGCCCAGGGGGGTCAGGCTGTTGGCACTGCACTTAGAAGACAAATCAAAATGTTAATTTTCATCCAGGGTGTTTAGCAATACTCTTTTCATTTCATGGCTTTATCGTGTAATTTTTACAAGTTTATTTTAAAAATCCTATTGAACCAGTATGAATAGACATAGACTCCATCTATTCCTCCATCTATCCATCCATGTTCAGATTTTGTGGTGAGCTAATGCCTGTCCCAGCAGTATTAAGAGCAAGGTGGGGAACCAATCCTGGTAGGATGCAAGTCTGTCACAGAGTATACTCACACCAAGACAGTTTAGAGTAGTAAGTTAACCTACGGTATATCCATGTCTTTATGGTGTGGGTGGAAAACTGGAGTAGTCATAGGGAAACCCACACAGACACAAGAACAATGTGCAGACTCTGTATGGGTAGTGATCAGATTCAAACCCAAGAGCAGTTCAGGATCACAGGTGCCTGGAGTTATCCTGTCAACTCTGAATGTAAGACAGGATCAATGGATGACATGACACTCCAGTACATAAGTATAGATTTGTTTTTTAAAAACATTCAATTAATATATTTTAAACTAGTCATTTAGCCCGTTACAATAACGGGCGCTAGAACAGTAGTGCATAAACATTAGTAGGAACAGTCTATATTAAATGGCAAGGGACTTTGACCTCATTCTTTTTGTTGGTCGGATTTTTCTTTCTTTCAGCCTTTCTTTTGTTCATGTTTACTTGCTGAGCTGACCGTTCTTCGTGGGCTGCCGCCGTGTATTGTGTGTCTTTAATTTTCTGTGACAGTAATACTGTCTTGTACGGCTCTATTCAATAAGGGCGCGTAGATAATTTAGTTCAAATGGCTCTGGAATATGTGAAGAGCAACAGGTGCAGATCTTTATTTACACGCGCCTTTATTCGCTGCGCCCAATTGAGGTCGTCCTTTTGAGGCTCGCCTTTTTGTGCGCGCCCTTATTGAAGAATGCCTGTGCGCGCCCTTATTGAAGGATACTGTCTTATACGTCCGCTGGCTTGTACGTCCGTAATATACGCCCGTACATCCGTAATATACCTTTAATTTTCTCTGGCGGTAATACAGGCGTGCGCGTCAGTAATATGCCTTTAATCTCCTCTGACAGTAATACTGGCTTGTATGTGGCTGTAATATGCATCACTGTATTGTGTACCTTTAATTTCCTTTCGCAGTAATACTGGTTTGTATTTCCGTAAAACGACTCTAACTTTCTCTGACAGTAATATCGCGCATCGCACCGTGCCCCGCGCATGCACACTTCACCAGAAGACACACACACACGGACACCTGGACGCACATAGGGATTTTATATATATAGATAACAGCCTGCATGGGTTTATGAGAGGAAAATCTTGTCAAGCCAATCTTTTAGATTTTTTTAAACAGGCAATTGCAATAGTTAACAAAGGCAAAGCATATGAAATAATTTACTTAGACTTTCAAAAAGCCTTTGATTCAGTGCCACACCAAAGATTCATTTTGAAACTAGAAGCTGTAGTCATCAGAGGTAACCTACAAAACTGGACCTCAAGTTGGTTAACGTAGCAGGAGATAAAGAGTACAAGATACGAAGAGAAGGCTCTGTGTGGACTGTCCCTCCCCCTTTAAGTTTTCTGATTTATATTAATAACGTAGATTTTGGCAATTGTGAATTTTGCCAATGATACTAAAATTGTTGGAGTGGCAGGCACTGAGGAGACAGCAAAAATGATTGAAGAAGGCTGGGACAAGCTTCAGAACTGGGCGAACACTTTGCAAATCCAGTTTGATGTAAAAAAGTGCAAAGTGCTACACGTGGACAAAAGGAATATCAAATACAAGTTTGGGGCCTGTCCTCTGGGAAACGGCCACTGAAAAGAGTTTCGGGGTTTATGTTGACAACAACATTTATTTCTATAGCACGCTTTCATACAGATGATGTAGCTCAAAGTACTTTACAAGTACTTTACACCTTTCTTGATCAGCCTGGTTCATATGTCACAGCACTATTTTTGGATTTTTCTTCAGCGTTCAATACTATACAGCCTCATATACTGATTGGGAAATTGAACAGTATGAATGTAAACCCATTTATTACACTGTGGATTCAGAACTTTCTTTTAAACCGTTCACAGACAGTTAAAGTTCAGGACACTTTTTCAATAGTCATTCATTCAAACACAGCAAGTTCGCAGGGGCATGTCTTATCACCATTACTGTTTACTCTGTACACAAGTGACCTGAGACAGAATAATGACCACTGCTCCATTATCAAGTATGCGGATGACACCATGATCATAGGACGCATAACTGGGGAGGATGAAAGCCACTATCTAAATCAAGTGGACTGTATGGTAAACTGGTGCAATAAAAACTCTCTCACTCTGAATGTAAAAAAGACCAAAGAAATGATATTTGATTTTAAGAGACAGAAATCTGTATGTTCACCTATTATAGTTCTGGGAGAGGAGGTAGAAATAGTGACTGAATATAAATACTTAGGAACTTACCTAGATAACAATCTTAACTGGAATATAAGTACAAGTACCTCATGTTGTCCTTCTATCGTAGTATGATCCAGTCTGTGATCACTTTCAGTTTCATTGCCTGGTATAATAGTCTGACAAATCAAAACTCAAAAAAGCTCCAACAGATTACAAAGTATGCAGCTAAAGTTATTGGGGCTGATGTAGATGATTTGACTAGTGTGTGTCAGAGGGCAATGTTAAAGAAACTGGAAATCATCTCAACTGATGCCAGACATCCATTACATGTAGAACTAAAGTTCAGTAAATCAGGAAGGAGAGTCGCTTTGAAAACCGACACAAATCGCTCCAGAAACTCCTTTCTTCCTAGTGCCATACGACTTTTCAATAAGAAATATTGGAGATAATGATTAAGGTTTTGATATATATCCTGTAACCTTTTTTTTTTTGGTGTAAATATGTATTATCTAACTGCCTTACCTTAACCTTTCTTGTTTCTATTTGTCTGTTTTATTTCATTCTGTCTGTTATTAGATGCAACTGCGAAGGCAAATTTCATGTTTTCTTGTGTAAACATGACTAAATAAGGAAACCTTAAACCTTAAGATGAAGAAAGAAAAAATATAAAAGTAAGATTAGGCAATACTAAGTAACAAAGAATACAGTAAGGCCAGGAGGACAGAAAAACAAAAAAAAGACCAGGGACTGGAGGAAAAAAAAACAAAATCTGCAGGGGTTCCAAGACCACGAGACCACCCAGCCCCCACTGGGCATTCTACACTAACATGAATGATCTCAATCAGTCCTTATGGTTTTCAGGCTTCACGTGGAAGAATTAGATGAAGGGGTTCATGTGCACCTCTGGCCTTCAATCCATCAATGTAGGGAGGGCACGGTGTTTTGATCAGATGGTGGTGGCACAGATCGCCACCACAGAAAACCGGAATAAGAACAGTAGAGAAAGTAGGGGTCAGTACGGATTTTGTAGCCGTGGAAAAAAAATGCTAATTATATGCATATACAGAATATCAGAGGTACACTAAAATTAAGCTATGAGAAAGCCATTTTAAAGTAATGGGTTTTTAGCAGTTGACAACACATAGCAATGAGATGAAGCTATTAAAAGAAGAAGTAAAAAGTTAGTATATCATAAAAAATGTTGAATATAAATCAAGAAATGTTATGCTTAGGCTATATAATGCATATCTAAAAAGCATTGATAAAGCATTGATTCATTTTAACAGTGAATCACATTCTTGAGGGCACCAGTAGAAATTAAGGGGAAGTGCATTTAGGACTGAAGTCAGGAAGCACTTCTTTACACAAATAATTGTAGGAATCTGGCACAAAATACTGAAACCTTGATAACTATTAAGAAAAATCTGGATGAGATATTGGGACAGCATAGGTGTTAGTTAAACAAATGAGCCTAATAGACTGAATGGTCCCCTCTTGTTTGTCAAATTTCTCACTTTCTCATGTTCTTAATTTAATCATATTTAGATTAATAAGAAATTGCTGATACAGTTAAAGATTATGTAATGTAAACTTTGAAAAGTGATGCTTTAAATTGCTATTACTTTTGGGTGGAATGGTGGTTCAGTGGCAAGTTCTGCCTTCTCACAGCTCAGGGTTTGAATCCTAGCCAGGAGATTGTTTTTTGTAGATTTTACACATTCTCTCCCCAAAAGACACATTGGTTAGATTTATTGGACACTGTAAATTAACCCTACAATGGCCTCTGAGTACAGGAGAATAATAGAATGTGTTCTGTAATGGACTGGTGTCCTGCTCAAGGTGGGTCAATAAATGCTTTCTGACCAGTGCTGGCAAGATAGGCTCAATTGGATCATGTGGATTTAAAGATAGATTAATTATTCATGAACAGTGTACATTTTTAAAAACTTAATCATATGGCAAAATACTTCAAAGAGAATTACACTGCTTTTAAATGTAACATATCATCTGAAGCAACACATATTAAATTATGTGGAGTTAACAGAATATCTTAATACTATGAAGCTGTCCAGCACAGCATAACCACAAATATGCTACAGATATTCAGAAAATGTACTGACAGATTCTAATCTGAAATTGTCTCTCTTACCTGTATGTTCTGTGGACTCTTTTGTGTCCAGATGCTGGCTCCTTGTGAGAATTCTCCAGTTACACTGATTAACCTGTTTTAGCCCAAAGACATGCATGTTAATTCAACTGCGAACTCCATAAATCTTACCAGTTTCAGGATTCAGGCCAGGCTAGTTCACTACTTGTGCCCAATGCTGCCAGGGTAGACCCTGCTGGTTCAGAATCATGTGACTTACGCACACACACACACACACACATATATATATATATATATATATATATATATATATATAAATACTTTTTATAAACCACACTTATATTAAGTTAAAAAGTGTACTAAAAAGTAAAAAATAAGTCTCTCATACATCACTCGTAAAACAAAAGCGTGGACGCTATTACTAAGATTTTATTGATTGATGAAAAGTGCCCACTCTTTTATTTTACGAGTGATGTATGAGAGACTTATTTTTTACTTTTTAGTACACTTTTTAACTTAATATAAGCGTGAAAAGTATTTTTTATATATATATTATTTTTTACTTTTTAGTCTTAGGTTTGTTTAAGTATAATTTTGTAATCAATATTTTAACACTTCCTTTAATATTTCTATCTGTTACTAGCGCCATCTATTGGTGAAATCTTTAACTATTCTTCATATGAAAATTTAATTTCTTAATTAACATGGATTAATTGAACAATTTGTGAAATTGATTATTGATTCATGTATTGTCATCGAAAGTGAGTAAGTGTGCAAAATGTCAAGTCATTTGGACAATAGGAAGTGGGCTAAATATCGATTACAAGATTTGTACCAGACAACAAACAGGTGAAGTTAAAAGAAGTGTGGTAATAAAAATGAAGGTGATACTTGAATTTTATGATGTTAAACCACTTGAAAGGAGTAGCGTTGACTTACATTTAATAATTATGCATCAGACTAAATGTTTTATTTTCCATCAAAAAAGTTCCCATTCAGTCTCGCCTGATAAGAAACCTTTCGGTCTAATGGTTTACCATATCAGTTTAATGTTTTGTTGCAAACTCCCATGAGAAATTTAACATTTCTTGCTATTAGTTATAGAATGTCTGAGATTCAGATATGTCAGACCATTGTACATTTTAGTTCATCTCGCTTGCTCAGCTTTTTCAATGCTGATTTTTTCTCCTAGCTTTATATACTTTGATGCTGTTCAGTTTAAAAATAAATCATGGGCTATACAGCATAAACTTCTACTTATTAATATTTAAGTAGACATTCATGCCAGAGATGCTCAGTACTATAAGACCTGGATGACCTTGTTTCCGTTGTGTTTTCATATCTCCTTGGACTTCATGATTGAGCCTTTTCCTCAAATACAGTACATATCTAAATGTGTACATACCATCGGAGTGCCTTTCCCTTCTCAGGAAGACATGTTCTTCAAAGGCTGTGTCCACAAGACCTGCTACAATGTGTTGGTCCCTTCTCACAACTCTCAGGGATTCTTCATTTTTTTGCCTCTGGATAAGGATGCTGCACCATCACAACCAGATCTGTGACATTATGTGATAGGATTTTCCCCCAGTTTGTCAGACTCTTCAACACAATAGGGCTCTGCTATGATCTTCCACTCTATCCTAATGTCTTAGATCGCAAACTCTCTTTCTCTAGTTTATGTACAAGTCACTTTATCTGTCATGTCATGAGATCAGTCACTGCGCTGACCTATAGAACTTGAATTTAAGTCGATCTCTATGTAATTGTAGCAGTTGCATGGTTTTGTCAGTTTGTGCACACTGTCTAATTTGCACTATGTGTACTGCACACTATAAGCCCTAAACTTTGTCATTTCTTCTCTCCGTATACTTGTATATGGTTGAGATGACAATAAAATTTACTTTGACTTTGACTAAAGGGTATAACAGCAGCCAGGTTTGTTCTTATTATTATAATATATGGATGTTCCTGAGAAGTGGCTTTTTTTGTGACTGTTTCTACATATTCCTTTACATTATTGTTACAGAGTATCAAGGTCAGCTGGATGCCCCCTCCTTCAAACACGCAGAATGGCTTCATCACTGGTTATAAAATACGGCACAGGAAGACTGGACGCAGAGGGGATCAGGAGACATTGGAGCCTAACAATCTATGGTACTTGTTTACAGGTAAGTATCAAAGGTTCTCATTTGATTGATGCTGTAACCGTAAGATAAGCTTCATTTAATATGACCATGCACTTTTGTCATTCTCAAATCTCCTTATTTTAATGCAAGGATGTATCGTAAAGTTGTAGCTTTATGGAAGAGTGACAAAGAGAAAAACACATATGACATTTTTGCTAGAATTTGCCAGGAGGCACATAGGAGACACAGAAGTTACAAGAAGAAACATTGTGAAGAAACATTGTGAAGCATGGTGGTAGCTGTGAAAGGCTTGCAAAGGTTAGAGTTAAATGAATGCAGCAAAATGCAGGGAAATCCTGGAGGAAGATCTGATATATTCTGTAAGAAACCTGCACCTTTGGAGAAGATTTGTTCTCCAGCCAGACAACAACCCCAAGCCAGCAACAACAGACAACAACGCTACGCATAAAGCCAAAGCTACACAGCAAAGGCTTCAAAACAACAATATTAATGTCCTATAGTGACTAAATCCAGAACTGCATCCAAATGAGAATTTGTGGCTGGACTTGAAAAAGGCTGTTCAATCCTGATCCCTATGCCTCCTGACAGTTTTGCAATGAAGAATGGGTTAAAGGGCATTGTCCTCGAGTACAAAGCTGACAGAGACCTGTGCACACAAACTGAAGTCTGTCATGGCTGCCAGAGGTACATTTATTAAGTACCGAAATAAAGGGTGTGAATACTTATGCGATCAATTGTTTTGTAATTCATTTAGACTACTTCCAATAACCTGTTTTCATTTTGATCATAAAGAGTCTTTCTGTTGAACGCTTTCAGAGGAGTGAATACTTTTTATTGGCACTTTGTATATATATGTATAACCGTATATTAAACTACTAAAAGGAATTCAAAAGCAGATCAAATCAGAGTCACATTATATATTGTACGTTTTGAAAAAAGCATGTACTTGCAAAAGATATTCACGTAAAAATATAGACCCTTTAAAGCCAATAAATTAAGAACTGTCTCTCTTTCCAGGGTCATTTCTAGACTGTATTGTGCCAGACTTGCTTGCCTCTTAAATTGTTTTTGATAGATCAATGCTCTGGAAAAGTCTATTTTTAAAGTAACCACGTCTCTCAGCAGTGGCCTTCAAATTAAATGAGTATCTATAGCAACCTTCTAACAACCAAAGACATTGAACTGCATTTCATAAAGTGGAACTTACTTGTCAAATGTGAATCTAAGTATCATTTATTTCACATGGCATATGATGGTGCATAACTAAATGTTTATCTGTTTTTTATTTTTATGATGGTGCATGATAAATGCTGTTAAAAAATATCCTTTATATTATAGATCTGTCAGTTAACTGGAAGAACAAACACCATATACTTTAAGATCTCTCTCCAATATAGATTGGAAAGCTTAGGGAAAAACCACATAGTGTGCTTAACTGAAACAATGCACATTTATTATAGCCTCCCACCTGAATTCATTTTTATCTATCAAGTGAAAGCAAAACAGTTAATCTCGGAGTAGTCCAAGTTGCATTCTGAATGGTTTAATAAGACACATAAATGAGGGATTTCATGAACCCTGAATTTGTGTTAAGAGTTTCTGTAGTACTGGATGTCCATTCAAAACTGCTGCCTAGAACTTGGAAAGGTCAAGCCGTGAAGCTGTGCTCAAAAACTAAGTGATAGTCTGTTTTTTTTACAAATCTCTTTTCTTTAGTGCAGCACAGGTAAGCCTTAATTTTGTACAATTAAACCAATTATACAAAATTATCCATTGCTGAATTCTGTATGGCTTTTCGCATACATAACACAATTCCTTTAAAGACTAAAAGTTAGTTTTGAAAAGCACATTCAAGAAACAGTCCAAGACATTGAACAAAATTATTTTCTTATTGAAATCTGATTTGGAATATTTACTGGCAATATTTACTGGTTAGATAGATAGATAGATAGATAGATAGATAGATAGATAGATAGATAGATAGATAGATAGATAGATAGATGCCCGAACACCAACAGACTGAGACCACATCTTTATAAAGGCACATGTTTATTTTTTTCAATAGATACAGTCCCGCACAGCACACTGTGCCCCCAACACCAATCACCCCTACTCCGGGCTTCTCTCTCACTGTCCTTGGACCACCTTTCCTCTCTCCAGGGTGCCTCGTCCCGACTGTAGCTCCCTGATTGCAGGGAGGCGGCCCCTTTTATAGTGACCCAGATGGGCTCCAGGTGCTCCGTCTGACGACTCTTCCTGGTGTGGCGGAAGTGTCAGGAGAGTAACCGGAAGCACTCCAGGCGTCCCTGGAAGGATCATCCTCCATGTTCCCGGGTGTGGCGGAAGTAAAGGTTTCCCGGGCTCTCTGAGACTATGGGTGCCCCCTGGCGGTGGCCATGGGCCCCAATGGGCTTGAGCCTCCTTGCTTCTCTCCCGTGGTCCTCTCCAAATCCAGGATGGTTGCCCCCTCATGGCCCGCAGGATGAATACGCCACCTCCTGGTCCTTCTAGGCGTCCCGGCTGGGTCTGTCCCCCATCTGCTTGTGACGATAGATAGATAGATAGATAGATAGATAGATAGATAGATAGATAGATAGATAGATAGATAGATAGATAGATAGATAGATAGATAGATAGATAGATAGATAGATAGATAGATAGATAGATAGATAGATAGATAGATAGATAGTTGAAGAATGTCTAATATACATATACTTAAAGATAACGTAATAATTGCTAGGATGGCACTTGGCAAAAAAGAAACCAAAGGAAAAGTACAACAAATTCAGCATTGCATTGTATTTGTTCCTTTTAGGGTTTTTATATCCTTATATCTGTGCAAGGCTCTCAGATGATACTTTACATTTCACAAGCTGAATCAAGTGTGTACATTCCCATAGCAGTATAGGGCATAAAGCTATGCAGCATACACATAATGTAACATGTAAAAATGAAAACAGTGAATAAGTATCTAGTATCTACACTTTAAGGTAGACATCATCAGTTAGTTATGGATTTGCTGTATTTAAACCCAGCTCTTGTAGGCAGTAATGGTTCAAGGGACATAAGACTTATTCAGTCTGACCGAGTCACTAGAACATTTACTTCTCTGTGCTCTTATTTGCCGATAATGGAAACAGGAGAAGCTTTCCCCAGTTTAATGCTTGGTACTACAAATTAAAACATATTTCCATTTTTTCTGTTATGGAGAAAGCTACACTCTATCTTGGCAGCTTTGCCATAAAGTTGTGATCAGTCCTTGAGGGACACCAGGCCATCAAACTCCCTGACAAACTAATATACGAGGGGTGCTGCAAGAGTCCTTAGCCTTCAGTTTTTAGTGTGCTGCCATCATGTTCACATTGGTTGGAAATCAAACTTATTCTCTTTTGAATTTATGAATAAAGTTTGTTACCCACAAGAAATCATTGTGAGTGATGCAAGGGGAAAGAGTGAGAGGAGTGGGGGTTGCCCCGACTAATTCTAAACTAGTCATTTTTCCACCATGACAATGCACCAACACACACTGCAAAGCTGAACATTGAAACTTTGGTTTGGTTAAGCTCCCTCATTATTCACCAGATTTAACACCTTGTCATTTCTGCTTGTACCCAAAAATTAAAGAATTTGCATGGAAATGTTTTTGAGATGCATGATAATCTGATTGATGCGGTGAGAGAGCAACTTGAGAGCTTAACTGAAGGTAATTTTGCTGCTTGCTTTGACAGATTGAAAGTGCATTGAGCTTCAGGGTGATTGTGGAAAACGCTTGGATACTGTGTTAAAGTCACCAATAAATGAGCTTTCAATGGGGAAAAAGTTTTTGCTTTAATTGTTATTTCTTTCATGAAAGGCTAAAGATTTTTGCTATGTCCCTCATACATATTATCAGTTTAGAGTCAAAAATTAATGTGACATTCATGTACTATAATTGAAATGGAATGTCAGGGAGCAATGGACTGATAGAAGAAAAATGTGCATGGACAAAGAGGGGAAACTTGCAGATGCCACCCAGAATAGGAGTAGTTACGATTTGAACTCAGGTTCATGAAGCAGTGCTAATTACTTGAAAATATTACTGTTTCAGTTAACAACTGTGGATTAATCAGAAAATAATTAATGTCAGTAAATGAAAATGATGTCGACGTTCAATATTTAAGAAAGCATTCTTACTTGGATTTAATTAAATTTTGACTAAGGATGTCATGGTTGTGCAAAGGTCAGTGCAGCCTCAGGTTAGGTTTTCCAGATTTCTTTCCAAAGATGGGAATTTTAGTAACTGAATTGGCCCGGTATTAATGAGTGAAAGTGTGTGTGTGAGTGAGTGTACCCTGCAGTGCACTGCTGACCCATCCAGGGCTGATTTCGACTCAAACCTTGCACCTGGTGCTTCCAAAATGTCCTCTCCCACAATCCAGAACTGAAACAAGTGAGTTAGATGATGACCATTTCTAATGAAAAACCTAAACAGATGTGTAACAGCAATGCTTATTTCCAGCTGATTTTTTAATATCAGTTACCTTAAAAATGTATTTATAACTGTTATAATCACAGGGCTAGTTAGTCATTATTATTATTATCCAACCCGCTATATCCTAACACAGGGGTCTGCTGGAGCCAATCCCAGCCAACAAAGGGCGCAAGGCAGGAACAAACCAACTGCAGGGCACACACACCTACACACCAAGCACACATTAGGGACAATTTAGGATCATCAATGGACTTAACCAGCATGTCTTTGGACTGTGGGAGGAAACCGGAGCACCCAGAAGAAACCCATGAAAGAACATGAAGAATATGCAAGCTCCACGCAGGGAGGACCCGGGAAGCAAACCCAGGTCTCTTTACTGCAAGGCAGCAGCGCTACCACCGTGCCACCCACAGGGTGAAAACACAGGTTTGCTCTTGAGAGTAAAAATTGTCTAGGTTTGCCGCATATGATTAATATTATTGACAGCAAACCTCCCAACAGAGAATTGCAACCTAACATTACAAACATGATCTTTTATTTTCCCAGGTGCTCAAGCGTACAGTAACACAACAGTGGAAATCAAAAGGCATTATACATTAAACATAGTTCATTTATAACTGCTCTGTGTTGTTGCTTTTTTCCTATATAACTTTAAATTCTCTCTCCTTACTTGCATATTAATTTCAATGTAGCAATTTATCAGTTAGAAGTGCAGTGGCTGAAAAATGGCACAAATCACATGTAATGCTTAATAGTTTAATAGAATATGATTTAATTCATTGTAGGTGCTCTAAAATCTTCTTACTGAGACCAGTAGTATCTGATGTTTCCAACTTTAGATACTGTATATACTTGCATATAAGTCGGGTCTTGAAACCCGAAAAATCGATCATAAAATCAGACCCTAATTTATATGCCCGTTCAAAAATACAACACTTACATTTTGTTTTTTTACATCTTCTTGCTTCCTCCAAACTCGCACTAGTTTCTCAGGCACATCTAATTTTGTTGCAGCAGTGCAGTTACCAATTCCTTTCGCCACTTCAACAACTTTTAATTTAAAACCAGCTTCATATTTTCTTCTGATCAATTGTAGATAAGGGATGCTGTTATGATAAAGGTGTATGAGGGTGTGAGATACAAAAAACACAAACAGTGCAAACGTCACTTCTGAATAGTTCGGGTATTACTGTGTGGTCACGTAGGCACAATACATAGAAAAAAAAAGGCTGTGTGCTCCGTGGTTCCTCTCTCAGATCAGCGTTAGCATATCATAATCTCTTGCATCAGTAGCGTGAGTTTTCCGCATTCGACTTATATGACCGAAATTATAAAATACCAGAAATTATACAGTAAAATCAAGTCCCGACTTATCTGCGGGAGAACGTAAATGCAAGTATATACAGTAGTTGGATACAAAGATTATCATTAACTACAATGTTAACTGTTTCTTTTTGCTTAAGTATTTGGTTTTTTTACATTATTGAGATTACATTGTACGAGGGACGTTCAAAATGTTTCACACTTTTATATTTTCGTTGGAAACGGTGAAGGTGGGAGGAGTAGTAACTGGGCATTAGAGAGTTGGGAACGAAGATAACTATGTGGGAAGTGATGTAATTTGTTTTTGAAATTCTTAATAAACAGAGTTAAAAAAAAGTGTGGAAACTTTTTGAACGTCCTTCGTACATCAAGTTTCAATGAGTAAAATACAGTTTAGTCAAAAATGTGATCAAGACTGCATTCCAGACATTTATGAATAAAATGTATAACGATAAAAAGAATATAACAGAGCATTGGGGGTAGGCAGTACACTGTTTAGTTTGTCTAATTTCAAAAAGGGAATAAAGAATATAAAAATGAAAAGCGCTCAGGATGTTGTCCATCCTCTGGTGCCTTTCTTCTCGGGCCGAGTAAATGCATCTCTTCTCAGGGAGCTCCTTGCAAATGTCAGGTTTACAAGTGATTGCAGACTTTAGGCATCATAGTTGTTTAAGTAGCCCATCAAGCAGAAGAGGCAGGAGGTCCGAGGTCATCCCAGAAGTGACTTCAGTGGGCTTTATTGCCTTGGCTATGAGAGAAGAGGCTGTTAGCAACTGCATTTCTCTAGACACAGATCTGTGTATTCTTACTTTCGAAATGGTGCTAGGATGCACCTAATTTGTGCATATATGAGAAATCAATTTGAATTAATCCAAACTTAACAACCCTCCATTCTGTGATTTTTGGGGCTAACCAAGCAGTTTCAGCTTTGTTACCTTCTCTATCTTTCCATACTCTTAAAGTTGGCATATTTGTGGCCCAGTAATAGTATTAGAAGTGGTGTACTGCCATGCTTTCCTCTGTTTTAGATCTTTTTAAAGTCATTTTTTTTAATACTTGGCCATTTTATATTCCCAAATAACAATATACTGTTACAATTGTGTCTACCTTTTTCAAATATATATAGGCATACTCTGAAGAAGATGTAAGAGCTTAGGAAGGATATTTATTTTAACAACATTCATTGTTTCAGCTAAAATGAGATGGAAGAGATGAGCATCTAATAATATCTTGTTTGATCCTTTTCATCACATTACAGAAAATTAATTTTGAATAAATGTTTACATTTTCCTGTGGCAATAATCCATAGGTATTTAAGCATTTCTGAGACTATCAGAGAAAAGTGATATAGTTTAGCCTATTGTGCAAATGCGAAAACTATGTTCTTATTCAACTTCATTTTGAAGCCAGAGATTGCTATGAATGAGTAACGGTATTGATCATTGTGTTGTGATGGCAGTTGTGATTCCTGCTTTGGCTAGGCAGTTCTAGATATTGTGGTTGGAGTTGGTGCTGATCTATCTAAAACAGACTTGATCACACAATTAAGAACTACTTCTGTTTTAAGCATATGAATTTTTGTAATGGAGAAAAGTGCAAGAACTTTAGTATCATTCACATTTGGTTACTTTAGCATTAGTGTACTGAGGTGCCAGACAAATTCTCATCATTCAACACCAAAGCAATCGTACTGGGGCCAACCTGAAATGCTGCGACATTTTTCTTTTTAATGTTTGTTTGTTTTCTTCTGGGTGAAGGTCTTTACTGATCAGAATGTGAGGGTTGGTTTAATTCAGTTTATTGTTAAACAGCATGAAAGATATGCTATAGATATTACTAAACATCCATTCATCTGTTTATCTGCTGTCACAAAAGCAGACCACAGACATAAAGAGGGTTGGGGCAGCCACCCGTATATTGTGCTGTTACTGCAGATGGGCTTAAATTGATTGAGATGATCACAGGTTTGAGTCCAAAACAGAACTGAATGTAATAGGAAAAAATGGCAGCTTTAAAGCCCGGGACCACAAGTGATGTCATTGGGACCGGGACCGGAAGTGACGTCTTCTGGACTGGATATGATGTCATTACTGACACTGGAACCGGAAGTGATGTCTCTTATGCCAGAAGTGACATCATCCATGGTGCTCGGGGCCGGAAGTGACGTCATCACTGGCGCCGGAAACAAAAATGAAGTCATCCATGGTGCTGGGACCTGGCAAGATTTCCCATGGATGGTCTACAGAAGATTGAGAAAGAGAGTTAGTGCAGCTCGTCAACCCCCTGGTCTGGCATGGTAGTACTATTCCTAAGGCCTTTCAGATGTCTACCAATCGCACGTGTGTGACACTACTCTCAGTCCAACTGAGTCTAATTTATGATTGTGAGAAGTTAAGACATTTTACCAATTCAGTATAAAATATCACACAATATGCAATAAAACAAGAAAAAGAAAACACAGCACAACAGAAATGTATTTGCCTTTATATGCAAGAAAATGTATAACCAAGTAAATGCATAATTCATTTTTATTCTTTTGTTATTAGGGTTGGAAAAAGGAAGCCAGTACAGTTTTCAAGTAGCTGCCATGACAGCAAATGGGACTGGACCTTCAAGTGAGTGGTATACAGCTGAAACTCCTGAGAATGATCTTGATGGTAAGAAAATATTTACAAGCAACCTTCATGTTATATAATGCTTTTCTGTAGTGAAACAGTACCTCAGTGTCATCAACATCTCAAATAACAGAAGCACTGGATAAAGTTTTCCATTTATTTGGGCCCCGGGCAGGATAACGGACATGTTCAGGGTCACACATTGAGTCTGAAGTGAAGGCTGAACTGGTAACCTCAAAGTTTAAACTTCAATGCCTTTGCTATCAATCTGCACTGGCAGATTGGCAAAGAAGGATACTTAAGTTGAAAAGGACAACCGTAGAATTGCTGTGGAGCTCAAAATTAAATATTCATACTGCCTAAACATATATTACTTTGCAGAAACAATCTGCTTACACTGGATTTATGTCATACCATTTTATATTTAGCTACAATTTAAAGGTTTAGAAAGTTGATGTGCTTGTATATTTCTTGCCTAAAATTGTATACACATCTTACAAATAAACAATATATTCTGTCTTTTAAATTAAAGACATAGTTTAATTTGAATTTAAAACTGTTAAAAATGTAGTAACTTCTATATAGGATACATACTTAAAAACAAATATGTCTCTTTATTCAGTGTCATCTCCTCAACACCATGATGGATGCATGATATTGTTCTCAAAATTTGTTTTCACTAGGGAAGAAGCAACTTACCGTTTCCGCAGTTTGTTCATCCATCCATCCATCCATCCATCCATTCTTTGACAGGTTACCCAGATCAGGGATGACCACATCTTGGCAGAAACCCTGGAATGTGCATCAGCCCATCACAAGACACACTCATGCACATACCATAACTCTCTTAAACCAGGATCATGCAGAGTTCTCTTGTAAACAGATATGCCTATCATTGGGATGAGGGAGGAAATACAGTATGGAGTAACCAAGGATGAGAAGACCCACAGTGATGGAATGTGCATACTCCATGAATGTGATTCAAACCCTGAACTCTAGAGCTGTGTGCACTGTAATACCATCTTTGGTTCAATAAAACAAAATATAGTTCTGTCCATGATGCTGCCAATTAAAATAAAAGTAGACAGTTTATGGCTTGTCTAGCTGATTTCTTTCAACTAAAACTGAGTATAAGGAGGCGGTGTGTCAATGTTGATGACAAGCTTAGGAAGAACAGAGCTAAGGAAAAAAAGGAGCTTGCAGCATGAAGAGTTAAATATGCTGTGACAGAGCTGAAGTCATCCTGTGTAAAATTTGCATTTTTCTTTGCTCCCATTTTTATTGCCACTTCTTCCATACATTCCATAAATATTTGTTACAGAAATTCATCAGCAGTTTCTCCAGTAATGACTTTATAACAACTGAACAGCAATTGGTAATTATCTTTTTTTATTGTGTACTATGCAGATTATGAACCTATTTAAATTCCTCGCTAGTATGCAGAAACACTTTATGGTCATTATGAAGTACTTCAAGAGGCTAGTCTTGGGCCACTTTAAAGACAGACTTCCTACATTACATGATCCTCTCCAATTTGGCTATCGCCAAAACATTCCACTGAAGATACTAAATCAGCTACTCTTCATCTGGCCCTATCCCATCTGGACAAAAAGACAGTTATGCTAGAATGCTTTTTATTGACTTCAGTTTAGCTTTCAACACCATCATCCCTCACAAGCTCATAGGAAAGTTGAGTCTGCTAGGCTACAACACTTCCCTACATAACTAGATCCTGGACTGAATGACAGAGAGACCCCAGACAGTCGGCATCAGAAACACCATCTCCAGTACCATTACACTGAGCACTGGTGCACACCATGGCTGTATACCCACTTCTGTTCACTTTGCTGACTCATGATTCTATGGCTGAGTACAGCTCTAACTCCATCATTAAGTTTAAAAATGTTTCAATTGTAGTGGGTCTCATCAGCAATGAGAATGAGTGTGTCTCTTAATGTGGGTAAGGTGAAAGAGATGATTGTTGACTTCAGGAAGGGCCATGCTGTCCATACCCCACTGTGCATTAATGGCTTTACAATGGAATTGGTGAAGAGCACCAAATTCTTGGGTGTGCTCCCAAAAGCTGATCTTATTTGGTAAATTAACACCACCTCCATAGCCAAGAAGGTGTAGCATCATCTCCACTTCCTTTGGCAGCTGAAGAAAGCAAGGCTACTCTCCATTGTCATCACATTCTATAGGGGCACTGTCGAGTTTGTTCTAATCAGCTGCATCACTGTCTGATTTAGGAAATGCAGTGTTTCTGACCATAAGGTCCTATAACAGAATGTTCACACAGCAGAAGAAATCATTGGGTCTTCTGGGTCCGTCATTAAAGAAATCTTCATAAAGTGTTGCAATCATACAGAGCCAATAGCATTGTTAAGGACCATTCCCACCACTCTCATGGTCTTTTTGTCCCACTTCCATCTGGCAGAAGGTAGTGTAGCATCCAAACCAGTTTGGGCAGGTTCTGTAACAGCTTCTACCACTTGGCTGTCTGTACTATGAACTCTGTGCTGCTCCACTGCTGTCAGTTCTGCTCCTGGTAGCTTTGTTATATACAGTACATTTATTACACTTGCTACTGTTATTTTGTTGTTGTTAGTTATCTATCTATCTATCTATCTATCTATCTATCTATCTATCTATCTATCTATCTATCTATCTATCTATCTATCTATCTGTCTGTCTGTCTGTCTGTCTGTCTGTCTGTCTGTCTGTCTGTCTGTCTGTCTGTCTGTCTATCTATCTATCTGTCTATCTATCTATCTATCTATCTATCTATCTATCTATCTATCTATCTAGCTAGCTAGCTAGCTAGCTAGCTAGCTAGCTATGTTTGTTTGTTCTTGCTTCTTTCAAATTATTACTATCCATTCACTAACCTATTATTTATTTATTTATATATAGTATAGAATAGTTCTTTACCTGTCTTGCACTTGTCCTGTGTTCCTGGGTAACATTATTTCGTGTCACTGTATGCTGCAATACTGTGTATGGATGGTTTGACAATAAGAACAATTGACTTGCCTTCAGTTATAAAAGGAAATGTAGAACTCTTCCTCCCTTTTCACAGTAAGATGGGCCATTAAATGGCACCTATTGTAGAAACACAAACATGAGGCATAGTCATGCATTTGAAATATTTTATAGTTTATGTATACTTCTGCATAATATTCAGTTTCAATTTCATTTAAGTCTTTACCACTATACTTGCAATTACATTAAAAAGTATTTTTGTTAACTCCACTTGGTCCAGTAACAATACAGTATATATAACGTACAATACATTGCAAGTAGAAAAACATGGCTGATGCAAACTATCAAACAAGGCATTGGCAATTTAGAGGCAATAAAGGGTCACTTCCCTTACCAGGGTCCTTCTTGCCCGGTTGGGAGACCAATTCTATGGAGAGTCCTGGGGGTTACAAACATCTTCCATTCCACAATCACTCTCACTGGGCTCCTAGGATCACTCAAAGCTTTAGAAATGGTTTAATACCCTTTCCCTGATCTGTACCTGCAATTTTATCAGAGAGGTCTACAGAGAGTACACAGTGTATGCTCTTCTGGACTATACTCAATTAATTCAGTTTGCCACAGGAAGACTCAAATCATGTTTTAGAAACATAATAAGGATAATTAAAGCAAACAAGATGGACCTGGTCACAGTTTCGAGTGCAACAGCAAAGGGCCTGAATATTTACATAAATAAGAGATGGGAGTTTTTGTTTTTTCATAAATATTGAAAATTTTCTGAAAACATAATGGCAAAGTGAAAATATTTGTACACTTAAAAATAAATATACAGCACAATAAAGTGTGGAGAAAGTGAATTGGTCTGAATACTTTCTGAATCCACTGTATACGTCCATCTTTTAAAGTAACAGTAGAGGTGAGACAGCAACAGGTAGTTTTGTGCACGTTCATATATCAAGGAGCTACAGATAGATAGATAGATAGATAGATAGATAGATAGATAGATAGATAGATAGATAGATAGATAGATAGATAGATAGATAGATAGATAGATAGATAGATAGATAGATAGATAGATAGATAGATAGATAGATAGATAGATAGATAGATAGATAGATGCAACTTATATTAGACACAACAAGTGACAATCAAGCAACACAAGTCATTGAGCAAGAAAATCAGTAACATGGAATCAGTAGTGCAAACTGCTTGGTAGTGCAGTAAAAATCATTTTAATTATAGATTGCATTGTGGTGAATTATCTTAGTATACTGTACATTGTAACCGGATTCAGGGATGTTCCTTCACATAACTGCAGAAAATTCATATGACACATCAGAATCCACCAATTCCAGCTGCTATCGTATTCTGTTAATATATTTAATTGCCAAATGTGGACAACATTTCCAATAGTTCTAGTCAGGTCATCCTCAGAAGTGATTTTACATGTGTTGTTCTCCATGTATTGAGTGAATAGCCATAGATCCTTAAGGAGAGCCTGGCAACCAGTTGTTTTAGCTCTTTAAAATTTCCAGGGTGTTCCACAAGAAGGTGAGCTCAATTTTTAAGTGGAGAATAAATCCTAGCCCAGAATTTATCATTACGTTGTGACTGCTCTTTTTGTGATTCAAAGTAAATTCAGCTGTTTGTTTTATATATACATAACACATTCTTATATCTGTATATGCTTAAATTGACTTTTGACATGCTTATATTATTTTTCATGTGATGTTATCCCGTACCATGTGCTAGTGCCATATGATAAATAAATAAATGAATGAATAAATAAATAAATAACTTGTAAACTAAGATTTTTTTAACTAAATATGTCCTTTGACCCTTACAGAATCACAGGTGCCAGACCAACCGAGTTCGCTCCATGTTCGACCACTTACCAACAGTATTGTCATGAGTTGGACTCCTCCTTTGAATCCAAATATTGTAGTCAGAGGATATATCATTGGATATGGCGTGGGAAGTCCTTACGCGGAAACTGTCAGAGTAGACAGCAAGCAACGATACTACTCCATTGAGAACCTTGGTGAGCATTTGTTAAGATCATTTTTATTTTTCTGTGCAGTAATATGTTTTACCAAATGTGGACTTAGCTTGTTCATTTTATAATATCCATTGTATGGGTTGCATAGTATATCATTTAATAGAACATAACCCAGTTGTGTATGATCTATGTTTCAGCTAAGTGCAAAAAAGTTGAATAATGGAAACATCTGCGCTCCAGGATATTTTTTCAGAAAAACTGTTAGAGTTCATTGGACAAGTTGCATCCAGTTAGTATCTGTTCATCATTTTCTGACACTCCATTTTACTCATGAAAGAGATGTGACAGATTTCACATTGTGCAGATTAGCACATATTCCCATAACCCTGAGGTTGTGGGTTGAAATCCCATTCCTGACGCTATGTGACCAAGAGCAAGCCACTTCACCTGCCTGTGCTCCAATTGGAAAAACAATAGACATGTAACCAATTGCATCAGAAATGTTGTAAGTCACCTTAGATAAAGGTGTCAGACAAATAAGTAAATAAAAAATCTAGATAGAATCAGACAAAAGTGGAAGGAAATGAAGTTGAACATTCTCTGTAAAGATACCTAATTGTTAGAAGTATACGAGGGCTAGCATAGGTTTTGGCATATGAAAGATATTGTTCCTGATGCTGCAGTTAAGTATAATTAAAAAAATAAATACATTACTGTAGTTAGGTATAACTAAAATTAGTTCTAAATCAAACTGGTAGAGGAAGACCAACAAAAGTAATTTCTTTTAACATCAACGTATTCAGGGGACAAATATAAGTAGTGCAAACTTTTGCCTCAGCAGTAGTTGTGATATTTGATAAAATGTGAAATTGTGAAGACCATCCTAGATATTGTGGTTGGAGTTGGTGTTGATCTATCTAAAGCAGGCTTCATTACACTACACATTATATAATTAAGATCTATGTCTGTTTTCAGATTATGAATATTGATAATAGAAAACAGTGCAAGAACTTTACTGTGAAAAAGTAGTATCATCAAGATCTGGTTACTTTAGCTTTAATGTTCTTTATCTGCGGTGGGTTGGCACCCTGCCCAGGATTGGTTCCTGCCTTGTGCCCTGTGTTGGCTGGGATTGGCTCCAGCAGACCCCCGTGACCCTGTGTTCGGATTCAGCGGGTTGGAAAATGGATGGATGGATGGATGTTCTTTATTTTTGTATCATGGAGGCCTCAAGCCTGTTCTTACAGTTTTGGGCATAAAGTAAGTACAAGTCCTGGATAGGGCAACAGTCTGTCGCAGAGCAGAGTTATTCACACACTCAACATGTGCCGATCAATTTAAGCTTTACTTCTAAGTACCCAGCGGAAAACCCATGCAGGTAAATTGCATATTCGATCCAGACTGTGATCTAGTGCAGGATTTGAGTCCAAGACAATGAGGTACACCAATATGGTGGAGTGATGGCTCTGAGGCTATTGATCTGCACTGGTATCTGGAAGGCTACTGGCTCAAATCCCATTACTGCCAGAAGGGATCCTACTCCGCTGGGCCCTTGAGCAAGGCTCTTAACCTGAAAACTGCTCCAGAAGAACTGTACAATGGCTGACCTGCATTCTGACCTGCAAAGGTCATGCGAAAAGTCAATTTCCCTTTGGAGATTAAAAAAGAATATATATATATATATATATATATATATATATATATATATATATATATATATATATATATATATATATATATATATAATGTGTGTGTGTGTATAAAGAACGAGTATGAATATTTTAAAAGTAAATCCATTCCTAGAAAGCACAGAACACAAGTTCTTTACGTCTATTAGAGGGATGAGTGTGAAGATGAATGCATTACCATTTCCATTCCTATAACAAAGATGGCCAAGACTATAAATGTAAAAGTTTTCTCTAAATCCAGAGCAAATCTAGGCCATTTGTTTTTTTTATCTGAGCTCACTAACCGAGGTCAGACATGAAGTGTGAATACGACAGCATAAATGGTCATTTTCATCAGCAGTCACAGCTCAAAAAAGGTGAGGAAAAAGACATAAAGTATTTACACATTTAAATACTAATGCTGAAATCATTTGGTACATATTGTATTATTTACACTGACCTTTTTATTGACCTCGTATTGTGTGACTTTAATTAATTGGATATTTGAAGGATTATGAAACTTGGAAAAGTGTCTCGGTTTAAAACAAATTCTGGAGGATATCACTAACTCAAGAGAAGGTCACACTTTTCACAGTTTTGTCTTTTATTTCTTTGAATGGAAAAGCATATTCCAAGAGAAACACCAATTTTGAAGAAAAAAATAAATTGCATTGTATGCGAAACTAAAAGAAATAATAAACCAAAGTATAAAAGAAACAAATAACTAAATAAAATGATATACTGAAGAATCCCTTTGTTAGAATGGCAATTTGTCCCAATGGGGAAATTTGGCTTTTTATAGAAGCTCAGTAAATAAATAAGTAAATAGATGGATAGATAAAAAAAAAATTATGTGCACACATTCACTATGTTCTGAATATGCACCAGAATGACAAAAAAGGAAGAAAAATAAAGAAGAAAGAAAAACGTCTGACTTGGCAGTTACAGTCACAATGAGAAATTATGCAGACGTACCGCCATTGGCATAAAAAAAGCCTCAGTAGTGTTTCTTGACAATATACATACATAAAAAATGATTGAGGTGTTCTTATAATGCACAGTATATTTTTTGTACTCGCTTTGAAGCCACTTTGGTAGGTTTATCATCCTTTTAATAATGTTGATTAAACTGGGCCTACTGATGGTTTATAGCTCACTCCACTTCTTCTATTCAAAGCTCTCCTCCTGCTATACACAGCAAAGTAAAATACTCCGCTGTCCTGACTATACACACTGTTCAACCACACGGTCAAATAAAAGTCCGAGAATGAACTATGAATGCCACTAGAATATTAATCAGTATATTGAATCGGATTATAAGGAAACAACTGTGTAAGGATTCTTGGTTTCAAACGCCAACCTGGTCATGTTCTGCGTGCAACTGACACATTCTCCTCAAATCTGCTGGGTTTACCTTCATGTATTCCACATTGTGACCAGCAAACATCTTCCTCTCAGACAACTGTACTGTATACAGTATGTGAGTGGCAGAGATTTTTATTTTGTTCTTCCATTTTAAGGTTGTCAGACAGAACAAAGGTTGGCATGGTAGAGTTTTAAATGGCAACCAAAGGTCTTAAGACAAAACTAAAGTTGTAGTTGAAAAACAGACCAAACTCAAAACCAGAACAGTACTTATTCCTTTTTCCCTAAAGTCTCTGAGTGAGGTCTTCCTTTTATTTTTAATAAAGTTTAGATGCTGTTTAAAGCATACAGACATTTTTTTAAAACATTCCTGCCCTTGTCTTACATGTTATGCAGCATAAACTTCACAAAGTTAGCAATTTTGTGATATTATACTGATTAAACATTCATTATAACAGCACCCAGTAAGTAGTTTTAATGAACTATTAAATATTAATATTATATAATATTATTAGTTTTAATGATTTTTTTTAGTTTTTGTGAACCACAAACAAATACAAAGTCGTAGTGTCATAAGATGAAAAAAAAACTCTTACAAGGTGGTGACTTTTGTGATACAGCAACTCAAACTGGCAAAAATGAGACAAAAAGGTTGCCTTTTTTAGGTAAACAGTAAGGCTAAGCAGTCTAATCCATATCTGAAAATCACAATCCAGAAAACAGAAGCAATAATTCAAAAAACCATAAAATCCAAACAGTACTTAGTAGGGAATCTGTTCCAGGACGGGTTTATCCATTCCTGGGAATTCGGGAATCTTGCATGTCACTCCCGGGAATCCGAGCCCCCGGGAATGACACAGTGATCTCACATGTGAACGGTTTTAGAACAAGCAACACTTATTTTTAATAAAATTACCGCAATATGTTGGCACCAATAAAAGACTAACCTTAACTACAAGCAGGTCATGCTGTCATATAAGTACATGTATCTGGTTAGTTGCGGTAATAAGAGCGTAGAAAGCACAACATGTCGAGCATGCAGTCGTCCAGGTGAGAGTGCACCTTCGTGCAGAGTATGCCAGCCGCAGAGAAAGCACGCTCTGCCTCCACTGAAGTAGGCGGCACAGTCATCAGATACTGATACACTTGTTCTAAACAACGGCCGCACTTGCTGTTGATCTGAAACACCGCCATTTAAGCTTTTACTGATGCATCCAGTTTCTTGTCATCATTCTGTGATGGCAAGTTTCTTGGCACAGATAATGCAGATGCAACAGACTGACGCATTGCAATTTCAAGTTGCTGTTCAAAGCTGTCAACAGCACAGACGTGAATGAACTCTCCCCTGTCCTGGTATTCGTGAGCTGCAGAGTGCAGACACCTCCCAGTCCACCGTGCTCAGTCTTAGTGGGAGCCGGGAGACTGACTTTTGCTGGTCTGTTGTTGACTGAATTAATGAGCAACACACTACACCGTGGGACAAAAAACTGTGCCGCTTAATTATTTTCAACTATAACTCTTATTTCTTGATCGATTTTTACACTTTTACAAGCTGTATATGCGAGCTTGGCCGTTCCCGTTCAGCCGGGAATTCCAGCAGTTTCATTCCCTATGTACTTAGCGATCTTAACTCCCCAACCCACAGTGCAGCTCCGAGGGATCTGCTCAGCAACAAACAGAAAGGTTGATGGCACGCCCTCCACTGTGATGTAACGGTGGCCCCGCCTCTTTAGGGTTCTGCCCACAGTAAACAAAGAATAAAGGCAAACAATATAAATGCATAGTTCATAAATAACATCTACATAATAATAGTCAAAGCAACAGAAATAACAATAAAAAGGAAATTAAACATAACGCCAGGAAACCTCTGGGTGGAACATAACAGTGATGAAATAATATCTGACATATAATGATAAAATAATAAATTATTGTCATTATTTCATTCTATTTTGATTTTTTGTAGGCATTTCTTGGCCACAAAAAAATCGTTAAGCTATCATATTGCGGGTCTCTGAGGTCAAGAGATACTGTGGTTTCATTTGTTTTTTTTAAATGGATTTTTGTGACCGTTTCTTTTTGAATTTATTCTCCTGCAGCCCCATATTTGGGATAGTGGTTAAGGCTTTGGACTTTAAACCCTGAGGTAGTGGATTACAATCCTGCTACTTCCACAGTCTGACAATGAGAAGGTCGCTTCACCTACCTATGCAGGAAAACAAAAGAAATATAACCAATTGTTTCTCAAAAGATGTACATCACATTGGATAAAGGTGTCAGCCATGTAATAATAATTATATAAACATCACCATCTTTGTTGTGTTGATACTCAGTTAATGATTAGTGGGGTGTGTTGTGTGACATCAACAGGATAAAGGTCGACATTGCTTATTTCCAGATCATCCTACTATTCAGGTTACTTCTAATAACTTGGTGTGCACTTTATTTTATTAGTCTAACCTCTTGGTTTTGACTCATTTCCTGATCTCTATTCTTGTCTCTTGTATTGTATAATAAATACTAATCGAATTCCTGACTCCCAACCATCATGCTATGTCCATTTAACCCTGATTTCTTCTTCATATTTTGGAATAGTAATAATAATAATAATAATACATTTTATTTATATAACACCTTTCTCATGTTCAAGGCCTGTTTAAAATAGTAATTTTCTTACTCACTGGCATCGACCTTAGCTTGCTTTTCTGACTTCATCTCCAGAGCCTTAATCTAAAACCACCCATTGCTCAGTCATTACAAATATAACACAAAAGCAGAACACCCTGACACTCCAGTCAAAAGATGTGCAGGTAACGGTGGGTGAGTCTGTGAACATTCCTTGTGAAGGAGTAGCAAACCATCCACTGCTGGTTCCTCTCTGAGAGGTTTGGATCATGCATGCATGAATGAATAATGCGCAACAGTATGTATTCTTGTGTTTGCTAAGCTTGTAACACTTATTTTAATTGTACACCTTGCAATTAGGCTCATGGTATGTTAGTTACATATGGAGTATTCCAGTTGTGATGCAGTTTCTTTTTGACCACTACCATGCTGATCATGATAGCATCAGACACAACCCAGTAAAAAATTCTGGACTAGTTGCCAGTCCTTTTGCCTTCTCCACTAATGCATATATTCACAATAAACACAGGGTTAATTTAGATTCTTTAATTAAAGGAAAAGTATTATTAAACATACCTTGATTTTCCTGTTTCTGTCTTTACTTTGTTAAACTACTCAGTGTGACTTTTACTTATCAAAGGAATTTAGAAACAGTCCATTTGTTTTTAAATGTGTAAAAGGATTAGTTCTTTTGAAATGGCTTTTGCAAACTTAATTTGTTTTGTTCCTGTGGAACAGTGATGTGCATTTAAATGTAAATGATGCTGAATGAGACAATCCCCTTTGGAAGTACCCAAGTCTACTCCTTTCTAAATTGCACAGCTTAAAACACATGTTTTGAAAGATAATTAAAAAGAGAAAACAAAACATATAAATTCATTAGATAGATTTCTGCATTTTAAGAAATACATCAATAATACACACCTTATTGAATTTCCTATGAAACACTCCATCACTGGGTACAATATAAAATGGAAGTGGTAAGATGCAATCTAATAAGGTAAGGACTTGGGATTAATGAGAGGAATTAGCTGCCAATTAATTTCATTGCAAAAAAGTCAGTGGCAAATGGCGATCACCCAGAATCAGGCTTGTACCACTTACAATGCTGTTCAAGCTCTGACCATGACTTACTGCATTACGGAATTTATCATAAAAGTGAAACTTATATTAAAGTCTTCTTTAGAGTTATCCATGAGTACTGAAGACGGTTTACTGATGTCTGATGTTTCTGATAACATTCCTTGAATCTCCATGAGGAGCATCTGTAGCTGCATATATCTAGCCACATTCATGTAGACATCCATTAATCTTCTTGAATGTGAAAAATTACTAAGGAGATATAAAGACCTAGAGTCACTGGAGACTGTAAAGCATGTAAAAAGCACTTTTCGAAGATTGTGCAGAATCCTAAACAAAATCCCCAGACAGAAATAATCATTTTGGCAATCCATTTTCCAAACTGTTTTTTCCCTTTTGCTGCCTCAAAGGGTATAATAAAAGAAGGTACAGGCAAAGGACAGTCTGCTGTCACAGTTTGTGACTTTAAATTCTGGTGCATCACTATGTGAGTCTGTCATTTCATTTCTCTTTGCTCTCTCTGAACATAACAGAAATTATTCAACAAAGTGAACAAATTGCACATTGGGTTTGGAGAGAGGGGACTGAGGGTGATGTACATAAGTCTTCATACATCCTACAGTACACCAAGTAAGATTATTATCTTTATCAACACACACACGCTCATATACTGTACTTCATTCACAACTGTGCAAAACACAACTAGTTAGATGGGAAGCAACTCTTCCATATAGAGTATGTAGGAATGTGATTTTCTTCTGTGAAGGGTGACCGGTCAGCGAATGAGATGTTGCAACGAGTGCAGTGGGACAGACTACACAATAAGCACAAGCAAATCAGAGTTTGATTAGAGTCTGGTGACTTTAGAAATATAAGACTCTGCAGAGCAGTTTCAGAAGTCTACATTTTTTAGGGTTAAAAATGCAAGAGCAGCGTGGTTGAAAGGCAAAAATGGAGAATAATGTCTGCCATTTAAAATAAAACATAGAGTGGACATAGACTAGGAGTTGAGAGAAATTAGCTGGCATTACATTTACATTCATTTGACAGAAGCACTCTTATATGCAACTGACTTGCAATTAGGGCCGAATATCAGCACTAATATCCCAAATCAATTTGATTTTGATTCACACTGTCCCGATTTGATTTGATATCGATTTTTTCTTGACTAAATTAGCGTGCACTGATATATTTGACGTGCTGGCTTTTTTAGAAATTACTTAACCGTGCATACAGAACATTAGTATAATGTGACAAATTTCAGTAGCATTTTATTTGAACAGTGTCTACATAGTGACTTCATAATATATACATAAACATAAGAATGACAGTTAAGAGGAAATGCTTGATTAGTAATGAACAGTTAACATCAGTATTTGGAAGATGTGGAACAAAATAGCATTACTCTTTTTAAAACAAAAAAAACATTTTCACATCACTGCACTTATTATGGGGGGAATGGGTTATGCTTCTTGTTTTAATACAATGCCATGGCATCTATTTTATAAAACATCTATATCATCTTGTGAATAATATTATTATAAAATAATCAAATTCTGTTTCTTAAATAATAAATGTTTTTCAAAAAACATATTTGTGTGTTATGACTCTCCATGTAGACACCCTTCAACTAAACTGTTAGCCAAATTCATTCCACTATTGGACATTTAAAATAATCTTAATAAATAATAATAAAGATACAGAGGGAGGGCGGCACGGTGGCGCAGTGGGTAGCGCTGCTGCCTCGCAGTTGAGAGATCTGGCGACCTGGGTTCGCTTCCCGGGTCCTCCTTGCGTGGAGTTTACATGTTCTCCCCGTGTCTGTGTGGGTTTCCTCCGGGCGCTCCGGTTTCCTCCCACAGTCCAAAGACATGCAGGTTAGGTGGATTGGCGATTCTAAATTGGCCCTAGTGTGTGCTTGGTGTGTGGGTGCGTTTGTGTGTGTCCTGCGATGGGTTGGCACCCTGCCCGGGATTGGTTCCTGCCTTGTGCCCTGTGTTGGCTGGGATTGGCTCCAGCAGACCCCCGTGACCCTGTGTTCGGATTCAGCGGGTTGGAAAATGGATGGATGGATGGATACAGAGGGAAGACTCTACAAGTTACACATACAGTACATCCAGAAAGTATTCACAGCGCATCACTTTTTCCACATTTTGTTATGTTACAGCCTTATTCCAAAATGGATTAAATTCATTTTTTTTTCCTCAGAATTCTACACACAACACCCTATAATGACAATGTGAAAAAAGTTTACTTGAGGTTTTTGCAAATTTATTTAATAAATTTATTTAAGAAAATATAGAAAAAGTGATGCGCTGTGAATACTGTATTTTCAGTTGCTCACATGTAGCAGTCACATTAATCAGTCGCAAAAATGTGTCCTGACAATCCACAGACAAAAACGAAGCATTTTAAAATGAGGATCTAGAGCTGATGCTTGTTGACAGCGTCATTCAATGTATGATACATAAAAGAAAAAGAACCGGCCCTCATGACTGATAATGCCACTGTTCTGGACCTACTTCAAGTCAGTTGCTTTTGTATCGCAGTATGTTCTGAAAATTCCAACAATTGCCCCCTTGCTTTGCCAGGTGAGGCGCATTCCAAACTTTTTCCACAGTAGCAGTACTGCCGTCCACGTGCTTAAAGAGAAGCAATGTTTATTGAACTTACCAACACACCAACTTGTGATTGATGCGGTCATACAATGGAACAGCACATTGGAAATTCTTGAAAGGTTTTTGGAACAACAGAGAGTCATCTCAGCAGCTCTACTGTATATAGGCAGCGAGGTTGCTTCCGGTGTAACTAGCATGCAGCACACTTGTCTACAACACATCCGCCACACACGACCAGTCATTTCTAAAGTGTGATTGTCACATAGAAATCTGATACCCTGGCTGTCTGTTTGAATCCGTAGTAAGTCCACATATCTGATTAAAGTGTGGAAAATGATGATTTCAGTTAAAGAGGACACACCATTTTACGCAAGATAGTGAAGTGCTTTTTCTGTGGAAAGCTTTATCAAGGGATTAGCGACATCTGATGGACTGGATGCCAAAAATGAAGATAAGCAAAAATCTACATATAATAATTGAGCAAGATAGAGATTCACAAGCTCAATCTTGAAACTTTTAAGAATCAATATCTAGTCATTTAAATGAAAAATAATGATTATTTGGAAAATCAATATTTTTTCCTAGGCCTACTTGCAATACAGATTTCGTTACTGCTTTGCATCATGAGGAGTCAGGATGGGGCCTGGGCACCCATAACCTTAAATTGAATAAAGAAGGCTTGAAAGTGAAAACATGCCTAGACGTTTTATGTATGGAGGGTCACGTCTACTGGCCTCTTCTTCTAGATTTTATACTATGCCTTATTAGTTACCTCTACAGCCAAAACAGGATGAAGAAATGTTGTCAATGTAGAAGAATTATTTTGCCATGAAGTATTGCTTCGAAAGATATTCTTCTGCAAGCTTGAAGAATAAGAAGATAAAAACATACAACGAAAAGGCTTTGCTTAAAAAATCTAAAATAGCATTTGAGAAATATGCACAACTGTTACTTGGTTTATAGTAGCCAGCAACTGAGGAATATAAAATGTTATGAAGAGTAACTGATATGAATTTACTATGTATTATTTGTAACCTCTGCTTAGACAGTCAGTCCTTAAAGTGATAGGCTGCTTTGTGTGCTTCCTGATGATGTAGGCAGAAAACTATAAATTATTTTCCAGTTGTCTTCTGCCCAAATTGCTTATTTCTATGTATGTCATGTAAGAAAGGCGCTATATTGTGCCCAACCCAACATGGAGGCACGTGTAAAAACAAATAAACTATTTATTTTTCTTCAGTGGGAGGGCACGTCTTCCCTCCAGCTACAACACAGTCCCAAAGCACAGTACAGTCACCAAGCACTCTTCTTCTTTCCTCTCTTCTACCACCACCCCTCTTCAGCAAGCTTTGTCCACCTCCACCTGACTCTGGCCCCTGAGTGGTGGTTGCTAGACCTTTTTATAGTCCACTTGGAAGTGCTCCAGGTGCTTGATCACCTGTTTCTGTTTGCACTTCCAGGCTGGGTTGTAGAGTTGTCCAGGCCAGCTCAGGAACCCATGCAGCACCCCCTGGCAGCCACCCCAGATCCCAACATGGCTGTGGAGAACACCATCTCCCATGGAGCCCTGAGGGAAACTGAGGCACCATCATCAGCCAGGGAGGCTACCACCAAGCATCCCGGGGGAGGTACAGAGAGGCCCATGGTTGCTCCCCTGGAACATAAGTAGAAGGGGTGTCCCGGCTACCCGCCACAGTCAATATGTGGCTATTTGCTTAAAATCTTGTAGCATTCAGCTAGTTGTAGAGATGCTGTTTGCAACTCTCCTCAGCTGGGATCCCAGTTCACCTCTGAACATGTCTTCATTTTGTTTGTGTCTTTTCATGTTTCTAAATGTTTCCTCCATTGACTTTGGTTTCTGTCTCAGCCCTAACACATGTTGGGAGGTTGATTAGCCAGCCCAGCCTTGCCTATTGTATATGTAAGTAGGAACTTCCATGATTGTGCCCAGTGATTGCACTGGTGTTCCATACAGAATTAGTTCCTGATTTATACTACTGTAGCGTGTGATTGTGACAGAATATGTACTATCTCCCCTTGACACTGAACAAGGAGAAACAAACATGGGGAACAGGATGGCAGATATGGAAAGAACAAGGCAGTAAAACATGCAAACTGGGTGTGTCACTTCCACTATAAGACCTTTTTCTGCTATGTTCTACATTCAAGTGTAGCTAGAGAAAATGTATGCATACATACTTGCATTCTCAAACCTGCTTAACCTGATTCACAATTGTATGGATGCAGCCTATCATGGCATTATTAGGCACAAAGTTGGGAAGAACCCAGGGCAGGGTGCCAGTCAATTGCAGGGCTCACTTATATGCTTTTTGTTGTAAATTTAGAAAAAACACTGAAATATATTTATTTTTGGCCCATGCAAATAGAAGATTATAATGAACCAGGCCTCTTGATAGAGATCCCAGTTTATTGTTCCAGACATTCATAGGGTTTACAAGTCCATTACTAGTGATGACTGTTGTGACTATTATGCAGTGATGTTTTTTTTATTTTTGTGGCTGTCATCCAGGTCAGACATACAGTATATATGGTCAAAAGGGTCAAAATTCCTCTTCTGGGTCAGTGGTTCTGTGGTGTAGCCACAGACCCTTCCTGTGCTCCCTTAAATCAGCATCTATAATCCCACTGTTGACTTAATCAGAAACAATTATAGAGTGATTTTAGAATTTCATTTAGTTTCATTAAAATAACATATTTTTTTTAGTTTACAAGTCTTTATGTCGTTATTGGTATTCAAATACAGCAAATTGTCAGCCAAGAAAGGGTCTAAATGAATGTAAGTGTGTGCATTCCATCTTACACTAAAATATACAGAATAGCACTGTATGTATGAAATGGCTGTAAGGCAGGTTGTTGAGGGCCATGATATACTGGAACACTGAAAGCTGTGAATGTCAAGCTGTTAAATCAATTTTGTGATAAATTTTATCTTGGGAAATGTCCAATAAAAACATTGTTATCTTACAGTATAATCTACTGTTGTGTAGTACTCTCATGGTGTCACTAAAATACAGTTTACAGGACCAGTGTATTCTATAATGGCCGATGGACACATTTTCAGTTAAGGGTTCAAAAGAGACAGTATGCAAGTACAATCAAATTTAAACAAAATTCATTTAGAGATTCTGAGAGAGCACATTTGAAATGTTTTCATGTCTGTTATTCAAGTGTCTCAAAACTATCAAGATTAAGCAGTGTGATCACTTTCATTTAACTGGGTGCTACATACTTTACTAAACCAGTAACCCAAAATCAATAGACAGCAATACACTCTATAGACTCTAACTTGTACTATGATCCATACATGTTTAGGTGTTGAGCCATTTTCCCAGGACTATAAGAAGACTACTTTCACCCATGTCTTCTGAACTAGAGAACGGCAGTTATTGGCCTAAAGCATGTTGCAGTTTAGTTTATGACCGTTGACTGCCTCTAGTGGTGGATATCTCTATAATCAAAATCAGTTCTTCTTACTGAGCATGGAGGCCATATGCTCTTCAAAAGACAGACAGCATTATAAAGCACTTAGCATAGATAATATCTCTCCCATGCATCCAAACATCCATCCATTTTCCAAAACCGCTTATCCTAAGCAGGGATATCTCTCCCTTCACACTAAGGGTTTACTAACACTAGGCACGTTTGTTCTGTACCGTGCTCAAGCACAATTGTAACCCCCTCCACTCACATTGTGCTTTAACGTTCTGCACCCAGGCACGGTTTCGTCATCACCATGAAACTTTTTGTGTAAAGCAAAACAACATCTGAACACGGAGTGACAGCATGCATGTCAAAATGATTTTCCTTATTTTGTGTTTTTTTTGGAGTTATGTAGGACAGGATAATGATCTACTATCTTACAGATTTATTGAGTGTGCAGCACAGTGCTTTGCTGCATGTATGTGACAAATTATGTTAAGGGAGGAATTTGCAGCTTTTCCTGCCAACTACAATTCATGTTCATCTGTAAGGTGAGAATAAAACCCGTTTTTAACTGAAATGATATCGAATGTAGTCATGTTGCGTCATTGACGTCATGTCTGTGTACTGTCCTCAGGCACATTTAGTGATCACACTGCTCCCCAGTCCTACTGAATGGAGCCCAGGCCCACCACTTCCAAGCAAGACAGCAAGACAGGGCACAGTATGGTTGGCTCGGCACAGAGCGATTACACTAATCAAACACATTACACTTTGGGGGGTTACATGTGGACTAATGTGCTCAGGCATGGAACAAATTGCTAGTGTGAGTACACCCTTAAACTGTTGTAACATAAACTGTATGAGTGTAACACTAAGACAGAGTCTTACTATTTATATTTTTATTTTATTAATTTTCATTGTAACCATTCCATACAAACAGATCAATTTATAACCCAACAAAATTGAAGACAAATCAAACCCCATCCCTGAGAAGGAGAGCTTAGCTAAAGGAAAATTGCTTAGGGCTTTTTAATAAGGCAACATTAAACAAAAGAAAGGGAGAAGAAAATATCTATGTAAATAAGAGATGGAGAAGGGAGTTAAATGCGGTAATAGTTATTTCTCTTATTCTAAAATAATATTGATTAAATCCTGCCAGGTTTTGAAAAAATTTTGTAAGATCCTCTAACTGAGAATTTGATTTTTTCCAATTTCAAATAATATAAAACATCGGTTTCCCACTGACTTATAACAGGAGAATTAGGATTCTTCCAATTTAACAAAATAAGTCTGCGTGCCAAAAGTGTAGTGATTGCGATCACCGTTTGCTTGTCCTTCTCCAATTCAAGTCCATCTGGAAGAACACCGAACACAGCTGTTAGTGGGTTAGGAGGGATTGTGACCCCAAGGCTGTCTGAAAGGCACTTAAAAATTTTGGTCCAAAATGATGTTAGTTTGGTGCAGGCCCAGAACATGTGACCCAGTGAGGCAGGAACTTGGTTGCAGCGTTCGCAGGTTGGATCCTGCCCTGGAAACATTTTGGACAGTTTTAAGCGAGACAGATGAGCTCGATATATAATTTTTAGTTGAATAATTCACTAAGACAGAGTCTTAACAGCAGTGTAGCAGTGCAGTAAACTTCATTCATTCATTCAAGGGAAGATCCTATCAGTAAGGGTGTGTCAGGTCAGCCCCTCAAACACCAAGTGTGTTTACTTTAAAACATGAGTACATATAAAAAAAATGGGGTGGGCTGTCAGAAAGGATCTGTGACAAACCCGGTCAGCTCTTGAACCCAAACTGTCGATAGCCATGAACTGAGATGAGCCAGGCAAATGAGGACACACACACACACAAGGGGTAGGCACAAAAACTGTTAGTGCTTTTATTAAAATTAAGCAAAACCCAAACATTGTTTGAAAAGTGCAGTGCTTCAAAATTTTCAATAAATAAATAAATAAATAATCCATGAAACCAGTGAAAATGTGAAGGTTAAATTTCAAATAAATCCAATGAAACAAGGTTAAATCTAAGGACAGTTCTTTCATTGTTTCATTTAAATGAGCCTCAATGCTTCCTTCTAAGCCCAATGTCACCTCTGCTTACGCCACACAAGATCTTACAGCACATGAGATGTCCCACCGACAGGTGCAGTCAATTTTAAAGTCCTGGCTCAGGTCCCTATTGCCAGGCTTTCGGCATTCACGAGAGACACTGCCTAACAGGCTGCTCCTACTCCCCAGCATTGTTCAGTAGGAACGCACCTTCTTCATCCCCAGGCTCCTCTCCCCAAAGCACACTTCTGACCTCCTGCCTCCGTTCTTCTTTCAAATAGGCTGTCCCAATCCTGCCTCTCGCTCTTTCCTTCTTGGACTTTAACCTCCGTCTTTCCTTTTCATTCTCACCCCTTTTCCCTTCCGTGCAGGCTTTCTTTATATGTCCTGATCAGGTGCAGATGTGACCCTCCACCCACTATGAGATGTGAATGCGGCACCTGGCTGATCCGCTCGTATTTGCACATGAGTGCGTGTTTAGCCAATTATCACAATCAACCCCAGAGCAGCGCCGTCACGTTCACATCTGCACCTGTTCTGAGCCTGCACGCTTTCAGAACCTGATTATTTATTTAAAACATGAACAACGCCACAGACCTCTTATCACAGGATCATCTGAAAATAACAAGAACTTTACCTTTACATTATGAATAGTGTTCAAAATTAGACTGACAGAATCTGAAGGGATCAGATTTCTCTGTAGGGAATGGAAGGTATGTTGTTAAAATGTATATTAGAAGAGTAATGTACTTCTTTGTGCTGTTATGTGGAATATGTATAAAACATTTATTTTTAGTAGTATGCATGTTTTGCAACGTAAAAAGGACTAAAAATAAAGTTTTCAATTGCATGGATAATTTAAATTTAGTCAGAAGCATTTAATATCAGTTAAAATCATCAAAGTCTGTAAATGAAAAACCTTTCAATCATCTTCTGACCCTGGATATTTAATGTTTGAAATTCTATATTTCATCATCCGATTGTGAGTCTTCTAATCGGCTTATGTAAATCATCTGTCCTTCTTCGGAACCCACTTTTTCCATGACACAGTCACAAGCAGCCAGACCCTCTGGGAAGCATAAGGGATAAAATAGATGTCAGCCTTGAACAAGACCCCAGTCCATCATGGGGATGCATTCATGTCCATAACTACACTTACTCTTACTAGACCAATGTTGAGTTTGAAGTGTAGCAGAAAAGCAAAGTAGTCAACATATACATATAACATAACTGATACATCTGGTCTTAAAATTAATGTATTCCAGTGCTCCACCCCATAACATATGTGGTTTGGGTGTTTGCCTACACAGGGCCTTTTTGGTACAGGTGTATGAATGCAATGCTGGTTCCATGGTGTACACAATCCATAAACCACATGAATTCTGACAATGCAGTGCTGAGAGGGTGAACACACCTGTCAGAAAAAGAATCATTTGCTGATGAAATCCTGGTGTGGAGCCCCATAGTCCGTGCATCAGACCTTCCCATCCAGGGTTGTTTTCTGCCATGCATCTGATGCTTCTAGGATAGGTAGTAACTCTGAACTGGGTTAACTAGGTTCAAAAATGATGGTTGAATGTTCTTTGGTTTGCCAAGGAGATATTTGAATGGGTGAATCAAGATAGCCTTTTTCATTAAATCTCATGCTTTCTCTTCACCTGTATGAATATGTTAACTTTAAATATAGTACATGCTGTATCACTGCCCTGCCTATCTTATAAAGCTCTCAAATTTGCAATGCAAATATCTATTCCATATCTTCATAGGGTGGCTGCTTATCTTTATTGTTGTCTGTACCTTTGAATGAAATTTCTGACATTATTCAAAATTAAAAATTGAATATTTCCATTTTAAGGGTGTGTTTTTTGCATATAATCAAGCAACTGTTTTTACCTAATATGAAAAAATTATATATTGCAAAGTACAAGGTAAAAGCAAAGTCAGATATGCTGTACTGTGATTATCCTGTCACTGGAAGGGAGCGATTTGGGAAATCAAACCAGAAGCTCCAGTAATTTGAATGTACTGGACATGCATACTAATTTTCAACTTCAAAAGGTTTTAAGATCATTTTAATATGTATGCATTGTTGCTGACGGCCAGGACCCTTACCTGGCTAGGACGCTTCATAAAGGAAGGACCAGGGGAAGGAACAGGCAAAGGGCATTATCTCCCCCGAAGCATTAGATGGCAGCCCCCCAAGGTTGCAGCTGTGCCTTGGATTCTCACAGAGCATCATGGGAGTTGGAGTTCGGTACAGACCTGCTGGGTTTCATGGGTGCCACCAGGGGGTGCTAAAGGGATTGCGGAGCCCTACTTTGTCGGGCTTCCGCCTCACATGGAAGTGCTTCCGGACCATACTAACGGGCCACCGGAAGTACTCCTAGGTGCATGCCTTCATTCTAGGAGCCAGAGTTGGGAGGAAGAGGGATGAAGCTTGCTGGAGGAGGAGTGGAGGCAGAAGGACAGAGGCAAAGGAAGAGAGAAGAAGAGAAAGGGCCACCGCTTTATTATTGTGCCTTGTGTTTGTTTAGTGTGCTTTTTATGTGAGAAACCTTTGGGAAGAGCCTGTGTTGTGCTGGAACTTATGTCTGCATTTGTTTGCGTGTCTGGGGCTGGGAGCTGAGTGCCCCCTGCAGGCCACAGCCTGTACATGTGAGAGAATGGGATAACTAGATTATATGTTAAAATATGATCTTTTTTGTTAACATCTTGTAAAAGGACACATACACCAGGGCTCAAAATTGGTTGGGTTCCTGGAATATCTCCATTAAATACTGATGAGGAAATTAGGTGCTGTTTTTTCATGATATGAGATACCAACTAATTTCTTAGGTACTTTTCTTAATCAGGGATAGGAAGAAATGTCAAAAAGAGCTATGTTATTGTTCTCTGAAGCCTCTTGCCTGTCTCACTATCCTTACAGTGCCCTGTATATTCAACCATAAGAACCTCTAAAGGCAAGTTGCCCGATGATAGGGACTGTCTGTTATTTTCACTTCTCTATTTCAACCCAGTTTACCACCAATAGAGGACTTTACAAAGTATCCTTCATATTAGACAAGGAATGACAATCCGTCACTCGGCAACACTAATAATCAATAATCGGCCAGAGACATTGAGCTTTTACTTAACAATTATATTTATTTCCATAATAAGCAATAGCGATATATAAGCAATACAAAGAATTATACAAGCTGGGTGGTTTCTTGTAGTCTTCACTCAGTCCCAGGTAGCATTTCCCAGATGATCCAGTTCACTAAATCGAAAGTGAAAAGAATGATTTCTTGCAGGAGACAGAGCTCCTTGGAAAGTGTCCAACAGTTAAGCAGCAGATAGAAAGCTCCATTTAAATGTTTGTGGCTTCTAAAAAAGCATCAGAAAGACAGCAAATGAACCAAGCACTATTCTTGCAACAAAGTACCAACTGAATTAATACTACAACTGAGCTGAGACTCTTTTTAAAAAAATTCTAATAAAAGGAAGCCCCCTTCTCGCCTAAATTAAAAGCACATTCACCCGATTCACTATCTGCTAGCAAGGTGGGTAACACTGTTATAGTTTCTCAAGATACTGGAAAGTTATTGCACAAGCCCAGGAATAATTACCATGGGAACTGAAAGCTACACTAAGCTGCCAACAGTCTGGTTATACTAAAGGTCCTGCTCTCCTCAGAATGCACTCCTGTCCAGCTTGATAAGTCTTTCAGGCTTCGTCCGCTTAACTGAAATCTGTTGGTTAAAAAGGTTGAAGCATCCCCTATTTAGGTTCACCAGGACACCATTTGAGCTGACTATTGCACAGGCTTTGCAATGAGTATTACAATTACTAATGGTGATCAATAATGATGTGTTAGCTCAAGGGGTTCTGAGGTAGGTGTGGCAGTATGCAATGACAGCCAGGGGTCACAGGTCGTCTTCTGGGTCGGGAACTTCAGAACTGCAAAAGAAGCAAACAGATACACAAATTCTCTGGGCTCTCCAGAGATTCTCTTGCATCATTCTACTGACTTAGTCCCAGTGGGGTTGTGATAAATTCAGGATCTTGTTCATTTTCAAGTCCCTCACATTTACTTTCACATTATATGGTCCCTTTGGTGAAGAATATTAATTAACCAGATTATTAATAATTTGAATGGCCAGCAATAAGTTCCAGTTTGCTCTGCATGTAGAATTTAATTATTGATATGAAAATTACAATGTATACTTATGAAATAAAAAAAATTGCACTATGCACTAATTTTAATTAAAGGATCATTTAGATAGATAGATAGATAGATAGATAGATAGATAGATAGATAGATAGATAGATAGATAGATAGATAGATACTTTATTAATCCCAATGGGAAATTCACATTTACGCTATAATAGTGCTATAACTTAACCCTTTCGGCCCTGACACCCTATTACTATTACATAAATATGTAGCCATTTTTGTAAAGTACAGGTACATTTGCCGCCGTTGGAACCGGGTGTGCTACTATTAGCACAGACTGGAGAGACTGGCATACAGTCCGTGAAATACGGAAGTGAAAATAGACATTTCCAGACTGTGCACACCACATAGTAAGTAGCGCCACTTTCAATTTTATTTCCTCAAGATTTGGCAGCTATTGTATAATAATAGTGATTTTCATTTTTGAGCTTCCTAGACACCCCAAAAGATTATCTCACAAAATAATCTCACAAAATAATTTTTCCCATAAAAACAGAAAATCCAGGGCTGAAAGGGTTAAGAAGTGGGAAACGCCTGTATTCAGGACAGGCGAGGGACAAAATGCAACAAACATTATACAGCATTTAATTGCACCTTAACATATTATTGCCTCTTACACTATCCATCTATCCATTTACTGAACTTACTGTTTCCAGTACAGTGTCACAGGGAGCTGGAGCCTTTCCTTGCTGTACTTTTTTGAGACTCTATTTTGATATTGTATTTTATTCCACAATTAAATATTTCAACAGCACATTCTAATGCAGTTATATCAGCTACTTTTGCTATGTGCCTTGCTCACATGGTTTTTGCATTTTTTTTTCCCATATTCAATTCAATTCAGTATATTTTTGTATAACACTGTTCACAGAACACAGTCATAGAGCACTGTGACAAGTGTTTAGGTAAAATGCAAGTATAGATTTTACAGAGAACTAAATGCATTCAGGAAATTAGTGCACATAAAGGCACATATTTGTTGAAACACACAGAAAATAAAATATAAACATATTAAAATAAATGGAAACCAACAATATCTGTCCATTAATCAACTGCTTACCACAGAGGAGAGTAAAACAAAAACTCTAGTTAGCAGTATCACTTGAGAAAATAAACCTCTGGGGGTCCATGGTCATTTGTGTGAGAGAAAGTCAAAGATCAACTGAGATATAGCACAGCCTGGAGACCTCAGCCAACTGGTTGCCCACCACCCTTTCAAAAAGTAGAGTCTCTCCTGGACAGTCCAATATTAAGAAAGAACATATCTGGTTTTCTTTTTTCAGACAGTTAGGTTTTCTTCCCAAATATCAAGACATGTGTAATAGTTATTTGGTGATCAAAAATGGAACAATGTTGAAGTGTGCACAAGTGGCCACTGTGGCCCTCCATAACGCCAAATTCTTTTAAATATGATCAACGTAATGTTACAGCCTAGGATTAGTTTAGTTGAATATATAAATGAACGGATGGATTTTGCACTTTTTTTGAAATATTCATATTTTGTACAGACGCATGTATGATTTAATGTAAATATTTACCAAACTCAAAGCTAATGAGAAAACAGTCTAGAAATTCTGTAAATGATCAATAAAACAACATAACATATGGTTCTCAAACCAGCTTAGAGTCACAGGAGCCAGAGCTTCTACGGGACATGATGGGGTGCAAGGCTGGAACAATCCCCAGACCACTCCACTGCAGTGCCAAAATATAAATTTGTAAAATAATTGATTTCAATTGTGTCATATTTAGTGTTTTGGCTTGAGTTCCTAGTGGAAACCTTTAAGTGCACGGTTTCTCCCCAGACAAACACAGATGGTAATTCAAATTGAATGCCATTAGTAGGAAGTCATATGTCAAAAATACAGAATGGGAAGATTTGGTGGATTCGGAGAAATCTCTTTTTTCAGCTCAGAGTTCTAGTTAGCCAGGGGTTTACCCAGCATTGTGGACCGCTAATTAGAATTTCAGTCCATCACAGGCCATATTCACACATACACAGGCCCACACTCACTCATAAGTGTCTCTTCTGCAAACAGTATGTTGTTTAACTGTGTAAAGATTACTGTACTTCTTAACTTTCGTGCAAGGCACCACATGCAAGAATGCAAGGTCCAAGCAATATGAGTTAAATGATCTGCCAACTCAATTTCTAAAAAGTAATTTTTATACTCCTAAATATAACTTGTAACTGAATGTTTGCATACCTTTTAGAAATGTGCATACCACTTTTTTAAAAAATGAAGTGTGCAGTCTGCTATTGGGAAAATGATCAGCTACATTTTCAAGTAGAATGCTGGTCTGGTTTGTAATTAATCGGGTAGGGCATTTCCTTGGCAGTTTCCTTCTAGTAATCATTAGACTGGATATGGACTTTTATATAATATGCTGGCACTTTTCTTCATGCGGGAAATGAGAATTACCTTTGGTTGTTTGGTTGGTTTAAAAATTTATGAAACTGACACAGTTTGTCCATGCCTGAAACTAAAAACGTATTGCAGTTGTTCTGTTCACAAAGAGAGCACATTTATGAGTAGGTTCAGTACAATTCAAGGTTAGAATAACACTAAAACATGCAAAAAGTTGAGATATTTAACATTCAGGCCTAGTTGCAGTCATTTTAAATTATGCTTCAACTGGACCGTAACTTATTATGTGCTCCCCATGTATTCATAAAGTATTAGACATGACCAGACTTCCTTTTCTCATGGTCTGGTGGCAAGAGAGACTTGTGAATGTGAACTGGAAGACGATAGTAGTGTTGTATCCCCAAAAGCATATGTATTGATATGTGCAGAATTTCTAGCTTTGTGCACTTCTTTTTAATCCTCTCCCTTCTTCTGTGTTCTTTCTTCCATCATTACCAGCAAATATAATGCTTTGTGACAATAGATGGCACTATACCAGCGCAGACAGACACAGACAGATGCAGGACGCACACTTCTAAAACACAAATGGTTTATTTTTGTTTCTTCACTTGTGGGCAACGTCTTCCCCATTCCCACAATTACACAACACTGTCCCAAAGCACAAAACACACCTCTAGATAATACTTTTCCTTTCTTTCTTTCTTTCTTTCTTTCTTTCTTTCTTTCTTTCTTTCTTTCTTTCTTTCTTTCTTTCTTTCTTTCTTTCTTTCTTTCTTTCTTTCTTTCTTTCTTTCTTTCTTTCTTTCTCCTCCACTCGTCCTTGGCAAGCTTTGTCTCTCACCTCTTGACTCTGGCTCCTGAAGTAGTGGCTGCTGGCTCCTTTTATAAGGCACCCGGAAGTGTTCCAGGTGCTCATTGACCTATTTGGGTGTGGCGGAAGTGCAGCAATCAAGGGCTGAGCAGCAGCTTCAGCACCCCTCGACGGCATCCCTGGATCCCAGCAGGGCTGTGTCCAACTCCATCACCCATGAAGCCCTGCGGGAGTCTAAAACACCGCTGTAACCCAGGGGGGCTGCCATCTACAGTTCCGAGGGAGGTATTGTCCTGACCAGGCTTGCTCCCCCTGTCCTCTCAGAGAAGAGGCATCTTTCTATAAATTCCAAAATATTCACCATCTTCTTCAAAGGTCCATTTGGATTTTTTGTTTTTTAAATCATTATTTCACTCCTTTTTGAGTGAATTTTATTTCCTTTCTTACTAGTTTCAGAGTAGACTGTAGACATTTCTATTTAGTTATTGGTTACTCAAACTGACCTTGATATGAGTCAGTGTTCTCTGAGATTGATTTTTTCCAATCCATGGTTGGTTCCTACTTTGCACCTGATGTTGTTAAGGTGGGCTATACTTTCATACCGGCCTGTAATGGAACAGGTGTTTTAGAAATACAGTAGATAGACTGTTGACCTGTACTGTGCACAACATATCTGGACTATTATCCAGAAGGCTCATCAACGCCATTACTTGGGTTGCGAGGAAAATCCGGATGTCATCATTTAGGCTTACCAACTTCTAATTGTGCAAAGAGAAGTCCATATTACCTTATATCCTGGTATAGCACCTGTTCAGCTCAATGCTGCAAATGTTTAGAGAGGGTTGTGTTGTAACTTCAGAATACTTCTGGCATATAGCTCCTTTCTGTTCCAGACATACATAAATGTGACCTGTAATGAGAGACTCAGAACCCCAAACCCCAGACACAACTGCACAGACACTAGTCCCAGATTCAAGAGACCTTTTATTTGAACCAATACCTTTGCAAGTTTTCTTCCACCACGCAATACACAATTCTTTCCTTCTTTCTCCTCCTCCAACCAGGCGAGATTTGTCCTCCTCCTCCTCTCCCGATTCCAACTTGCCTGGGAGAGGCAGAGCAGCTTCTTATATGCTGGACCTTGGAGTACTTCTGGTGGCACCACTTCCTGGGTCAGGCCGAACCTTAATAAAAAATTAAGTCCTCTCCCGGCAGCACCCTCTGGCGTCATGCAAGGACCCCAGCAGGGGATGCTCTCCACAACTTCCATTAAGTCCTGCAGGTGTCCACATCAGAGCCATATCAGAGGGACACCGTTATCTAGTGCCAGATGGACATCTAGGCCTGGGAGGCAGTTACCCACTGTCCATTCTTTTCCCCTGACTCCCAGACGAGGCAGGGAGCAGCATCCACCCTGACTGGATGGCTTATCTTTCCATGGTGGCCTCCACTCCAGGACAGTGAGTGGCAGACATCCTGAGTGGGATTCACATCCATAATCCCTCCATTATGATGGCATCCGAGCCAGCTAAGGGGACACCATCCATCCTAGCCAGGAGGTAGTCCATCACATCAACACATGGTGACTTAGAAAGGAAAACAGTATTTTTAAAGACCTTAGACATCCTGCACAAGGATTTTCTTTTCCATAAGTTCAGGACCAATAGCACTTTAAGCATACAACTAGATTTAGGGACAGTTTTCATTCACTTGTCATGAAGCTACTCAACAGCCACCCACTCTGTTTACTTCATGTGCAGTTCTGATTCATTACATTTGTTTTTTTTCAATGCCTGTGTTGATGTTAAATTACTTTTATCAGTTTTTGGCAAACATGCAAATATGAATTTACTATGTACACATGGCAATGAATTTGACCTTCCAATCCAACATTCCTTGTCTTTGTTCAAGTGTGCGTGTTTTCTTCATGTTTCTGTGTGGGTTTTCCTTTTGCTGCTCCTGTTTTCTTCCCACATCCCCAAGATATAAGACTTGGATGAACAAATTATAGATCATCATCTTCCAAGTGTTCCTCACATTGTCAACATTTGTGTAGAATATACTGTAGCACCTGAACTATGCTTTGGGTACAAGAAGGTACAGTGAAGTGAATAGTGTTATTACCTCCCAGGCACCAGATTTGGTTTTGAGTGGCAGACACCTTCTGAATATGTTGCACATGTTTCCCATATTAGTTGCCCTCACTATATTATTTTGGTTTTTACTGTGATCTGCTGTGGACTGGTTTCCCATCTAGTGCAGTTTCCTACCTTGCCATGGCCCTAGACTGGATGAAAAGTCTAAAAAATGTACGGCCATTTTTCCACTCTTTCATTTTTTTATGGCATAGTAATTACTTTATTGCCTGCTTTCTTTTATCTTTTTATTTCAAAATTATAGCAATTTCTCTAGTGTTGTACAGCTTACTAATTATACTAATTATTATCTTACTGATTTATTTCCAGCAGACTTTACCTTTGAAGACCCATTTATTGCCTTATTGGATTTCACAATACTCTCCCAATGAATGTTGCATGCACTATAGTGCATTATGAACACTTGTACTTCTTGAAGCAAGCACTCTAGTCTGCTATATATGCATAAGAAAGTTTTGTCCACCTTAAGATTCCTAAGCCATCTTTTTCTTCTGGCGCGCTGTTCACTCAAAGAGGAAAAACATGAACCTTTAATTCCAGATGGTGAATAAAACAACTCCCATATGTCTCATTTGACAAAACAGGATGCAGTTTAACCAATGCAGAGTTTTTTCTTCAAGATAATGCTATTCCAAACAGGCTTATTGTGCCTTTCAATCCATATGTTGCAAGAATAAAGAAACACCTGCTGTGTGGAGAATATACATAGGCAGCATCAGAGTGCAGTGGATACCAATAATTTCTGTTGCTGGGAAGGAGAAATTTCTATTTCTTAACTTTTCCAATTGTTTGGCATACTAAAATCAGCCAGTTAAATCTCAGATTGGAAAGTGGATCCATTCTTTTCTCTTGCACAGACAGTAGTGGATGTGGAAGCATTTCATGAAACCGTGTCCAGGAAAACACTGACCTCACACTTCAGAACAAAATTTATTTAAGTCAGAAAGGGGTTCCTTATTAATAATGTAGTCGTCGCTGTTGTGAGAAATATCAATTAATCATGACCCAACTGTAACCTTTATAAAGTAATGCTTTCTTTTTGTCTATCGTTTGTGCCATGCATGGGAGAAGTTATTCATGGGTATATAATGCAATTTTAATCTACTATATCACTCAAACATGTTATTTTTTTCTTAAATAAACATTGTTCACTTCATAGCGTCTCATATTACTTTCAAAAGCAGACTACAACATTATAATGAATAAGGAAACATAGTGGTGATTACTCATAATCGAACTTAGCTAAATTTGTTTTGCCTTGATTTTGGCAAAAATGGGGAAATGTTTGGGAATTTTGGCAAACCTGCCAATATGCGTTTAAAATAATGAGAATGGAGAAACAACTAATTTTGAGTGTATTATAATGTTGCAATGGTCTTTTAATAGTCTGAGGTCTAGGAAGTGCTTTCCAAGTATGCTTGTCTGATTATTGTTGCCTGAAATATGACCTAAGCTGTGACTGACACCCACAGAGCCTATTATGCAAGGGAAATCAGTGTTATATACTCTGGGGTCTGTCTCCGTCACTACCCGGTCTGTACTACTTAGCAAGTATAATGTGCTCGATCCATTAGTGACAGTGACATAACACACCATGAATCTATGCAGAACAATAAAGTGTCTGCGTAATATTCTCATATTATGGTCAGCTAATGATCCCCTTAAATAAAAATACTGCGATTTTCCTTTTTTTTTATTTGCTCCCGCAAGCAAATCTGACTGGAGTACCGAAGGGACAATGACATCATTCACGCGTTTATATGCCATAATTTATTCACGTATGTGCAAAGAAGATTGGAGAGTGCCATAAGGTGTAAAGTAGAGCATCCACACATGAAACTTCTGCACATACACAAAGCAAATCAAGGCCGGTAGTGCAGATCAGGTAGTGACAACCCCATCCTACATGGCTCCTTAGAGCTATGTGATGTCACAATGACCACACAAAGCATAATGAGGCCCTGGAGAAAAAAAAATTATAACTACGCCAACTGCATGGCAGATTTTTCATCACAAATTTAGTGAGTAAAGTCGCTGGCCAAATTTTTTTGTAAAAATCACTTTCATGAATTTTGCTGATGAACACTAGTAGTCCATCCACCCATCCATTTTACAACCCGCTGAATCCAAACACAGGGTCACGGGGGTCTGCTGGAGCCAATCCCAGCCAACACAGGGCACAAGGCAGGGAATCAATCCTGGGCAGGGTGCCAACCCACCGCAGGACACACACAAACACACCCACACACCAAGCACACACTAGGGCCAATTTAGATTGCCAATCCACCTAACCTGCATGTCTTTGGACTGTGGGAGGAAACCGGAGCGCCCGGAGGAAACCCACGCAGACACGGGGAGAACATGCAAACTCCACGCAGGGTGGACCCGGGAAGTGAACCCGGGTCTCCTAACTGCGAGGCAGCAGCGCTACCACTGCGCCACCGTGCCGCCCGAACACTAGTAGTGATACTCTTAAAAAGAAACAAATGCTAGCTAACAGTGCAAACTTCTAATTACATTGAACAGAATCAACTGATCAGTGTGCAAAAGTATAGTAGTGTTAAAGCTGAAGAATTAGGTATAAGAGGAGTAACTTCTAAGAATTGTTCCCATAGATCTGAATGTGTGTTCCCCAAAAGCAGCAGAACAAGGTTTTGAATCATGGTATGTAGATGGCACTTTTTGAGGGATTTCAGGTATAAGTCAGTATTATAAGAGCTAAGCAGCATAGACTAGCACTCACAGCAGTTTGGTTTCTGTGCTTTGTAGATATATAGACAAATCCTGCTTTAAATTTTATATAGCAGAGACTGCTGCAACAGTACTATGTACAAAGGACATTAAAATCTCAATGGATTCTAAAAGAATTAGGCAAATGCAGATTGGCAATATATGTTGGGCTAAAATTCTTATGGTCACTGTTTAATGTTCTTACATCCAGTTTAGCCAATCTGTTTGTTATTTGACCACTGATATGCATACATCCATGTAAATGGCTATTGACAAAATTGATCATGAACCTAATCTGTCAATGGTTTTTGTGTGAAGACCAATGAAATTGAAGTTGCAGTAATCAGGATGAAGGCTTGACAAATATCTTTTCTCACCACATGATGTAGAACTACTCACAGTTATTATTTAAATAAAAAATAAGTTCCAACTATTTCAATGCTTTTGAGGACAACGTAAAGCACTGGGTGTCACAGATTCTGACCACATTCATGTCATTTACCTGTTCTCGCTCAATCAATGCTATTACATTTTCACATTACCTGAAAACAGTATGTATGCTAACTAATGCTTGTTTTCTTGCTCTTTTTATTTCCAGAACCAAGTTCCCATTATGTTATTTCCCTGAAGTCATTTAACAATGCAGGTGAAGGAGTTCCTCTGTATGAGAGTGCAGTTACGAGATCTATGACAGGTACGTTGTCAGAATGTATGCGTTAGTCTGACATGGTTTACTTTTCAGAATTCACCCTTTTTTTTAGCAGTAAGCCGTACCAGGCCTTAAACATATTTTGCAAGCTGAAAAACAGTAAATAAGTAATTGATTTGTACTGCTCTCCTAAGAAATATCACAGAAAGGTGGGCTGTCAGTTCTTCCATTCTACCTCAGAGGTTTTACACCTGTAACCTGGTAACCAACCCTCAGGGGATGAGCTTAGAGCACACAAAAATGTGAAAAATTTAAAAAGATCTTTTAAAGGGCAATGTTTAGCAGATTGGACTATTTTCATATTTTTAAAGAAATGTTAAGTGTTAGAAAATGATCAAATGTCAGACTTTGATTACACTGCAATGTAAGGAATCCATCATTTTTGAAAATACAAAATTGAAATCTGTGACTTTCTGCATTCTCATCACATAAGGTGCATTGCCAAAAGCAGGAGAGGGAGAAAAGCCTTGAGAAGTTCTCAACTATCACCATTCCAATTACACTTTGTATTTCACTGGCAGCAATTATTGGACTACTTGGATTAGAGAAAATATAATTTCTTCTTTTAATGGACCTGTCAGCTGTTTTATGTTAGTCCAGTATGTTGGCTTGCTGATGCTAACGTTGTAACTAAGTTTGCTGAGAGGTACTGCATATCAGGGACTGCTGAGAAACAAAGGATTTAACCAAATGTGGCTTAAAAATGACTACCAGTAGAATGAATTGCATGTTATCAGACTTGCCAAAGCACAGACAGTTTTCAGAATACAACTGCTTTTCAATTTAACATCTATTTTTTAATTCACTACTAAGCTACCTGATAAAAATTTATTTTATTTTTTGTAATTTAATTGATCTCTCAAATAAAAAAAAAACTAAAATAATGGCTTAACTAAATCATTAAATTATAAATTAACAAAATATGTTTTGATTAGGAAAGGAATCAAAGGCCAACATAAAAGTCATGTAAAATTTAATTTAATTAAATTACAATTCCGAAACCTTTCTAATGGCTGTAATTTCAGTGATAATAATTAAATAGAACTTAATTGTAAAGATGCTGTATGTCCATATTTAACTTTACAATCTGGTAAAATATTATATTATTCATAATAATCAGTGCATTGGAATTCTTTTTTTTCTCAGTAAAATATCCAACCAAACGGTAAAAAGATATTAGAAAAAGCAAGGGCATCCTAAATCAAATAAAATCACACTTTATTTATAACATGTAATTATGCACACAGTGCAAATTGTAGTGAAATGTTTAGTTACAGTAGCTGAAGTAAAATATAAATATTACAAAAAGGAACCCCCCCAAACACACACAAGAGCGTCTGGCTTGGACAGCTGCTGCTGTCAATAACAGGCTTGTAGGTGGCAGTAAGATAGTCAGACCTGCCCAGTTAAGCCACAGGTACAGTAATCCCTCCTCCATCGCGGGGGTTGCATTCCAGAGCCACCCGCGAAATAAGAAAATCTGCGAAGTAGAAACCATATGTTTATATGGTTATTTTTATATTGTCATGCTTGGGTCACAGATTTGCGCAGAAACACAGGAGGTTGTAGAGAGACAGGAACGTTATTCAAACACTGCAAACAAACATTTGTCTCTTTTTCAAAAGTTTAAACTGTGCTCCATGACAAGACAGAGATGACAGTTCCGTCTCACAATTAAAAGAATGCAAACATATCTTCCTCTTCAAAGGAGTGCGCGTCAGAGAGAGAGAAAAGCAAACAAATCAATAGGGCTGTTTGGCTTTTAAGTATGCGAAGCACCGCGGCACAAAGCTGTTGAAGGCGGCAGCTCACACCCCCTCCGTCAGGAGCAGACAAAGAGAGAGAGAGAGAGACAGAGAAAAACAAACAAGCAAAAATCAATACGTGCCCTTCGAGCTTTTAAGTATGCGAAGCACCGTGCAGCATGTCGCTTCACAAAGCAGCTGTACAGAAGGTAGCAACGTGAAGATAATCTTTCAGCATTTTTAGACGAGCGTCCGTATCGTCTAGGTGTGCGAACAGCCCCCCTGCTCAATCCCCCTACGTCAGGATCAGAGAAAGTCAGCGCAAGAGAGAGAGAGAGTAAAGTAAGTTAGGTTTCTTCTCAGCCATCTGCCAATAGCGTCCCTTGTATGAAATCAACTGGGCAAACCAACTGAGGAAGCATGTACCAGAAATTAAAAGACCCATTGTCCGCAGAAATCCGCGAACCAGCAAAAAATCCGCGATATATATTTAAATATGCTTACATATAAAATCCGCGATAGAGTGAAGCCGCAAAAAGTGAAGTGCGATATAGCGAGGGATCACTGTATATATTTAAAGGCATTAATGCTTTGAATAGGCCAGTTGCATAGTTTTACAAATTGGGACCCATGTGTGCTCACCAAGTCTTAAAGTTAGACCAAACTAAGCTCAGGTTACCACAAATGACAGATTTTATTTTGTCATTATTTATTCAACATGCAGAAGTGAGTTTCTACATGGAGTGAACTGTGTGCTTCTGTTACCTTCTGAATCAAGGGGTATATTTAATTTTTCACAATACTAGCTTTATTTCTTAATTTTGACATAGTTAAATTATGTGTTGTTTGTCACTTGAGTTTAATTTGTAAGAATTTTATTGTACTTTGTGTATGTGTCATTATACTTAAAGTTGCGCTTAAATGTAGCAACGTTTTAAATTTAGTTTTTCCTTGGTTTTCATGGGATATTTAATAATACATAGATAATTAACAAGAAGATTGTTTTTTTCTTATTTTCTTGTTTACTTTTTTCTTGTTGCATGCCATATAATGATGACAGCACCGATTTCTCCACTGTTACAACACTGAATTGTCCCTAGTTTCGTGTTACATGATGTGTGCTGTCATGACAACCGTCCTGCCTTCCACACAGTGGAGGATTGTCTTTACTTTATGCTAAATAAGTAAAACAAAACAATCACACTAGCAAAAATTATCCTTTTTCTCTAAAATGTTTTGGCTCAAAGTTCTTCCCTAAAAAAAGACATAAGAGTTTGAACCCCCTGTTTTAACTAAGACACTCAAGCCTGTCGCTGTTGTTTATCAACCTCTTCTGCCTCAGACTTCCTGAATGTCTTTTAAATTCTAAAAATAGTCAGTACCAGTCACAACATTAAACTATGTGGGCTTGTTCCTTTATCTGAAAATAACTAAATGTTCCTGACACATTATAGACAGCTATTGTCAAAGATAAATTCACTTTCCAGGATGGAGGAGAAGCCATTATTCTTAACATGTGTGGAGTCATGCAGTACAGAGAAGGCAATGGCTGAATTACAACTGTTGATTACACTTTTTAAATACATAGTTATTTACAGATGTACATGATTAGTTTTTCATTTTATTGTAGGTTACTGATAGGTTACTGATAAACTGGGCTCTGGAGCTGAGATATTTTCTGCTCTCCAATGTTCCCTGGAGAATTTATGAGTTTTAACCTTGCACATACAAGCACAACTGCATGCTGGGTAAGACTAGGTCACATATCATCAGCTTAAAATGAACATGCTTGCTAATGGTAGAAATTACAATTGACACAACATCATTATAAATAAAAATAAGAAGTTAAGAAGATTGACAGACAAGAGGAAGGCCATCAAGCTCATTTGCTTAGTGAATTACTAAGTTATCTGATTTTTTTAATCAAGCATTCTCACCACATTTATAGCACTTTCACTTCTCCTTAACTCCCACTGTTGTCATCAAGTACATGATTCTGTATTTAACTGAGAGAATTCTGCTGCTGACTTTAAGAATTTTGAAGACCTGTAACAGGTCCCCATGCATCATCCTCTGCTCGAGACCAAAGAGGTTTAATTCCCTGAGCCTGTCAGAGTAGAACATGCAGAAATTATTAAAACAAGAACCATTATTAATGCTGAGACTATTTGCACTTGATCATGATAATAATTAGCTACCGTTGCTAACACCTTATGTTATATAAATTCATTTAACATGTTCTTTATTTTTTTCTGGGTCAATTGTGCCAGTTCAAATTAATGGCAATCAATGTGAAGCAGTTTTTCTGTCACTCTGGTCCCATGTATTTGCATCCCCAGAGGATGTCTTAATAAAAAACCACTAATGTTTAGTACTGCCTTTTATTACAACAAGTTAAATAGCTTGTCTTGTGGTCTATTGTTGTGTCACATGTACATTTTGTGGGATATACATACATATATATATATATATATATATATATATATATATATATATATATATATATATATATATATATATATATATATATATATATATTGTGGAACATGACCCGGACACAGACAGAGTGTGGTGGAAGTGCTGAGAGCCAGGGCTCCTCAGGCATTGGGGCATCCCCTGGCGGTGACCACAGGCCCCTACAGAGTTGAGCTTCAAAGCTCTGTACCCGTGGTCCCCAAAGCCACCAGGGTGGTTGCCCCCATGTGGTCTGGGGGAGGCATAAGCCCTCCGGTCCTCCAGGGCATCCCGACTGGGTACGACCCCCAGCCACCTGTATATATGTATTTTACAGTGCCATAGTTCCTTTTAAGTGGCACAGAAATGTTTATTTCTACTGCCTCACAATTTCAGGTCCCCTTACTTGATTACTGACTATATGCAGTTTGCATGTTCTCCGTGTCTGCATGAATATTTCTTTTAAATATTCTAGTTTTTTGTCATATCTAAAATCATCTCATTTGATGAGCTGAGCTTGATTGTTAGTCCTAAATGAGCCCAGTGTAGGTGAGTATGTGTAGGGACAGACTGGTGCCCTTTCGTGGTTTGTTATCCTTCTCTGGCTCACTACAACACTACAATTGGATCCCTTATATAGATTGATGGACAACTCCTTGTCTTTTCTTGCTTTGCAGTGTCTGCCAGTTATTAATCAATAATCATATATTTTGAGATGCAAAGCTGGAAGGTCCTTATTTCAAGATTCATCATACATATTACATTATCATGCATGATTTCAATAAAGCAATGCCCCCCAACAAAGGACACTTTTAGTCAGACTTGAGTCACTATTCACTTCAATATATCTCAGTGACCTATGGATGTTAAATATTACTCTATGAATGGAAATATTTCTGTTTATTCTCCAAATAACATGAGCCCATGGCCTTGCTATTTATTTGATTATGACTAATTGTATTTAGCCTCTAATGACAACCTTTTGAGTTTGTGCCTCACTTTTGCTCTGTTTCAAATCAGCAGCCATTAACCAAAGCTCTATGTAATTCACATTTCAATTAATTAACAAATTAACTTAACTGAACGAGACAGAGGTTTGAACAAAATCAAACTCTGAGTACTGTTGAAAATGATCTGTCATTTTTGTTTCCTAAGTTTATCTAAATGCATTATACAGATTCCATTTTTCCATAGTAGAGTGTTAAATGGATTTTTATTTGATCATCAGGTCAGACTTATTTAAAAATTAAAATAATTCTTTTCTGTAAGCTTTCTGGCACAGAGATTCAAATAGAGACCAAGGCACTCATAAAACTGTGCGTGGATTTGAGTGAGAAAGTATGTGTTCATCAAAAAATATGACAACGTGAAGGGAAAAAAAAATCAGATTTATAAAATCTAGAGTATGAACATTTCTGCACAATTTTCCCTTTGTCAGTCACAATCATCTTGTAAATGTGCGTACATAATGTGTGTCGAAACTCACCCGGTTGCCACCCGGAAACAATCATATGTGGACTATGCTAATCAACCTTGAACTTATACAGTTACGATGCCGTAGATCTTCATTGGCTGGTAGAGCAGCTTCCCACCAGAAACATCCAGACATCGCTACCATGTATTTCAGGAGTCCTATGGCACACTCCACATAGCATTGTAGTGCATTTCTTCTACACTCTGGGGTCAAGGAAAGGCATTAGGCACCAGTATCTGAGTGGATAGCCAGTATTACCTGGCACATGAAATGACATGATTGCTGTTACAATGAGCAGTGTACGCCATACGAAAAACTGAGGATCTAGCCACTTAGCTTATCAACAAGCCAGTTATCACAACTTATTTGTATAGCACTCATCACCGAATCCAGGCGCAGAGTGCTGTAAACTATTCTTACTTAAAATACAAGTGTAGATTATACTAATTAATAAATACAGAAGTGGTACACATATAAATGCACATTTGTTAAAACACACAAAAAACAGCATAGCGTAAATAGAGACCAACAATATCTGTCCATTAAATTAATTGATGACGGCAAGTCCTCTGTCATTGCTACTTTGCCTCAAAATAAATAAATCATGGGCTGACCTAGGCCACCAAACTTTGACATTTCTCAGTCTCATACTGACATCACAGACTTGTACGTTAATGGAATGTTACTGCTTACGTATAACAAAGGCAACTTTACTCTCACATAATGCCCTTATTGCAATATGGCTACAGTAAATTACTCTGATTACATTTGGAATTCCAGACATCGTTTCAGATTACCTTTTTATGTTGGGAATTTGCAGTAAAAACATGCTATGTTTTATTTATATACATCCACACCATACAGAAACTTAAGGTAGCATCTCATAAGTTGGTTAATGGCTTCCTGCATGGTGGGTATGACTGAAGCTTAGCTCAGATATTCCAGTTCCCTGAGAAGTGACAAAAAGTAGCCAATATAAACTGACCAAAAACCAAAAAAATGTTCTTTAGTACAAATATGCAATATTGGCCCTCTTGAAAGGAAGCTAAAATGCAGTCTGTACATCATATTTAGTGTGGATAGCGCTTTGAGTACTGAGAAAAGCGCTATATAAATGTAATGAATTATTATTTATTATTATATTTATCCCTTTTGTGGTTTGATATATTTAACCTGTTGACAAACATTATAATAACAGCTCAGTGATATAAACTATTAGGCACACAAGTCATTGTTGTGCTTTCCCTGCATTTCCCTACTTTATGGAGGATATCCTCATTTCCCAGTTTCTCCAAAATGTCGTGTACCCATGGGTCACAGTTGCCGCAAATATACACAAGTTTCACCGTCAAGTTGTCTTTTATAAGTCTTGACTTTTACATTGTTGTTTATGCTTGTTTCGGGCCTCTTTTTGTGCATACACACGTTTTATAAATAAGACCCCTAGTCACTATCTGTGGGAAGTTTCTACATTTTCCATATATTTGTGGGGTTTTTTCCAGGTACTCCAATGGCCTCCTGCATCCCATAGACATGTAATTTAAGCTGAGTACAGTCACTAAACTGGCCTGACTTGAGTTGTGTGATTGTGCCCTGAGTTAGACTGATGTCTCAACTAGGGTTGTTTCCTGTCTTAGGCCCAGTTTTGCTGAGATAGGCAAGAGTTAGTACAGACAATGAAGAAGTGAAAAAATTACCTCTGATATTAAGTCAAATATCAAATAATATAGTGTTTTTCTATACCAAATACCATCTCAAGGCAGTATACCATATAGTGTATTAGTAAAGCTGTTCACATGTAGTTTTTTACAATGTGAACACATATAGGCTCAGTGACTTGCTCAGGGTCGCATAGTGATTCAAAGGTGGGAATACAACCTTTCTTAGTTACAGTTCATTTCCATCTCCTCTGCACCAACTGCTTTGCATTATGCATACAGTTTTATGGCGATTTTACATTTAATTTTTTATCCAGTAGTTTTACTAATTCATCCTGTGATTTACTGAACCAGCAACATTAGATATAAGCCAGTAACCAACTCTGGATGGGGCATCAACTCTAATTCCTGACAAATGTGCAGTGACAATTTAGCCTAACATGCCCAGGTCCTCCCTGTGTGGAGTTTGCATGTTCTCCCTGTGCCTGCGTGGGTTTCCTCCCACAATCCAAAGACATGCAGGTTAGGTGCATTGGCGATCCTAAATTGTCCCTAGTGTATGCTTGGTGTGTGTGTGTGCCCTGCGGTAGACTGGCGCCCTGCCCGGGGTTTTGTTTCCTGCCTTGTGCCCTGTGTTGGTTGGGATTGGCTCCAGCAGACCCCTGTGACCCTCTAGTTAGGATAATGGATGGATGGATGGATGTCCATCTTTTGCGTGCATTGAGGAGGATCAAAGTATTTGAAGAAAAAGCCATGCAGACATGGAGAGACATAAATAGCCTCTCCAGAAACACTACCCAGTGCGCCACTGAACTTTTGAAAAATTCTTATCATCGTGTTCACTGATAATAATTAACTTCAAGTGATAAACTAAAGTGGGAAAGGAAACCTGTAGCTCATCTCTACTTTTATACCCAAGCAACATTTAATGCGAAGTCAGGCTTCATTCTTTTATATTTGTCATGTTTGAAGCACTTTTAACAAATAGGCCTATTCAGAGGTAGGCATTCAGTAAGTAAAAGTGAATGCAGGTATTCCATTTGCCAGTAGTCAACAGATTTCAAGCCATGATACGACAGTTAACAAAAGGCAAAATATCCAGTTGTGATTATGTCCTACATGCTGCCACACTTCTAGATTGTATAAATTCATTTAAATCATAAAATGTATGTCTGCGTGCCTGGTTTGTCCCACTGTCATAATCTGCTGTTCATATAGCCGTCATGTTTTGTTTTTTGTGTGTCATCAAACGTGAACTCTCCTGAACTGCCGTCAGCTGCCTGTCAAAATCAATTAGTGGCCACATTATTGATGTCCTCCTATTACCTTTAAGGCATCCCAAAGTGGTTGGCAAATCTAAACATTTAGATTAGTTTGGCCTGAGGGCTACTGTCAAAGCTAGTAAAATGCTCAAATCCATGTCCCCAGTAGTCCAATCAAATAAATTTAAAACCTGAAAGTCAAATTATGTGTCTGTTTTAATGGTATGTGTCTAATAATTAATTTGCAATGTGATATTTGTTATCCCTGTTATGTGTACAGCTTCTTAGCAATGTCTCCTAATAGGCAACAAATGTGCTGTGTCCGTCTTCACTATCTGTGCATTGTCTTTGTCTGCTAGATTAATGGGATTTTTTTCTGCCCTTCTCATTCATTTCCCATTCCATTATTTTTGACCTTCACTTTGTGGGAAACTATCTGTATCACTTCCTCCCTTTGTCATTACTCTCTTATTTTTGGTATTTTTTTTTTTTTGGACCATGTTTCTATGCGCATGTATGCATGCATGTACAACCCAGACCCTATTGACTCATCGGACGATGATCTCTACCATCTGTTTGATAAATTCCCTACCCCAGTCCCAGATACCTCCACTCCCATGATCCCACCAGTAGGTGTACAGGCCGTTGCTCTCACACCCGACTCTGTGAGAGTCAGCTGGGCAGACAACTCTGTTTCCAAGAACCAGAAGACTGCCGAGGTCCGCTTCTACACTGTCAAGTGGAGGACCAGCTACTCGACCAGTGGAAAATACAAGGTAAGACTTGTGGTGTCTTTCATTTTGTAAAAACACCTAATGATGCTTAAGCAGTGTTTAATCTTATTAGGCTTGTAAGAAAGGCTGAAGTTTGTCGTTGCAGTTGAGAGGGCCCAGGCAAATTGCACCAGCGCTACCATGAAATACTGTATTTACATAATATTCCAAATCATTATAAATTGTTCATAATGTAAAGTTACAATATAAAGTAAGTCTCACTTGCATTAACATGTTTAAAATATAAAAATTATACAAAAATACTCAGGTACCATAAACAATATTAAAATGGAAGTAAACATCAAATTTTTAGTCATTAAAAAAATCAGACCTCTCATCCAAAGTAAATATTAAACTAGGCATTTGAATTTCGGTGGGTGAGAGAACATGTCAATATGAATTTTTCAAAATAATCCTTGATTTAGTTCTAATGACAGCTTTAGAAAAGCATTTATGTCAAAAAGAATTTAAGTTAAATAAACTGCAGCACTGCTAATGTATCAGTCAATCAAACAGTACACTGAAGCGATAGTTCGTAACACGAACATCAGTGTCACTATGGGCAGACATCCTGTGCTCCAACGGACAAACTAATGTCAACAGACCTTCTGCTCAGAACCCAAACAACAATTAGCTGAATCAATAAATGCATTAAAGACTTTGAACTCTGTAGTGGATGGTGCAAGCTAAATATAAGAACATATTCATCAAATATTATATCAATCAAATGCTATTGACTTTATTAATCACAACTCCCATACTATACAAAATAGTGTAGTAGGCTACACCTACAGTACAAGTGTAACAGTAAAGATTGTTAATATCTAGACAATAACTGTTCTTTGATTGATAGTCATTGATTCATTAATTATTATAATGTAAGAGTTGGATGTACCCCAAATTTCAATTTTAGCACGTTCAATAAAGAAATTAACTTAGTTCATGACATGTTTATGTGTCTTGTTCAATTTATGGTTTTTCTAAGTGAATCTCATCTTGGACAGTGTTTCATAAGCAATAGAATCTCTATAGTTGGCGTGAGACATGCACACAAGCAACAAAGGGAGACAAAAATAATAACTAACCCAATATAGGGCCTCCTCAGTAAAGCTGAGCTTTTTTCAATGTTAACCTTTCTAATTAAAATGGCTTTCTATCACATTGTACCACTTGTTTGCTGCACTCCTTAGCCATCAGTGTGACATTCTTCCACTACAATATTAGATTTAGGGGCTTGATTTCAGCCATTTTCTAGTACATACACCGAACTAGCTGGCCCAGCCTACTATAAATCAAGGACTATTGGTCTGGTGCTTAATTCTTCAGTGCAGTAGCATCATTTAATTAAAATGAATTCAACAGAGTGAAACTGCAGTCTGCAATACCTGCGACGTCACTCATGACATTCTCAATCAAGAACGTTGTTCTCGACACACCCTTTCTAAGGTGTTGGTTGCATGTATTAATAAAATGCATTGCATTTTTCATCACAATAAAATTACCTATGCAGCTGACACTTTCAACGTAATAAAAGAAATATTAAACGAAAAAAAAAATCTTTATATATAATACGCTACCAGCAGGGTGGCCGTGCGGCGCATGCATACGGGTGCTGTTCTCACCCCCACCACCTTCGCCGTCATTTCCTCTAACTCTTCATATCTTAAATCATTCTTGAGGCAGATTGAAGACTTACTGTAAGTGTCAGCTTAAGTGAAAAATTAAAGAAAACATACTGATTATAACACAAACACTGACTTTAATCAGTTTTAACGTGAAAAGATGCTGACGAAAGAAGAGAAGAAGCAGGCCGCTAGGGTGGAGTAAAGAAGAGCTGCTCAGGAAGCAGCAAGCACATCAACCTCTGAGCAAACAAATGCTAAACGTACAGAGAAAGAGGATGAAAGCTACAAGTCAAGTGTATTCACTGCACGTTATCGTGTAGTACGCCGTTACTGGTAGGAGATAAACAGGCTGATAGAGGGAGTGCTAAGCTCACTGACTGTCACACTGACAGAACTAGCTAATAGTATGATTGTGGGGGTCTCAAACGTGGATCCTGGGAGACCAGCATGACGTCATTAATAGCATTTGTTATTATTTCCATGATTCATTCCTGCTCTTTTTTTGCTACATTGATAAGGACAGATCACCAGAATACTTAATAATGGACTTGCATGAAATTGTACTCATTCTCCCTCCCTTCATATTTATTACCTATTTTCCTTTCTATTTAGATTTTTCTTTATTAAGCTACATTACCTGTCAAAGACAAGTAATAGAATAAATTTTTAAATATTTGATTTCTTCACTTGTACCCTCAGAATTTGTCCTATGCGTTTCTTTGCTGTGCTCATATGTCCCAACCTGTGTTAGCTGATGCTTCCTCTCTCAATTGCATTTCCATAAAGCCTGCTATTGAGACTCTGACATTTCGAAATGCGTTGTTCACCTCCTGTTCACTTTGTGACTACCACCAATGGTAGACAGGCCCTTATTGCCTGCTGTGAAAGAATTATTCCCATTGTTAAGAATAGTTCCTGTGTTTGGCTTTCAGCATTTCTCCTACTGCATTCTTCAGTATCCTTGTGTGTCTTGCCTGGCACTTCCTGTCTTGACTGTTTTTATCTGAGCACCCACAGTGAAACTGACAAATCAGACCAAAACCAAACTGACCAATCCGATTGCTCCAATGCTCCAGGCACTCACACACACATTAGCATTTTATTATATAGAAAGATGGTGTCAGTTTGTCTGTTGCTTCAGATATACATAATTTGCTGTAGGATTCTCACCCGCAGTGTTTGTAATACACTATCTGTTGGAATAAAAAATAAAATTTATTGCATTACCTACGTTAATTACAAAATACTTTTCAAAAGATGGTGCATTGTAAATGTTATCTCTGAATACACCTACTAGAGTATAACTAATGAATGGACAGAACTTGCCTTACACTTATATATTGTAGATTTTTCAAAAATGATACTGTGTGTTTTGTAATTATCAGTGGTGTACTTATATACTTTGGACGTATATGCAAGCTCCAATCTGTAATACTGAGTTTACTGAATGAACCAACTACTTAATCTGGATATGAAACACATTTAGAATCATTAGCTGTAAATTTGGCTATTGGACCCCTATTCTCTGCAAGTCACACATAAAATGTGTGAAAAAAAAAAATTATTTTAGAAATGTACTATAGCCACTTAAACTGATATGTGCTTATATGCAGAAATGTTTTGTGTTTTTTTGATTTTTAATACTTATAAATGTGTGTAATGGTGCTAATGGAAACAATACGAAAGTAAATTGAATGAATTATTGGGGTGGCATACTGGACCAGTTGGTTTGCAATTCTGGCCTGTTTATAGTTTATACTTTCACATGATGTCTGTTTGAGTATTCCAGTTTCCCTCCCAATCATATCCCAGATTAGGTTAACTGGGTCTATGGGTGTTTGCGTTAGGTTACCCTGTCATGGGCTGGCACATTTTCCAGGGTTAGTTCCTGCCTTATCTTAATGTTGTAGGATAAGCAACCCTGACTTGAATTAAACAGGTTTGAGAATGTTATGAACTGAATGCCAGTGTGTAATATGCATGTTCTGGTCCTTTCTGTGTGCTTTTCACCTTTTTAGATTCATTGATAGCTCTTAACTGACCCAATTCGATAGGGTGTTTCATGTGATGAAGCAGCTCTCCATTTAAGGTTGGTTTCTGCCTTTCGCTCAGTGGTACTTACTGGTACAGGCGCAGACAACCAAGCCTTACAACATATCGTATTTACTTCAGAAGTGTACTGTATATGAATTGTTACAAGATTAGTTTACTGAAGGTATTTCATCCGTCCCTATCAGGTGTGCCAGCCCATTCCAGGTTACACATACTCATACAGAAAAAATGAAGAGTCACCTGCCGTATATCACTAATATACAAGTATTACAATTCATTTGGTCTTTTCTAGTCTGCAGACACCACGGCTCTGAGCCATACAGTGACTGGACTCAAACCCAACACCATGTACGAGTTTGCCGTTATGGTAACCAAAGGCCGCAAGTCAAGCACATGGAGCATGACGGCACATGCCACCACCTATGAAGCAGGTACCCTTTTTAACTGGCTTTCTAAACAGTTGTTCTCCTCTTGAAAATATACATTCAATCAGAATGCTGAGAAAATGTAATGAATTTTATTATTTTGTAATTAATGTGTACTCTCACAATCATTGTATTCAGCATGGAGTACTCTGAACGTTACATTATTTACACATTTTTTGCTTTGCTAAGAATATTATTTTAATGTGCACTATTAGTGTAAAGGTACTAGAGAATGTCCAGAGTGACTAGACTGATTCTATGACTGCAGCCCATGACATTGAGGATATGGAGGAATATTTCAGAAATAAATAAATAAATGTATTGTGAAAGGTGAGCAAAAATGAATAAATGTGTCTTGAAATGTGACCATGAATAAATAAATATGTGTTAGGAAAAACTGTCTGTTTTTGTTGCTTATTTATTTAATTCTGTCCGTAGTATTCCTCCATCGCATCATGAAATACAGCTTGAAATAATGTTATTTTAAAATGAGTTTTTCAAAAAGAACATGGGGAAACAGATAAAAACTTGGTAAGGGTACATTTTTGTAAATGTTAAGAAGCTTTTCTTCATACTTAGAACCAAAAGTATTGGAAATAAGCTACCAAGCTATGCAGTTGATCAGTGTGTTTTGGACACTAATAAATAAACTATCAAATTGTCAGTATTTCTTAAAAGTTAACTGAATAGATATTTACCAGAGATGTTTGACCAGATTTAGAAATTTAAATCACAGTTTTTCTTAAAATCAGATTTCTCTGCAATTTAAAGCAGCACAGAGAAAGATTTTCCCTTTAGCCATACCTCTGATTCCTGACTTCTGTCATTGTGTCTTAAATTGCTAGCTAAACATGAAAACTTTTCAAGCACCTAGCATATCATCTTTCATTTTTCAACAACTTTTTGTGATTTTTGCATTTTTAATTAGGAATATTTTTCCTTAGCCTGCTGATGTCACAATCTTTAGGGTCAGCATGTACTGTAAGTGTGAAGAGTTTTCAAACGTCTAACCTTAGAAAGGTTTTGAAGTTCCGATGTATCTTTCAGTTTGGGCCACTTGCACTTTTGTCACATTGACACAGAGGTATTCAACAGTTCTAGAAGACTGAATTATATTTGCAGCTTTGTCAATGTCTTTTTGGAGTTATCATGTTTCATATTTTAAGTCTGTGTGGAATTTACTTAGGGGGCGTATTTTGTTGCTAAGAGGGCAGTATGGTGGTGCAGTGGTTTGGGCAATTACTTCATTGGTCCAACATCCCAGGTTCAAATCTTTTGTTAGTCATCCCATTCACAACACTGTTGTCTCTCATTTACAATAAAAAAATTACCATTAATATTGTACATGTCCTGCTTTGGCTTTCGTCATATTTCTTTATCATCTTTCCGTTGGTATTAGACTCATTAATCACTTCTTGTTGGATTTTAAAATTACATTTCAGTTGCGTCTTTTGTTAAGAGTAGTAACTTATTTATTAAATTGCCTAGCAGGTATTACACTTTTTTTATCGAATGTGATTTTTCCTTTTATGTTTCTTTCACATTTCCATTACACCTCACTTATTTTCTTTAGGTGTTTTATTATTTTTTTTAATTAATACAAAATAGGTCAAGTTCAGACTTAGTAAGGCCACATTTTCCAAAGCAAATTCATTGTTCCTTTTCAATATCAGGCAAAATATTTTCCAGTAATTTATTACCAAAGTTTTCTAACAGATTTATCTAATTCTGATTCTCAAGTTTTTAATGTTGGCCAGGTATAGCAATGAGACAAATCTCTATTTAAGATCTAGTGTGATCTTTTGCTGGTGCAAGGTGCAAAGCAAACATAGATAAATTTGACCGTGAAGGTCCCAGCTTCATACTGTACACGGAAATATGGCAAATTTAATTAATTTGTTTCATGTCTCATTAAAGCATGTTTTGATAACATTTAGTAAAGGTGAAACCTGAGGCATCTTCTGAAATGTCCCATATTGCTGAATAAGTACAGGGGGCAAAGTGAGAGTGTAATTATGCACTGTGTGAGGTGGAATGTATTTTCTTGTATAATAAGTACACCGTCACATTGTGAGGGCTAGGATTAAGATATTATGTGATGCACATTACCTGCTGGGGATTATACAAAAACTGTTTAGATTTTCCTGATGTTTTCCTCAAACCTTCCTGCAAGCCATCTGTCTGCTGTTCGGCTGCTAAGAGCTGAGGCTGACCCCTCTCAGTGCTTTGAATGCAAATGATGCTGGATTGCTGCAAGGGAGAAAAATATTCAGGAAGACAGGAAGAATTGATAAAAGAAGGATCACAATGTTGTACAGTATTTTATAATATGGTTAGTATTGTGCAAAACCATACTAGGAAAAAATTATTAATACCAAGGCATAAAGGTTCATGTTATGACAAGGGAATTTTCACATGCATAATGTAAACCTAAATTATTGTTTTGTAATAATAATGGTCTTCTAGGCAAAATCAAGGTCAAGGTCTTAAGCTGTTTTTCTTTTATTTCATGTCCTCCTGTGATTCCCACCACTCAGCTCCCAGTTCTGCCCCTAAGGACCTCACAGTAATAAGCAGGGAGGGCAAACCTCGAGCTGTGATCATTAGTTGGCAACCTCCACTTGAGGGCAACGGAAAAATCACAGGTGAGTTAGTTCTGCCTCAAAGGGCACATGTTAATTTTGTATTCTGAGATATTTTAAAGCTGCTTCAATTTTGGTGTGTCTCCTTCATGTTAGTCATACAAAGAAACCTTTACTTTGTTTTGGTAAATAATTTCACATGTTTTGGGTTACACTATCTGTGTGATACATATGATCTATACACTATGCATGTATTGTATATAGATAGGTGTGTGTGTATATACAGGGCTATTCAAAATGAAAGAGCAGATTTCAAAAATGTATTTCAAACTAACGGTATAAGACAGAAACACAATCCGCATATCACTGGATAGAGGAACGTTCAAAGTTTAAAAGCCCACCTAAAAGTACCAGTGAATGCCACCGAGTGCCTTTTCTCATTTATAGTAAAATGGCGACAACACTGGCGTTACCTGAACGACACCATTCCAGGACGATGGATTGGAAAAGGTGGACAACAAGATCTTGCTCATTGTCAATGGCCTCCCAGGTCGCCAGACCTTACCCCTTGCGATTTTTATCAAGAGTGTTTGTTCCACCTATTCCTGCTAATCTTCAAGATTTGCAACATCAAATTGAGGAAACTGTGAATTCAATAACTATGAACCAGTTGACTCGTGTGTGGCAAAAATTGTCTACCGTTTTGTCTACACACATCATAAGTTAAATGTTTTTATTTATTATTACCGTGTTTCCCCGAAAATAAGAACTACTCTGAAAATTAGCCCTAGCATGATTTTCAGGCTGCTCTGTAATATAAGCCCTACCCCAAAATTAAGCCCTAGTCAAGATCGTCAACTGAAAAGTAAGGTGCCTAAAGCCAGATTTATACTTCACGTGATGTGATGCGTGTGCTCGAAACATCCATTAAATTCCGAGGACACCTTGCCACAATATCTCTGAAAAGGATGTTTAATGATTACATCCATCAATCCGGGGATGCGCCCATTCCAGTAAGCATTGGCGCAAGACAGAAACAAAATCCCTGAACGTGGCATCAGCTCATTGCAAGGTGAACACAAGCACACACATACAGTAACGTCATTGTAGCTTCACCAAATCCCCAAACCTTCATGTCTTTGGTCGGAAAACTGAGCACACTGTGGGAACCCACTAGGAAAACATGCAAACTCCAGGCAGGTAACACCAGGGATGTGACTCCCTGCGAGACAACAGTGCTACTGCTCTGCCACCGTGCCACCCCATATGTGTAACTATTAACAGTATTCATGATTTAAACAAAGTTAACCATTTATCTGTAAAATGTAATATACATACAGTATTTAAAGGTATTTCATCATGAAAGTGATATCAAGTATAAATCTAAGAATTCTAAATGTGCATAGAGCTGGAATATTATAAATTTAATGTGTTCTGTGGGCGGCACGGTGGCGCAGTGGGTAGCGCTGCTGCCTCACAGTTGGGAGACCTGGGGACCTGGGTTCGCTTCCCGGGTCCTCCCTGTGTGGAGTTTGCATGTTCTCCCCGTGTCTGCGTGGGTTTCCTCTGGCCGCTCCGGTTTTCTCCCACAGTCCAAAGACATGCAAGTTAGGTGGACTGGCGATTCTAAATTGGCCCTAGTGTGTGCTTGGTGTGTGGGTGTGTTTGTGTGTGTCCTACGGTGAGTTGGCACCCTGCCCGGGATTGGTTCCTGCCTTGTGCCCTGTGTGGGCTGGGATTGGCTCCAGCAGACCCCCGTGACCCTGTGTTCGGATTCAGCGGGTTGGAAAATGGATGGATGGATGTGTTCTGTGAGGCGATCTATTGCTGCTTGCCGCTGCTGTCAGGTCAGGAGGAAGCCCCAGAAGCGTGTAGCAATTTAACAACTGGGTTGGTTTTAAGATGACGTTTACAACGGTCTGCTTTAATGATAAAGTAAACTACGAGGTTAAAGTGGACATCTCAAGTTTAAAGCCGAAATTTCCACTTTAATCACAAAATAGACATTTTCATTAAGTCCTTATTTTTTTTTTCTCTGTGGCTCAAATACACCGCCATACATTCTGATGGCATTGTGAAGGTGCAAAAAAAAAGACAGCACAGAAGATGGTATGTGAGACTTTTAAAATGTATCGTGTCATTATGATCGGGAATATGCGATGCTTGAATATAAAAGAGACATGGATACATTTGTATGTCTGCATTTTGCTTCACCTTATCGAACCATTTATCAAACATTGAAGCATGCACATCAATCCTGGAGGATCCTAAAAGCGGCTGGAGTAGCAAGAAATTCAGGCTGGAATTTGGGGTTTGAATGTGGAGAGTTATGATATTCCAGAAGAAGATGACATTACTGTATTTGGATAAATGTATATTGTTGTACATGATTCCACCCACATAAACCACATTAAGAAACTTTCTTACTTTCACTTCCGTAACTTATCACTCATTCCTCTCCTTTTCTAATGCTGAGAAACTTGTCCATGCTTTTATCACATCCCGCATTGATTATTGTAACTCGCTGCTGGCAGGTGCCCCTTCTAATCTTCTATCACAACTCCAGTTGATTCAAAACTCTGTTGCAAGAGTCCTTACACGGACTAGCAACAGTGAGCACATCACATCCATCCTGCTTCGCCTTCACTGGCTCCCTGTGTCTTACAGGATTGAATATAAAATTCTATTAATAACCTACAACGCTTTAAATGGCTTTGCACCGGACTACATCAGTGACCTTCTAAATCACTCTGCTCCGGTTCGCCTACTAAGGTCCTCTGATTCTGGTAATCTTGTTGTGCCTCACACTAACCTGCACTCTATGGGTGACAGGGCCTTCAGCTCCATAGCACCCAGACTTTGGAATGACATCCCGAAATTAATTAGATCAGCTGACTCCATTCATTCTTTTTAAAAACAACTCAAAACTCATCTATTTAGGAAGGCTTTTAACTTAACTTAATATTCTGCCCTTTCTTTCAGTTTACCTCTCTGTCCAGGTGCTCAGGATAACTTGTGTGTCTGTTATATCACAAATTAGGTTATTTGTTAGGTTTTTCTTTTAGTATTGAATTTAGTATTTTACTCTGGTTTATTGTTCTTTATTCTATTTAATGCTTAGTTATCTGTTTCATTGTTCTGTTCAGGAAAACATTTGTATCCAATGTTACATATACCCTGCTGTTTTTTCTAAGACTCTGTGAAGCGCCTTGAGCATGGGAAATGTGCTATATGAATAAAATGTATTATTATTATTATTATTATTATTATTATGAATAAATATAAGATATCCCCTGAAAATAAGCCCTAATGCATCTTTTAGAGCAAAAATTAATGTAAGACCTGGTCTTATTTTCGGGGAAACACAGTATTTATTATTCGCATATAACTGCAAAGCCTCATTATCAGCAGCCATTCCTTCAGTTTCTTAATGGTTAACTCTCTTAACTTGTTTATTGAGGACAGCTGTTTCATTTTGGCCAAATTCGGAGAATATACTTACAGTGATTTCTGCTAAATATGAATGTTTCACAGTCTCAGACTCTTTTAAGTAAACAATTCACAAGTAATCTTATATATAAACGTCTATGCGTGGAAGTGTGTCTGTCTGTCTATCCAGCCATGAAGTGCAAGGCTACAGCTTGAAGCTCAAAGAGCCAGCAAGGCGGCCCCAAGTTAAAGAGTCGGAAGAAGAAAGACGTACGAGGCTACAGCATGAAGCTGAAAGAAAGCGACTCCGTCCCCCAAGTGAAACAGCCAAGGAAAGACAAACTCGCTTAGCCTCTAATACACAAGCGAGGCAAGCACATCGGCATAACAAAACCTCCAAAGAGAGAGAAACTCACTTAGCCACTGATAGACAAGGGGGGTGATCACGTTCACAAAAGAAAACAAAAGATTCTGCATTTCAATTTTTTTTCTTATGATTTCAATAGTTTCTGTGTGTTTTGCTCAGGGTATTTTGCTCCTTTCCACATTCCCAAATACAGCCAGGTGAGGCTAAAGGGTGATTCCAGATTGGCAAAGTGTAGGTGTGTGTGTAAATCAGTGGATTCTGTAATGGACTGTGTCGAGAGCAGTTTCCTGTCAGGCCCAGAGGTGCCATGAGAGGCTCTGACTTTCCACAACCATGAATTGGATTAAGTAGATCTGCTATGTTCTGTTAATTTGATATACACTTGTAGATCTGCAGGATATGTACCTCGCTGCAAGGCAATCTCTTTATCTGGCTTTACACCCACTGCATTTTAATTAACTTATTCCAATTATTCTTTTGTTCAGAATTGGTTGATTGGGGTGTGACATCCTTTTTGTAATTAAGGTATTGGGTAGGTCTGTGTTTTCTCCAAAAGGAAAAGATGAAGAACAAGCTACAGCAGTCACTGTCAGCGTGTGTATTTGTGTTTTGTTTTGTTTGATTAGTAAGGATGCATTCTGTTGGGATATACAGTAGTGGTTTAGCAAGTCTCGGGAGGCTGCTCAATAGCCTGACTATCCTTTGTTAATCAATTTTTTGTTTGGATTGTTGCACTCTTGACTCTTTTCTTTCCCTGGATCAAGAGAGTATGCAAGCATAATTCAATGTCTAAGTGTAAGCAATCGAGTCCTGTGTGTGCCAAGATTTTGGATATATAACAGAATCTGTGTAAACAGCTTATTTGTGGGAATGGCAGATCAATATAATATTGATTGAAGTGAGACATGTAGGTGCCTAAGCTGATCCTCTATTTTACTCAGTAGCTTTGTGTCTTATTTTCCCCTTTTTTTGTTTATTTCTGTCCTTCTCTAATAATTTTCCTGTTTTTGTCTTGACTTTTTTAACTGTTGGGCAGTAACTGTCCATTATAACATTTCCTAAAACTCAAAAGAGTTTTGCTTGGTACCATTCATAGTGGTTGGCAGCTCAATTATTTTCCACTTCTTTTAACATATCCTTCTCAATAAACAGTGTTTGACACCTTTTTTAATCACATAACAACACCAACAACATTTTTTTATATAGAATATATTCATGCAAATGATGTAGCTCAAAGTGCTTTACTTCTTCAACCCCCGTTGGGGTTGCCACAGCAGATCATCTTCTTCCATATCTTCCTGTTCTCTGTATCTTGTTCTGTTACATCCATCACCTGCATGTCCTCTCTCATCACATCCATAAACCTTCTCTTAGGCTTTCCTCTGTTCCTCTTGCCTGGCAGCTCTATCCTTAGCCTCCTTCTCCCAATATACTCAGCATCTCTCCTCTGCACATGTCCAAACCAATGCAATCTCGCCTCTCTGACTTTGTCTCCCAACCGTCCAACTTGAGCTGACCCTCTAATGTCCTCATTTCTAATCCTAACCATCCTTGTCACACCCAGTGTAAATTTTAGCATCTTTAACTGTACCACCTCCAGCTCTGGCTCCTGCTTTCTGGTCAGTGCCACCGTCTCCAACCCATATAACATAGCAGCTCAAAGTTCTTTACAAGATGCATAAACAAAAAAAATATAAAAATAAGATTAGGCAATACTAAGTAACAAAGAATAAAATAAGGTCTGAAGACCAGGAGGACAGAAAAAAAAAAAACTCCAGATGGCTGGAGAAAGAAAACAAAAGCTGCAGGGGTTCCGAGGCCATGAGACCTCCCAGCCCCCACTAGGCATTCTACCTAACATAAATGACCTTAGTCAGTCCTCGTGGTTTTCAGGATTAATGTGGAACAATTAAATGATGATGTTCATGTGGACCTCTGGCCTTCAATCCATCAATGTAGGGACTGCATGGTGCCTTGATCAGGTGGTGGTGGCGCAGATCGCCACCGCAGAAAACTGTAAAAAGAACAGCAGAGAAAGTAGGGGTTAGTACGGATTGCGGAGCCATGATAAAAATGATAATTAAATGCTTATACAGCATATCAGGGTTACACTTAAATGAAGCTATATGTAATATACTGTATACAGTATATATTGTCACAGATTGCCGGGTCCTTGTCCGGCCTCTTCACTGATGGGGGGAGCAAACATGGCCAGAACAGTTCCTCCCCAGGGACACTAGATGGCAGCCCCCATGGGTTGCAGTGGTGCCTCAGACTACTGCAGGGTTTCATGGAAGATGGAGTTAGATACGGCTCTGTTGGGATCTGGGGGCATTACCAGGGGGTGCTGCTGAGCCTTGGAGAGCAGCTGAAGTGCTGCCAGTATAAGGTCAACGAGCACCTGGAGCACTTCCGGGTGCCTTATAAAAGGAGCCAGCAGTCACTACTCGGGGAGCCAGAGTTGGGAGGCAGAGGACGCAACTTGCGAGGAGGGGAGTAGAGGCGGCAGAAGAATAGAGAGGACGAAAGAAAGAAAGGAAAGAAAGAGAAAAGAGGGACTGTGAGCATTGTTGGGGATTGGTGCATTGTGTGCTGCTATAAAACAAAGAAGAATAATTATTAATTATTTGCATTTATATAGCGCTTTTCTCACTACTCAAAGCGCTCAGCAATTGCAGGTTAAGGGCCTTGCTGAAGGGCCCAACAGAGCAGAGTCCCTTTTGGCATTTACAGGATTCGAACTGGCAACCTTCCGATTGCCAGTGCAGATCTTTAGCCTCAGAGCCACCACTCAGCGTGGTGTGTGTGTGTGTGTGTTTTGTGTTTGTGTTTTTGTGTGTTTTGGACTTTGGAACTGGACAGTATATATATATATATTCTGTAAAAAGCCAAGACTCCTAGAACTCATTGAAAAAGTCAGAAAAAAAATTGAAATACAGAGTCAGCGGTTTCGTTTTGCGGACATGCTCACCCCCCCTTGTCTGTCAGCGGCTAGGTGAGTTTCTCTGTCGTTTGTGTTTCACTTTGGCGGCAGAGTCGCTTTCTTTCAGCTTCATGCTGTAGCCTCATACTTCTTTCTTCTTCCAACTCGTTAATTTGGAGCGGCCTTGCCATCTCTTTGAGCTTCATGCTGTAGCCTCACACTTCAGGGCCAGACAGACAGACAGACACACACACACTTCCACGCGAAAACATTTATATATATATATAAAATATATATCTATAAGTAGCCCAGAGTTACATTGGAAACTGCAGTCACAGAGACATGCAGGACCATTTAATTGGCAGCTTTAAATTAGACCTGTTTGTGTGTAAGAGTAAGAGTAAGTTTGTGTGTCCTGAGATGAAATGACGCATCATCCAGGTTGGGCTCCTTCTGTGCATCCAGTACTGCTGGCACCAAATCGAGCCCCCCATTACCAAACACTGGATTAGGCATTTTTGAGCTTGTATTTATAATCACCTCTTGGCAGAAAAACACAAACATTTTATACAGTAAGAAGTTTACCACCATATTACTTAGAATTATGATTTAAATACAAATAAATCATCTAAACAGAGACAGTCCATGTTTGGTTAAAAAGAAGAAACCAAGACATCAAGCCAAAGAAAATAAAATTCTTTAGCTGCTCAAAAGTATCCAGTTAGAATTCCTAGCAGCTATTTAACCTAGGGAAGTAAATATTGTGACTTGCTTTCAAATATTTGCCTTGAGCTCTTGTTACATGGTCTCTTGCCTTCGTAGCTCAACTTGCCAGTCTTGGTTGCGATGTTCATCATCAATCTTTCTTTCATAGAGGGCCTGTCATGGTGATCATTGTCATAGTGCTAATAAAATGCACTTCATGCCACAGATCAAGATCGCATGTTATCTGCAGTAGTGGGTGCTGTAAAACTCAGTGAGAGCATGTGCTGAAAGTAGAACTTCAAAGCTGTACTTTAAGGCTGATGTAATGGCTGGAAAATGATGGCCTGGTATTGAGAGGTGTGTAATGCCTAAGATGAAGGGCCTTTATAGTTACTCTGAAATAAAAAGAATTGTAATGCATTAGGCCAGCTGCGGGGTTAAGTGGTTTATCACCTTTGGCATACAGAACTCACTGCTATACTACAGTCAATAATAACTGATAGGAGTAGATCTCTATTTTTTCAGAAGGCACACACTTTCTGAAAAATAGGTTAGTTATTGCAAACCCAGAAACAAATCTGCACACACCACATAATGTGCATCAGAGGACAAGACACTCGAGCATTAGAGGAAAAGGAAGCATTCAAGTTTGTTTTTAATTCTGATTTAACTTAAAGCATACAAACAACTGCAGGGTTTAAACTGGCAGGCAGTTGAAGAGCAGAGTGGACCAGTAGGTGAAAATTTTAACCATTAAAACAATCAGGGGGTCATAACTAGTAAAGACTAACCATTGTGTGACAAAACTAATACATACATTAGAACTCAACGTCAAAAAATTCATATACAAAAGTCAGTAACCAGTTTGACAAAAGAATAAAACACTTGCAGACATGTTTTAGAAATGAATCCACAAACTTTGGTAATTATGCTTAAAATAAAATCACACCAATGACATGACACAGCTAAACTTGTGTGACTCTGATCCCAGACAACAAGCCATCATGTCTTTGTAATGGACACTAAAAATAACAGCACTCACACAAATACAAATTAGACTGAAACATTAAATTAACCAAAGGGCTGCGGTGGGCTGGCGCCCTGCCCGGGGTTTGTTCCCTGCCTTGCGCCCTGTGTTGGCTGGGATTGGCTCCACCAGACCCCTGCGACCCTGTAGTTAGGATATAGCGGGTTAGATAAAGGATGGGTGGAGAAACAAAGTGAAAAAAAACAAAAATTCTACATGATTGAAAACCTAAATAAATAAAGGAAAATGTGCTAAGCTCAGGAGAAAACTAACAAAGTACAAGCATTTATCATATAGAAACTATTAGCGCATTATCATCGTCATTAGAATAAGAGTTGCAGGAACATTAGAAACTTGCTTATCTGTCACTGAATTTTTGTGCTCAAATTGTGTGGTTTGGTGGAAACATGTCCAAGGGATGAATGGTTTGATGACTTTCAACAAAAAAGCACTAAGCTTTTAGACTATTGTGACAAAGAAACAGCAGCAGCCAGGCATGGTACCTGCAGCTTATTATCATGTGTAAGTATTATTTACAACATTACAGTTCTTTACAAGCTCTTTCTTCAACTCTTCCACACTGCAGCCATAAACTGATGCAAGCATTAATGTCTTTTTGGATATTTACATTTTTAAAGGAACCTTATTCTGCGCCTCAAATAAAGGGACAAATTCACAGAATTCTCTTATATTGGTTTATATACAGTATGCCAGCAAAATCTATACTGAAATAGTTAAAAAAATTACATCTATGTCTCCTTAACCATTTAAGTCATAAATCACAGTGACACACTAATTATTGATTATATTTTCTGCACTTTCCACTGTTGCTGTTGGGCAGCAGCATATTTTTCAAAAATTGAAGCAAGCTTCCTTAAAATGAATTATACATGGGAATTAGGAACAAGTTAAAGAGGAAAACCAAGCATCATATTTCGCACAAGTTCTTTACATTTCAAAGGGTCCACCTAGCTTACTGAAATAGTTTGCAAGCACAATCCATTTGCAGTTTACTGCAAGAAGAATATATAAGGTTTAAAAGAACTGCTGAATTGTGCTTGCTTTTCTTTCTTTCTTTCTTTCTTTCTTTCTTTCTTTCTTTCTTTCTTTCTTTCTTTCTTTCTTGCTTTCTTTCTTTCTTTCTTAGCAGAACATGCTAGGACTGATGGGCAGAATGATGGATAGCTCTACTATGATAATTGAAAATGGAACACAATGCACTTCACCTTAATACTGTGGCATTCAGAACTGAAATAGACTCTTAAAAAAGAAATTAAGTTACTTGGTGCTGATGCTTAGCTGCACTGGGCTGATTCACTTGTTGAATGTAAAAATTCTGAAGTATGTGATATAAAATGGTAGAAAGTACAATCTGTACATTAAAATAAGTAAATGTGTTATCTATCTATCTATCTATCTATCTATCTATCTATCTATCTATCTATCTATCTATCTATCTATCTATCTATCTATCTATCTATCTATCTATCTATCTATCTATCTAGGTGACTTTCCTATTTTCCAAATACTTACTGATAGCTACATGTGCGACTGAATGCTATAAATAGCTCTTTCTGTATTTGAATGAAGTCAAAGTAGATCTCTGATTTTTATTCAGTTAGAAATCTAAGTCAGAGTCAAATGTAATAAATCAACTTTACAAGTCAACTAGATACATGATACAAGATACACAATAATTATTTAATTCATAGGAAAGTTAGAGTTGAAACATTGTGGCCTTGAACTTTCTAATTCATGACTATGTGAGCCTCTACAACAAGGGTTCCCAAACTTTTTTCATCCTCAGACCCCTTTACCAAAAACTTTTAAAACCGTCGACCCCCTAATTACATGCAATGGTTTTTCATATCCGCACTTGCTTTGATATGTTCGATAAGACAATGAACAGACATGTTTGTGCTACATGTATTTTCATGCATTCTTACGTGTGACTCTTTTAATGACACATTTTACCTTTTCGTTCGCAAATTTGGTATGTAATGTGTTTTTTTTAAATGATTTTACTTCTTAATTAGGTACCTATTGGAATCATAGATATTTTGAAGTAACAAACAAATAGCAGTAGTAAGGGGGTCTATTTTTGCTGTCGTTGACCCCCAAATTTTTTCATTGAAACTATCGACCCCTAGAAAGTTCAAATCGACCCCAGGGGGTCAATATCGACCACTTTGGGAACCCTTGCTCTACAACATTGTACAAATTGAGGAGATTGCTAGAGCTGATAAGATATTCTGTATGCCAAGTGTGTTAAAACCTGTACAGTGTTGAAAGACGTCAAGGTATTTCTTTTGTCAATTTGTCAATATAAATCATCGGCTTGTTCCAGATATTTTCTTTGTCTCTGCTCGGTTGCTCAGGGGTTTCTATAGTCTCTGTTTTTATGTAGCCATAACTTCCAATATGTAAGTGCATCCTGTAATCTGTTGGATTCATGTTTGTTGATGGTTTTGATCATTTGAAAATGTCAGAGCCCTGCAGAGTTTCCCTTAATCAAACCAAGAGCAGGTGAAGTTCCTTTATTGTGTCAGTTGCAACATATGGAATGACTGCGCCTTCTGTTCTCTTTGTTATTTCAATGTGGGGACATGATGATTTTAGTAGGTTAATG